>NC_080650.1:1254000-1558666 GCF_027579445.1 Ammospiza nelsoni | reverse complement strand
CCCAGCCCCATCACATCTCAAGGCACCTTCCTTGACAAACAGGGAACGAATGAGTGGAGCTCTGAATCAAATCCCCTGAGCAGCCCTGGGGATGATCACCTTCCCTGCTTGTCAGCTCTCAGGGGGAAATCTTCCTCTCCTGCTCTAGAAAGCTCTGCAAGGACTTCACTGACAGGGAATGGCACAGGCTGGGTGGTCTCAGAGATGGTTCCCTTCATGTCCAGGGTTTGTTCCATCCTCTCCTTGCCAACCACTCTTGCCAAGCCAAAGCATCAGAGCAGCTCAGATCTTACATCTCATCCTCAGCTCCCAGTCCTGCAGCCTCCAGCAAAGGCTTATTTTAGCACCAGCTGGCTCTGATCCCTTTGAACTCTCTGATATGAGATTAAATGTTAATTTATTACATATCATTATAGGATTATATGTTATCTCTAGGATAATGGAATCCAAATGTTAGAATAGCATGTTTGAGATTTAGTGCTTGTACACATTTCCCTCCACTCAGGAAACAAGAATAGCTAAAGGCACAAGACTGAACAAGAGGTGAATTAATCTCTGATCACAGCTAGCTGAGAGCTCAAGCTCTGGAAGAGTAAAACCAGAGGTTCATAATCTTTTTGCAGAGTTCAGAAGCAGAGGAGAAGTTGACTGAATTTTCTAAAAAATAAATAAGTATGAAGAAATTGTTATCTGCTTTGGCTGTTCCATGGGCAAAATCCCATGGATAAATTATGCAGTGAGAATGATGTGCTTGGCTTTAGATATAAATGCCAGACAAAGCAGAATGCTGAAGTGACCTGGATGCTGAATTTCTGCAGAATTTCATTCCCTGGGCTGTGGGTAGGTGAGCAGTACTGGATGTAATAAGATCTGACTTGAACTTGAGCTGCAGTGGTGATGTTTCCACACAGAGGTTTAGAGGTGATGCCACGAAGCAGAAGGTGAGCAGGGCCCTTTTGCTGTCCCTGTCACTGCCCATGATGGCATTTCCAAATGGGCAGATGCTGATGCTGAGCTGCACCCAAATGCTGTGCCCAGGCACGCTGGGCTGTGATAGTGATGTCCTGTGACTCTCATTCAATTTTATAATTTCTCTGTCATTGAGAAAAGAATTAGATCCAGCTTTTTGCCTTCTCCGGCAATCTCAAATCTGGTCTAATTTACTCCTCTTGACTCTTGGAGAGTTTGAAAATGCTGTCAGCTAAATGCTCATTATCTTTTACTGCATTAATACATTGACATGAGTGAACCACACAGCAAGTATGACCTCATCCAGATTTGGGTTTTGCTCAAGAATTTTTATTCTTTGCCTGGAAGTTAATAATTGACTGTGAGCAAGGTAACTGTACTTGGTGCCTCACAGCATGAAAGTCACAATAAGGTTTCACTCTACACACAAATATTTTGACAAGATCTCGTTGAACTGCCTCCTCCAGAGCTATTGGGAATTTTCATTGTGCTTAGAAAATCAAACTCTAAATTGTGAATTGGCAACAGAGAGAGAAACAAACACCCAAGAAGTCCTGGGTGAGGCTCTCTGCTGGCCCCAAGGAGTCATTCTCCACATGTGAGTGACAAGCTGCAGCCTTTGATTGCTGCAGTAACAGAAAAGTGCTACTGGGGGAGGGTTATTTTGTCCTTTCTGACAGCAACTGCCTTAAATTTGTAAAATATGTCAAATGTGTATTCATAAAGTAAAATAATGCATTCAAGCATGAGAAATTATGCTTTGTTCTGGTTCTGGGATGTGCTCGAGCAGGGCTGTTTCAAGGAGCAGGGGAGCAGGTCAGCAATCACACTTGGAATGCAAAGATCTCCCACTCTGTAACAAATTAATGGAGTTGCTTGAGGCTGTTGTCATTCCAAAAATAAAATGTTGAATTAAGTAAAGAAATCTGAGACAAAATAGAAACTTTTGTTCTGGGTATTTTGGGCAGGGGAAAAGAAACAGGCTGTCATTAGAAAGGAAGGATTCGTGTTCTCATGTGCTGTTCCTCGAGAGGCAGACATGAATTGATAATTCAGTGATGTCTGAGCTGCAGAACTTGGCCTGTGTGCTTGCTCCTGGGGCAGCCAGGCAGCACAGACTGCTCTGGAGCCTGCTTAGCACAATGGTGGTTACTGGTGAGAGCAATGCTAAGTGCAGGCTGAAGCCTGGGTTCAGAGAAAAAAGGTCCAGACATCTCTGAACTAATAGTGGGGAATCTGTAAAGCCACGGAGCTTTTATTTAAGGCAGCTAAAAGGCTGCCTGCCGTCACAGGTCTGTGTCCTGGAACTGTTGTATTTGTGCTTCAATTTCCCAGTGGGAAATCTCCCTGCTGTAGGCAGGCTGCACAACTTGGGATGATCTCTGTGTGTTTGCAGATGGGGACGCAGATCCTGCTGGAGGCAGCTGCACCTCTGGGCTTCACCTAAGGGAAGGATGACTTCTTTCCACAGACCTGAACAGTGCAAAGGCTGAAGCAGGAATTTACACCACTAACAGTGCCCCAAACCAGCGTGGGTAGTCAGTGATGCAGCAGGAATGGGGAGGGAGAGGAGAATTGCTGCCAGTGCTCAGGCTGTGAGCTCAGAGCTGCTGCCCCAGCTGGGTTTGGCTCTGGGTGCCTCTGTGCTGTTTCGTCGTGGTCCCCAGCAGGGCACAAACTCCTCCTGGGATTGCAGCCCCAGTGGGATGTGGATGTGGGCTGTGAGACAGAGGATTTTCTCTGCATTCAGGACAGATCTGTGTTGTTAATAACTTTACAGGGGGTTTATTGTAAGCTGCTTTTGTGGTTTCACACAGCTCCCTGTGCCCATCAGCTCGGAGCTCATTGCCTCCAAGAGCTTTGAATCAACAGGGTGGGGAATCCAGTGAAAGCCCATTGTTCTGGAGAAAGGCTTTGGACCAAGCTGCCTGCTTTCTGACAGTGCCTCTGGACAAATTTTAATATCCTGTAATTGTCAGCTCATGCGAGGAATTTTCCAATATCTCAAAGAGAGATGCTTACATGGGGAGAATCACAAGTGCCCTAAAATGAAATACCTGTGTGACCCGTTGGGTGCAGGGATGTAGGAGATCTGTAGAATGTAGAACTTCTCATTCCTTTCCTTCATTTTGGGTTTAGGTGTAACACACAAGGCCACTGACTACAGTCACAAGCTGGGGCTTGTAAAGAGAAGCACAGCCAAAAATCTGTGTCCTCCAGAGGCTGAGGGATCAGCCCAAACCAGGGGAGAAATCATTGCCTAGAGGGAAAATGGAAAATGCTGGAGCAGATTTAGGGAAGGATCCCTTTGAAATGACAAAATTGCTCCTTAAAATGGGAATGCAAGACATGCATTCAGCACTGTGTTCCTTTGATTTAATGCTGAACTCAATCTGGAGTTATGGCAACCTGCCTTAGTGATTTGGGGAGCAAAATAGGCTTCCTGGAAATCTGGGAAGAGTCGTTGAGAGGGGCTTTGTGGTTCCTGGAAGGCAGCAGCGCCATGGTTGTGGGGTGCTGTTTGTACCAGCGCCCCTTGCTCCCTGCCCATCCTTTGGGGGTGAGGGCATTCACCCCAGTCCTTTCCTGCTGTGCCAGGGAGGAACTCTGTGAGAAATGGGGACTCACTTTGCTGTCCAACTGTGGCTGCTGAGATCAATATCTGCAGGCAGAGAGTGATTTTAATAAAAGGACTCTCTCCCAGCTTTGCTATCTCCATGACAGATAGACCCCAGCCCACATAAATCCTGCCCTTTCTCCTGTCAGTCTCTTGGCTTTGTGTGACTTGTAGGTGTTTTGACACAGAATACAAATATTTCACACTTAGCTAATGGTTTCGAGCACATATTTAAAAGATTTACTTTTGCAATCACCTGGTGCCTTTAGTGAATGTGTTTGCCTTGTGAAGCCTCTCTGTTATTTGGAGAATATATCCACACACTCCCATACATGTATTCATTTTCTGTTGTTTATGAAATATCTCTGAGGGAAAATGAGTTTTTCTTTGGATAATGGTAGGAAGCCCTCTCCTAACCATCTTTTTAGCAATGAGAACCTCCAGTGGCTGTGACAAACCTTATTTCTCATGTGCCAGGGGGGATGCACAGGGCTTGTCAGTGCTGGCAGCTGCATTAGCAGCTGTTTCTCCTCTCCAGGTAACCAGAACAAACACCCTGCATGGTTAATCAGGTGTTTTTAAACTTCAGGTGAACTTGCACTAGTAGCTCTGTCCTTCAGTTCCTTCAGCAGATGAATCTGTGACCTTTAGCCACTGCACTAATGCCTCCAATTGTAAGTGGCAGGACAATCACCCTGTTGCTGTTGTATAAGAGATGCAGAGAAACTTGCCAAGAGCAGCCTGTGACTTTTAACCACTGTATGAACAGCCCTGATGGAAACTAAAATGGCAACTTAGGCCAGTGATCAGCCCAGCAGAGCAACCTGAGCCATTGCAGCAGCCACAGTAAATGAGGAAACTCATTTGGGGTGCATTTTTCAGCACCCTCCCTGCTCTGAGTTGGGGCAGCCAGAGCAGCTCTGGTGGTGCCTGCTCCTGTGGCCTGGGCTGTGCTGATCTGGAGACAGAAATTCTGTTCTGGAGGGAGGTGGCACAGGAGCCTCAATGCTGGGGCTGCACGTGTGCCCTGCTGGGCATAAACACAGGGGATAAATGCAGGCTCTGTTCTGATCAACAAGCTGGACCTCCTCCTTCCCACTAATAACGCTGGGAACAATCATCTGCCCAGACAACACAAATAATGAGGTAGTGCCTTAACAAGGCAGCTCCTCAACGCTTTATAAGTGGAGCCTTGTTTCCTTGGAAAAGGATGAATCTCTGATCTGCTGCTCTAAGGGGTTTTATTTTCAGCTAAGTAAAAAGTCAGGGTAAACTTTGCTTATTTGTCTGATGCATTCGCCTCACCCTATTTTGTTTTCTGGACTGTCCTTGTTTAATGTTGTGGCCTCTTCTTTGCAGCTGCTTTGGGGTCACCTGTGGGGTGTTGCAGGTGAGGGAAGGGAAATGGAGAGTGGCTGTGCCAGGTCAGGGCACAGACCCACCTGCCCAGCAGCACCCAGGGGCAGGAGCCTGCAGGAGAGAGCAATCCCAGCCAGTGCTTCCCCTAAATGTGCTCTCAGCACAGCTCCTGCATTGCCCAAGCCTGATTTGGGGAGCAATATTCCCTCTGGAGTCCAGCACTTCACGTTTTCCTTGGCAGCCTAATGGCAATTTTAAGCCTTTTTGTTTTTCTCCAGCTTTCCAAACTTTTGCTGATAGAGAACCCTGAATTAATCCTCAGGCCTTTTGGGTATTGGATTACACTCTGTCCCAGTCCTTTCTGTGACAGCAGTGCGGGAAGTGGCATGGGATGCTAATCCTTCTGTAGCTATTCACCCAGTCGGAGAGGAAAATGCATGAAAGCAAATTGCTAGTCCAAGCTAAATTTAGATTTATTCAGTTGGAGTTAATTATAATCTTTATTTAGTCCCAAGTGATGCCTTCTTATCATACACTTATTATAGCTGAGAAAATTAATTTTTATTCTACCATAAAGGTGAATGTAATAATCTGGGTTCAGGGAAGGGATTACTTTAATAAGATTTATAGGCAGCCTTTCAGACAGCACGGTTTTATTACTATCTGTAGGTGGCCTTGCTGCACATATGTCTTTCAGTATGGGTGACTGTGCAAAATGCAGGCAAGCTCAAAACTCTGGAAAGCACCAGCTCAGAAACTTCACCATCCAACTGAATCTGCTATTGTGTTCCAGAGCACTTGCCTTGTTTGGAACATAATAACACAATTTATGGCTGAATGTGTGGCCTGATCAGGGGTTTCATTCACATGCATGGTTTAATTTTGCACTTAAAAATGTATTTTAGTAGACAAAAGATTTATGAGGCCCGAGATGTGCTTTAAAGCTTTTTTGGAAGCTTTTTTGCTGGGTAAACATAGGCATGTGGTTTCTCTATTACTCCAGCCCATAAAACCAGGTGCCTTAGTTAAACCCCACTGTACAAGGTTCAGAGGGAGCAATAAAAGCCTCTAAAATTTTGGGCAGCAGAAGTTTGACTCACACATTTGGAGATAAGGATGTGAGACATTGTCCCAAGCCAACCAAAGTTAATTAACCTCTCTTCAGTTTTAGATGTTTGGACTAAGTTAGTTTTTTTTCTAATTGCATCTTTTTTCTTGTCTTTCCAAACAAGCTGCTGGTCCAGCAGTGTTTTGCAAAGCAAATCTCTGTCTCCACAAATGTGTAATCAAGATTGAATGGAAGGACTGTGAATTGGTTGCAAGCCCTCCATCAAGTTCTATCCTTACATCAAATTAGGATAAGAGGAAGAGAGAATAAGAAAAGCTTCAAGGGATTTTATCACATTTTCTCAGACTATTATTTTTTATATCTTGACAGCTTTTTGTCTGACTTTTAATGTTAAAAATGTACTGGGAGCAGTTCTTAACTCTTCCTTGCAGTGTCATTTGTATTTTCAAATTGCTCTGTTCCAGCTGGAAACTCTAATTGTCATTATGGCTCTTTTCCTGTGCAGTGGGGTTCACTGGACAGCCAAGTCAGCAGTCAATGACTGAGGCTTGCTTGTGAATGGAAGGCGATGGAATTTTTCCAGCTTCAGTTGGGTGATGGAATTTTACCCCTCAGGGCACTGTGGAGGGTTCTCCTCCTTTTCCTCATGAATGTGAGGCTGAGGAGATGAGTCACAGGATGGGCTGTGAGAGGAGGAAGCAAACAGTACCAAAATCCTCCTTTCCTGGCCGCTGGAGCGCATTCTGAGTGAGTCAGGGAGAGCACAGGCGGGGTTCACCCCCAGCTCCTCACCCAGCCCAGCCCCAGCCCCCTCACAGCGCTCAGAGGGTGAGTAAACCCGTAGCAGACTTGCACACTGCAGTCATCCTCCTCCTTTCCTCCTGCCAGCCCCACGAGTCAGAGTTTTCCTTCCCAGCTGTGGCCAATTCACCTTGGGCAAGCTCTCATGGCAGCATCCCTGGCAGTCTGAGAGGAACTGACCCACACAGCTGGTCCAGAATGAAATATTCTCCTGCAATTTATGAGTTCCAGATTAGCTTTCCTTGCGTACGCACCCTATTCTGGGTGTTTTCATTCGAGGCCAACGCCTGCAATTCCAGAACAAAATCATTATTATGAACAGAGCCATTTTTATAGTGGGATAATGTACATGTGTAGTTTGATCTTTATGGGGTTTCAGGGAGGGCTGGTGGGAGGGGCTGGTGATTTTTCTCCTGTACAGACAAGCCATTGATTGCCTCTGTGAGTCATGGATAACATCACAGCACTTACTGGCACCACACTACTTGAAATGATTCCTCTTTTACAGAGAGGAGTGTCTGTATGAGCTCGCTCTACAGTTCTGATGATGCTGCAGGAAAGAAGAATTTTAACATTTTCACAGTTTTGCCACAGGTGCAGGGTTGGCTTCTTGTTTGTTTTCAGAGAAAAAGGATATTGAAAGAGTTGCAATTTTAAACAGTTGTTGTTCCTTGCACCTTCAGCTTCAGAATTACTGATGGCTTATGGAAGACTTGGCTCCTGTTAAATAGTTTGCTAAAGCAGAGAGAATATTTAGATGTGAAATTTGGATTTATGTTCCATCAGGAGCTATTTTCCTTTTTAGCTAGAAAATGATGGTTTTAAGACTTTCCTCTTACTACATATTAAATAGATGCATTGTTGCTAACACTGACCTGCCACTGCCACCACTATCTTCCAACAGGATACTTGTGCTTGTTTTGTTTCTTATTAAAAAGTACGAAATCTAAAAATTCAATAAGGATTCAATGAAATCTTGAGCTCCATGAATGGCAGATTTTTGCTGCACAGTCTGTCCTGCAGCTGTGGCTTTGCTCCTCTTTCAGTCCTGTGCTGCTTTTTGTGGTGCCAGTCCAGGGTCAAGGGAGATTAAAACCAAGAACAGTGGATAATTTTATGATTAGATAAAAAATGCTCAAGAGAACAGAACAGGAGCTTTGTTTGAGGCCTGAGCTGGGCAGGGCAAGGACCAGGAAGGGGCACCTGTGATGCTCAGCACTGCATTGCCTGCTGCTTTCCTCCCTCTGTGCCTCAGAACATCACAGGGAGTTTTCTCTCCTGTGCTCTGAGTTGGCAGCGTGAGCTGGGCTGTGAGGATACTGCCCAGCTCTGGAGGGAAGGATTTTAACATAAAATTGCAGTGCTGATGCTTTACAAGCTGACCTGTTGCTCTAGGGGTCAGTAGTTCCTCAATCCGAGTGAGTGTCTTGGCAAAGCGCCTGCAGAGAATCTGTTAAAGGGAAAAGTTTTTCCAAAATTCCAACTCAATATCTCAATTCACATCCCCCAGTGTGTTTTCTGCACACGTCTCCCCTCAGCACCCCCAGTGCCCAGAGACTGTTCTGTCTGAGAAAGCTCTGGGGAGGCTCATTTGGTCTCCATTTACTTTTCCTCAGCTCTTGCTCCCTTTTGGTACCTAATTAGAACTAAGCCACGTTCTGCTCTAATGTTCTGCCCTCTTTGATCTTGCTGGAGTGCTTATTAAAGGAGCAGGTGATTTTTCCATGGCATTATTGCACACCAGAAAGCTCCAGATGTGTCTGGTTTCTGATTGTTGCTCTGAGGAGATTGATGCTTGGTGCTGATGTGCTGAATTAAAAAGGAGGGGTGCTGGCCTGCCATCGTATGAAGTATTTCTTTTTAGGTCTTCCTACAGCATCATAAAATTCAGATATCATATTTTGTTGCAGGCTGGTTCTAGGACAAAGCCCAGCCCTGTCGACTGATGTTTATGGCTTCCCATATAAGCCTTCAGACAAAATTTGTATCTCATTTTGCTTGAGTTACAGCAGGATGATATCCCGGTCCTCACACCAGTTCTGAGCTGAGGCACTGAGAAGTTGCCACTGTAATGAAATGGAGGAAAGGGAGAAACATCCCTTTTAAACTTCCTGTAAGTCACTGCTTGAGAGAGATAAAATATCTGCATAAAGCCTGTGTGGGAGTCCTGTAATGTAAACACAAATGCATTTAAGCCTTGTCTTGTTTCTGGTTTGTAACTGCCTCAGTGTTTAAATCTCCTCTGCAGGCCGGTGTGCCTTGGGAGGAGATTTAGCTCCTGCTCCAGGAATCAGAGGGCACTCTTGCTGCTCTGGCTCCTTGCTTATCTGCTTGGCTGCTTATCTGTATGGCTGTAAAGTTTTCATGTTGAATGCAACTTCTCAAAAGCCTTGCTTTCAAATGGAGTTCAATTTATTTACAATTAATCCAGAAAGAGGCTTGTCTGCATTTGAATTTATAGCACAGAAAAAATACTCTTCCTTGTATTCTGCCTCAGCTTTCCCAGGACGAAAGTTCACTTTCTGCTCCTGAGTTGGGAAGTTGCACAATGGCAGAACATGTCCAAGTGCCCTGTAAATAAACCACAGAGCAGAAATGGGGCTGCTAAAGCATCCCTTGGTGACTTTCTGCCCATCATCCACATGGGGAGGGAAGATGTGGCAGGGAAGGACCAAGGTCAGTTTTCCTCATGAGAAAATCAGTTGTCCCGTGTGTGATGCCGCTGCCAGTTTCTCATTATCTGGGTTTCTGCATTTCACCATGCGCTGTGCTGGTGAGTTCCAGAGCTGGGCTGATGTTTATGATGAGAGCAAGGCAGGGCACATTTCCATTTGCCTGTGAAGCTGAGAGGAAGCCCTGAACTGATCCCCAGGTGCAGTGCTGAGAGAGGAGATTGCTGGCAGAGTGCTTCCTGCTGAGAATTTTTTTTTTTGCTGCTTTTTGTATATTTTTTCATGTTTACTCGTTCCCACAAAGAATATTTCAATGGCTGAAAAAACCTCCTTGACACAAGTAAATATACAGCAAAAGTTAAGGCAAAAGTATTGTGGTGAAATGAGAGGCATTTAAACGAGTGTAGATAATATCAGACTATCAAAAACAAATGACCAGAATTTCAACTGAGAACAAGAGTGGAGCAAAGTCAAATGGATGGGATTTGCCCTAGAATCTGTCTTTGATAAATGTAGGCTTTAAAAATACACAACCTGAAAAAAAAATAGCTTAAATATTAGAGCTTTTATCTCTGCTAAGTCGTGGCTGCAGGAATCTGAGTCATCTGGCTTGAGCAGGTGTAATTGTTTGTGTGCAGTGTATCTGCTCTGGGCAGCCCTGACAAACAGTGAAATCAGCACTCAGCTCCAGAGGGACAATGAGAGCTTTGACCTCAGGCTCTGTCACTGTGCCTTTGTTATCTCTGAGCGTTATGGAACTGCTGCATTTTAATTCCTTGGTTTCTGTTTGTTTCCTCTGAGCAGTCCCAGGAGCTCGGATTCACCGGCTTTTTGTTAGTTATGAATTGTTAGTTTGAAAGAGCCACTGTTTCTGGTAGGATCACAGCCCACACTGAATATATCTCACTATTAATTAGAGACCAGCCCAAACCCAAGATGTCTGTTTGATCCCTCCCTCCCTCTGGAATCTTTTCTTTCCTGGGAAAAATTGCTCAGTGCTGGCTGGAGGATTGACCATTGTGTTGTAGAGAAACTTCTGTGGTTTCCAAATGTGTTTTATTCTCCTCAGGAATTAAACCCAAAAATCCTTCTAAGTGTCTGAGATCCTTCTGTGTGTAAAGGATTTCTCCTTCTCTCAAGTTCACTCTTGCCTGTAAGTCCATCCCACTGAGATCTCAATCAAACCCCATATATTTTATCGTGAAAAGTTTTGGTTTCAGGAACATGAAGCTTTTATCAGGTTCTCACTAATCTCCAAGCTGCTGACCTGGCAGAATGGATTGGGAGTGATGCAGATGTTCAACCCCCATTGCTTTGTGTGTTAGTGACGGTAGATTAAAGGAAATGTTCCATTTTTACTGCTTAAACTGTTCTGTTTTACTGCTACTAATATTCAATATGTCAGTTCCTTTGGCACATTGAAACATGGGCGAGGAGAAGCTGAAAGTTTGAGCTGATGATAAAAGGAAAAAACAAAATAGACTGCCAGTAAAAAGTTTGGGAAGTTAGTTTGGGATCTGGCCAATCGATCCTCTCTTGGTGGTACCAGTATTGGATTTTTTGATTAATGGCTTTAAGCAGCTAACAGGCTGGGGAAGGTGGGAAGGGAGCTGCACAGCTGGTGCACTGTTCCAGCCTGAGCTGTGAACACGAGTGTTGTCCATGGTACCTGTGTCAGATTGTTCTGGAACTGTGGCCAGCAGGGCTGATCTCCTGCAATCCATTGCTTTTGTCAAAAGCTGAGGCCTTGCTGAGCAAACATCTGAGTTTTTTCTGTTTCCTTTTCTCTTTGGCTGCAGTGGTGGAGAGCCGAGGAGGGATCATGGACAGCATCCAGAGATTCTCCAACCTGCCAACCTATCTCCCTGCAAACCCCCACATCTCCAATGCTGATACTTTCTTCTTCCTCAAGGAAGCCAACCAGGATATCATGAGGAACTCCAGTTTGCAGTCCAGGGTGGATTCATTCTTTATATACAAAGCCAAACAGCCACCTGTCCTAAATGCCACGTACGGACCCTTTTCTGTTGAACAACCCGTTCCCTTGGACCTCATGCTGACTTCTGCATCTTTTGGTTTCACAAATAAATTCACTTTTAATTGGAAATTAAAATCCCACATAATCAACAGCTCAATCTATTCCAACAAACCCAAAATACAGACCCTGTTCTATATAGCAGGGAAGGACTGGGATGACTACGACTCCGAGGAGATGCTGCCTTGTGTGAAGATGTTTGCTTTCCTGGAGTCCAGAGAAGTGGTGGCCAGCTGCAGATTGACAGGCCACCTGGGATTATGTGTGGTGGAGCTGGAATTGTCTCCCAGCTGGTTCAGCTCCCCTCCACCCCTGCTTTCAGAGGAAACAGCCTCCCTGGAAGGGATTACTGTGGAGCTCTTCTATAAGATTTATGCAGTGGATGGGGAATGTTCTCCAGAGGATGCAAAATGGGAAAACAATATCCATGCAGGTGAAGAGAATGAGCACCAAGCTTTGTCAGCCATGGAGAGGATTGGTAGCATCGTTGTTTACCCAAATCAGGACAAATTAAAGCAGTCTTCCCTGAGGGTGGATGAAAATATCCTTATTCACTTACCACTCAGCCCGGTCAGAGAGGGGGACATTGTGACCTTCCATGTTTTCCTGGCTGATTACTCGCTAGCAGACCAGTTTGTATTAAGGTAAGAGAATTTTTTAAGTGTTGTATGCAAAACAAAGAGGGGCAAATCAAAACTGGGTGTAAATCTTTGGTTATATTTACTGTATTCATGAGAGAACTGCATTTCCTCTTCAACAGGTGAAAACTATAGATAGTCTGGAATTATCTGTGTGAATTATTATGCTTTTTGGACCATGGGCATTGATTTTAAAGTATGGGCTATGAATGTTTGTTTGGTTATTTTTTAATTCTGTTTGCTTCTAGTCATAATTCTGCCTATTAAATTCCGCCTCTGTAACTCAGCTAGGGTAACTGCTGCAATGTGTTTTGCTAAAGAGTTTGCAGGAGGGTTTTCTGTTTCTTTGGTGAAGTTCCCTCTGTTTTTATCGACTTTATCATCATCATCTTTCCAAAATGCATGGCCTACATCCTGCACAGGTCAAACGTGGTGAGAACTCTTGCTGCATTCTACAGAGGGGAGCTGAGGAAATGAGCTCAGCCTGTGTAGGGATCCTTTGGCAGAGCCAGGATTTGGGGCTAAACTTTGCAAGTTGTCTTCAGTTTTCCTGTAAGATCAGCCCTTTCTGCTTCTTCAGGCTTTTGACTGCTAGTTTCATGGCCCATTTTTGTTTTAAGTCTGGG
Source organism: Ammospiza nelsoni (assembly GCF_027579445.1). Taxonomy (NCBI): domain Eukaryota; kingdom Metazoa; phylum Chordata; class Aves; order Passeriformes; family Passerellidae; genus Ammospiza; species Ammospiza nelsoni. The sequence goes on along the minus strand of NC_080650.1, from coordinate 1,545,880 downwards.
GACTCTCTGTTGACCTTTCCCTGTGAATCTGCCTGTAATAGGAGAACTCAGGCATTTCAAACCACCCCGAGGGTTAGTGCTGCGTATTTGTTCCGTCCTTAGCTGTCAGACTCGGCTCAGAGCTGCACAGGGACCAAATTCAGAGAGAAATGTGAGCCAAACTGGGGGAACAAAAGGGCCAAAAGGTAATTGGAAAGTGTCATCTGCTGTAAGGATGTGGGACTCTCGGGAAGGGGAAACCTCAGAGCAGATTCGTTCCTTACTTCCAACTTTTGATCCGAGAAGGATGGGAGCAAAACGTGACAGAAATGCACTTTGGGGACAGATGTTGAGAAAACAGACAGCAAACCTTATGCAGCACTTTCAAATCATTCAGCATTTGTGAAATAGCACATGCATATTAATAAACTTAGAGATTGCTGCCTGAATAGGGACAAATGATTCACAGCACAGCGCTGCTAACGGGGGGAAAGTGTGACAAATATAATGGGGTTTAACCAAACTTGAAAAGGTTTGGATCAGGAAGGGGCTTCCTTTAAACACAACTTATTGGTGCTCTTTGTGGATTTAGTGTTTTTAATTTGTCAAACATGGATTTGGCCAGCATCCACCGGCATGGATGGCCTGGCCTGGCGGAGCAGTCGGGTTTCAGCAGGCGTGTATTGATCCTCGGCGCCATAGCAGAGAGATTATAGAATTTGCCTAAGGCTCTGCAAGGATTTAACATCAGCTCTTAATTCGCAGGGTTTTGTTCTCTTCCCCACACCAGAGATAAAATTCCCAAGGTATTAGAGCCAGCCTAAGACGAGGATGTTTTCTTTCCACTGGAATTTCTAAAATAGCATTTACCTCGTGACAAATGGTGCAAGGGTTGAGTTTTGATATTTCTGCTGGCCAGGAAATAACAAAAAACTCCTTGCAGAGGCACTTTCGAAATGGTGTTTTTCAAAAGCAAAATAGGTCCTGAAGCACTGAGCAATAACTGAGCTGGGTTTTCGGGGGAGCAGAAATTGGGGGAGCAGAAATTGGGGGAGCAGGCAGATTCCAGGCTGGGGAGCCCCAGGATGACCCACAGGAGCCTGGCTGCTGCTGAGCCCTCACCTGTCCCACAGCCCATGGGGTGTGCATGGCCCCAGCTGCCAGCTGTTCTCCCAACATGTGGAACGTCCATCGCAGCGCTCCTGGGAAGGCAGTCAGGTTTCCATGGGGATTTCCTTCTCTGAAAAGTGCATGGAATCTGTTCATCCCCAGGAAATGCTTCTGGTACAATAAATCAGCATGTTTTACGTGCCCAGAAATATTTCCTTGGAAAATTCACTGCTGGCTCTCTGTAGTCTAGCCTGTCTGGGCTTTTATTTGGCTTTGCTTGCATTGTGCTTTTCATCAGAGAAACTGAAAGTATTTTTATTTACCCTTCATTTGGATGCTGAAAGTGAGAGGCAGAATGCAATTCTGCTGGTGGTTCACCTGCCCTTTAGAATGGGAAGAGAATCTACAACTGTTGCTGTGATTGTGTTGAATGATGTATGTTGGGTCCATGGAGAGATTTTCAGCTGAAGTTTACATGGAAGGCAGGGAATGATGCTGAGGGAAATACAAGCACTACAGTGCCTACATCTCATTTATGCAGCTTCCCTCACCAGCTTTCCCTGGTTTTCTGCTCAATGTTAATGTCTGTGAAAACCCAGAAGGTTCTTCTATACCTAGAATTTCTGTGTGTTATAGCCAGAGAAAAAGACATTGGAGTGAATGTTTGCCTTGGGAAATATATTTTTGCCTAATATAACTGATAGTTTTTAATCATATCTGTTGTAAGTGTAGCAGGGTCTGGCTCATATGAGAGGATAGATCAAACCCAAGTCATTCTCAGCACAGCCTTGAGCTCTGACAGGATGCAAAGGAGCAGATATGCTCAATTTTATGCACTTCTTTACTATTTCATGCTGTGTGGCATAGTGTTTTATTTTATGCTGGATTTTTCCTAGCAGAACTGACTTCAATTCTCATATGGGAGCTGATTCTTTTTTTTTTTGGTGAAATCTGTGATTCTTACCCAAGCTTGGGAGCTGAGAAGCAGCTGGGAGCAGTTCCTGGACTCAGCAATGTGCTGTGCTGAGAGACTCCCCCTGTCAGATCCCCATCCTCCAGCCCTGGCACTGCAGGGTGACACTGCAGCTTGTTTGTGAGCTCCAGCTCTCACTTCCCGTCCCTTCCATCACTCCTAACTGGCTTTGCCTGGCTTGAGCTTGGTTATTTTCATTCAGTAACTTGAATTTCAGGTGGGGTTGGAGCTCTATGGTGCTGTGTTTTAAATAAAATACATTTATTTCTTTTCCTACTGGAGTGCAGCCAGCGTGGCTTGGTGTCAGGGAAGGGCACAGATGTGTCAGGGGGCAGAATTTGGGGACAGAGTGTGCATTCGGTGCCTTTGCTGTGCCTTTGTTGACAGTGATGCGTACATGTGTGTGATGAAATGCTTGTGACACTGGAGATTAATTTGTGGCCTTGCTGGTCTGGTCTGTACTGCAAAATTCACCATCTGGGAAGATAAATTTTGCCCATTATGTTTGGTGGTTTGTCACTAAGCACAGTTTAACTGTAAAGGTAGGTGAAATGGGCTATGTTTGCCATGATTAAACTCTTTTATGGCCACCTTGTTAAAAAAAATAAGGGTAAAAATGAAGGACAGGTTTGAGATTCCAGCAGGACTCATACATACCTCAGTGTCACAAATTTTCAGGGCTTTTTGTCCTTTGATGTGCTGGAGTATCTCTGTTTCCCTCTTCACTAACAAACTTAGATAAAATGTAGTAAATGGGAAAAGAAAAGATGGAAATTGTGACTACAGAAGGGGTAACAGCAACTTGAGTGCTAATTGCTAGACAGAAGAAGTCTCCTGATACATGGAGGAGTTATAAAAGAGACAGGAGAAAACAATTCCTGCTCAACTGGAAGAACAGAAATCTCATCTAATAGCACTGGGAATGGCTTCTATTGTTTCTGTGGTGTTTGTTATTATTTAACTCCGTCTTGAGACTCAGAGGATGAATTGAAAAGAAAAATGGGAGTCAATTTGTACAGCAGGAGAACGTTTAATGAAATAAATGGACAATTGCCCCTTGGTTATAGGGAAGAAATGAGGACACTCTCTTTAGGAGTAAACAATGGGTTTTTGGATTGTTCTCCAAGTCTCCCCATCTGAGCTGTCAGTGGGGATGTGCTGCCCCTGAAAGCTGAGCATTAACAGCAAACATCACACACAAAATGTGGGTTTGCTGGCATCCCTCACCCTCCCCAACAGCAAGGAGCCATCCTTCTTTGTGTCTGCAAAGAATGGAGCTGGAAATGGGAGAAATTTCAGGGTAACAGCGAGGAAACAGGTCATGAACCCAATCCAAGGTGTTACACACACCAGGAGACCCTTCCCGATTGGTCTCACTAGGCAAAATGATATTAAGGATTTATATTAATAAACATATATCCATATGGAGGAGGTGATGTCTCCTGCTAAGGAATAAAAATTGCACAGACCATTAAAAGTGACTTACAAGGCTTCTGTGTTAATAATGAAAGATCTGGAGAAGTCTGAGCAGTCGTCTAGAAGGCCAGAAAAAGATCATTAAGAGGATGTCTCCTGCCAATAGCTGCCAAGAGCAAACAAGGGAGAGAAAACAGAAGGTTTTGGATCCGGAAATGCATAGAAAATGAGAGTACAGGCTGTGGGGAATGCAGCCTGGCTGCCTATGAGGAGGAGGCTCCACATGGCCTTCATCCCTCCCAAGCAAGCTGCTGGGAATGGGGAGCTCTGTCACTGGGGAGAGAAAGAAATGATTCACGGGAACATCACCGAAGGATGAACATTCAGCAGAAATCAGTGTTGAGAAAGGAAAAAAAATGTAAAAATGCTCTTCTGAAATCTGAAATGCTGGTTCAGATTTAGAAATAATCACAGAAATAAACCATTACGGGTGGATTGGGAATAATTTGGGTTTGAGTCCAAAATTTTATAGACCCAGGATGAATGCTGAAATTTTTGGTTTCTCTTTCCTCTCTGAATGTACATGGAACTAAATGTAAATATGAAATAGTGATACGTAATGTTAATAAAAATATCAAGCACTGCTAAGTCTGGAAATGCCAGATCTGTCTGTGCAACCTTTCTGCAGTCCCCAAGTACTTCTGCACTATTTCATATTCCTCCAAGACAGATTCACACTGTTTCATTTTTCCAGATCTCCTGCTTCACTTGATGCCTATATTGTCTTCCTCCCACTATTTTATTTTCTTTTTGTTACTGAATGGAAAGGGAGTAATATCCTTTCAGGACACTCCAATGAGGCCTGGGGGAGCTGTCACCAGAATGGTTTTTTTGGCTTGAATGAACCATTTCTATAAATCCTCTTTCAGAAAAGGTTGAAACATTCTTTCATTTTTCCTATTTCTGTTTGAGACCGGCTTGTGGCCCAGAAAAATTGGCTGCAGCTGATGAAAACCTGACATGATGGTATGGAGTAACAAATTTCACAAGGATGCTGTATGAAGTACTTAGACCTGAATCTCTCTTGGCTAAAGGGAAAAAGGATTTTTTTCCCTGGGAGCTGCTGGATCCATATCCATGAACCAGCCTGGAAATCATTGTGCCACCCTGGCAGCTTCTCCGTGCTCCTCACGTGCCTTAAGATAACCTCCTCTGCCCCAGAAACCACCCCCTCATACTGCCTTAAAACCAGCTCAAAATGACGAGAAAAAATAACTCCTCCTTAGAGCTGGAGCAATTCTAAAAGCAGGGAATAAATGGCCCAGTGAGTCCTGAAAGAGCCTGCAAGACTACAGTCAATAAAGCTTTTTAATGGAATTTTAGATAAAGGTCAACTATGTGCTGCAATAATCAGCTGTCCATGATCACTGCTCAGCAGCTCCAGTGACAGAGAGAGGCCCTGGGAATTGTTGGGTATTGGCTTGGAAGCGCTTCCAGATGGGATTGCAGCCTCGTGGTGATAAAACAGGGCTTTAATTGAGATGTTTCCTGATGGAAACGCCTGTTTTCCTGCAGAAGGGGTCCTGGGCCTGCTGCTCTGTGACAAACCAGGCCCCTGGGCTGTGTGGAGGTGCTGATAAGGGCAGGGAGGATGGGGCAGGTCCTGGTGACTGTTCCCACTGTCTGCTCCTCCCTGGGCCTCCACAGCCTTGGCTCTCTTCTTCATGGGAGTGGGGAAATGTTTGTACGAGTTGGAGGGGAGGGTGCATCAAAATGCAGAATTAATTACAAATATTTAACCTGTGCGTGTGTTCCGCCAGTGTTTTTCACTGAAGAGTTTGCCAGTTATTTTTAATTTTGGTGCTTTGGGAATGTTTAATGTGAGTGCTAGAACACTGAGTACAGCTGGAATGAAACAAGGATCCACTTCCCACTGGAGAAGGTGTTTGGTTTGCCTTGAAAGCCTGCTTCTGCTTCCATTCAAGCCCTGAATTCCAGCACCTCAGCTATCTCATTCATCTGCACCTGGGAGCAGTAAGGATCTGGCAGTGTCACATAAATTAATTGGTGTTTCTCACATCCAGAACCATAAAGTAGGAAATAAGAGAGGTGGTTGTTTTTATTTCAAGTTATTTGGTGCAAGAGCAGGTGTCTCACGGCTGCTCTGTGAGTGGGGTCCTGGTGCTGTGTGTCACTGGTGGCTCTGCATCTTGTTTGACAAACAGGGATCGTGAGAGGAGCCCTGGCAGGCCCTTGTGTGCCCATGTCAGCAGGCACTGCTGTGCCCTGCCAGGGGAGGGATGTGAGCAGCAATTCCCATGGACCTGAAGGTGCCAATGCACCACGTGCCCTGACACAAACTCTGCCTTGTTGATGGTAATGGAAAGAGATTTTACATTTCCAAATGGATCGGGCTCTACAAGCTGCTTGTAAGCTGAACCCCGTCTCCAGAAGCTTTGACATGACAGCTCCTGCTAATTAACTGCAGGCAGCTCCTGCCGAGCTCAGGGCCTGCTGCAGGGCCAGGTGTGGGTGTGCAGAGCACTGGGGCAGGGACAGGCTGTGCTTCACCCTCCCCTGTGCTGAGCCTGCCTGGGATGGGGCTGGGGAGCCCTTTGGGTGAGGGGCTGCATCACAGGGACCCCAAAGTTCAGCCTCTGCAGCCAGCTCAGGGCACTGCCACTGCTCTCCTCCAGAACTTGCTTTTGCTGGGGGCTATCCTGTCTTACCTTTGCTGTGATTGATGTTGGTGCAGCTCTGAAATGGGAAGGGAAACCACAGAAGATGGAATTAGAAGTTGAGTTTTGCCTGTGAGCAGCCAGCTCTGAGTTGAGTTACCTCTGTTAATGAACACAAAGCTGCCTTGGGGTGACAAAACTGCTTAAATTCACAGTATCACAAAGGGCAATTTAATGTTTGTCTTACAGCTGTCTTGTTTTTCTTCATCCATTCCTTTTAGTTTTTACCTTGTACTGAGGTTGGGAACACAGGTCAGCAAGGTTCCTGTCTGTGAGTGATCATTTCAAGTTTGGGGCACACTGAGGCTCTCTGCAAACCGTGTGTCCTCATAAACAATCCCCTGGCGGGGAGCTTGGGGGGAGCCTTTGTTTTGGACAATATGCTGAGTAGTCCCTGCTTTGTGCTGCCAGACAATGATGGCATTGATCAGCTTCTTGTACAGCTCTTCATTAGCTGGCAGTGCAGTAAATCACAGTCTTGTTTAAACAAGTCAGACACAACAGTGATTCGCTCCTTGATGCAGTTACTTCTCCTTCTATTCATTACATTCGCTCTAATGAATAGTATTAAAAGTAGAAAAATGCCACTACTTTGAAATTTCCTTTTTTCCTGAGATGTTTCAGGCCATGCATTGCTGTCATTTTATCCCGGTAAAAATGAGATTACTCTCCCGTGAAGCTGATGAAGTATTGCTTTGAGGGAGCACATTGATCTCAATTTCTTCATGCTCCGCCTGATGCAACAGAGAGTTGCTTTTGTCCTTGTGTTTACCCATGAGTTTTTGCATGCTCTGATAGAAGAAGGGCACTGTGATAGTTGGCTGGCAGCTCCGGGGAGAAAGGACTCTCAGAAAGAGCAGGAAACCAAATATTGTGAGAAAATTGTCAACATATCTTCTTGTTTTGGGTGCTGCTCCTGCTCCCCATGCAATTTATGTCAATAAAAGACTGGTAAGAAATGGTTTTGGGCAAGGCAGAGCACGGAGCTGTGCTGTGTGAGGTATTTAATGCTTCAAATAGCTGCCACGGCTGCCTTGGATGCTGTACCCGGCCAGGTTATGAAAGAAATCATATTAACAAAGTTATTGGATCCCAGATGAATCCAAAGAGCTGCAGGAGAAGAAAACAGTGACAAATGAGTCTGCCATTCCGAGGCACAGCAAATGGTGCTTACAGTTAAAGCTATTTCACTGCTTGCACCATTCCTGGCAGCCCGGAGCTGCGGGGGCAGCAGTGGCTGTGCCAGGATGGGGAAACCTGGGGCTGGCAGAGCCCCCAGAGCCCCTGGGCCAGTGCTGGGTGGCACTGGGGGCACCATCAGGGGCTCTTCTTGTTCTTTCCAGAGCCGCTCCTGAGTGCTCTGGCTCTCCTCTCCCCCAGCTTTTGGTCTGGCACCAAGCAGTGCTGGCTGTCAGTGCCCTGGGTGCTGCAGTGCTTCACCCTTAGTTGGGGGTTACAACCCCTAAATAAAAGGGAAATATCTCAATTCTCCTCAGGATCCCCAGGGAGATGCTGTGGGTATTCCCAGCAGAGGAGGAGTTGCTCTGAGCAGCAGTATTTCCAGGGATATCCCCTCAGGAGGGTGCTTTTAGGGGAGCCATGCTCACTCAAGCAGCCCCATGTTTGTGGGGCAAACCTGTCACCCTCCCTCTGCCCCAGCATGCTTCCCTTTAAATGGCTCACCAAGACCAAAATGTCCTTCCAGTCCCCCCCACTTCATCCTTCTGAAAAATCTCCTGCCAAGCAAACTTTCTCAGTTCCTTTTTCCTCATTGTGTGGCCCAACCTTTTGTGGTATTGATGAAGGAGCCCTCCAATGCATTTTCACTAAATCCCCATCTCTAATTGTGCTGGTCCTAGAGGAGAACAAGTGGGAAAGGCAGAGAGGCAGAAGTGTGGGAGAGGCAATGCCTTGTTCATGAGCTTTCTCAGCATCTGCTCAAGTTAATGAGGGTCTGGGCAAGAAACGTGCCAAGCAGCCACAGGCAGTACGCACATGAGCACTTTGGTGCAGATCCCTGGTGGAGGATGGTGATAAAATGCACCAAGTGATGCTCGGGGACAAGCTGAAAAGTTTGTCCTGGCCTGGGAGGTGAGAGAGAAGCAGCAGCAGACTGTGAGAATTTGGAGCTGGATCCAATGCATTGAGCTTTGGGTAGTTTTGGATCTGGGAATTTGGCTCTGGCCCATCTCTAATTTAATTTGCCTGGCCAGAGTCTTCTCAGTGCTCCCCAGAAAAGAGGGGTGATTTAATTGACTTCCGTAGAGCTCCTTGGGATTAGTGCCAGCAAAGCCATTGGAATTTGGTTGTGTGAAGGCACAGGGGTGTGAGCCAGTGTCCTGGCTCCGTGTTTCTCTGGGAAATCGGTTAGGGACAGTGGCAGCCACGGTGGGTGGGTGGGCAGGACACAGATGGATAGGGAACGCTCGTGTTTGGAGCTGTATTTGTAATGGCACACAGCACCACCAGCAGAACACTCCTAACTGTGGCATTTCCTGCCATGGTCATCTCCATAATGTGGTGTAAGTACCTATGCTCCTCAGCTAAGATGACTTTTGACTCGTTTGCCAAAGGTAATAACCCTTTAAAAATAATTTAAACCTTTTCAGAATGATTGCCCTGATGCTCTAGGGACCAGTAGTCCTTTATTTGCCATAGAGCAGCCACAGAATGAATAGCAGCACTGTGGACTCCCTCAAACAGCGACCTTATGTGAGATGTAGCGATTACAGCAATTAAATCCTCTTTGCCAAGGCAACCAGGGCTTTATTTCTAACTGAAGTTACATTTTTTTCCCCCAAATGAATCTCTTCTGCATGCATTATTCATTTTTCTTTGGAACATTTAGCCTGTGCAAATTCCACGAGCTCAAATTCAGTATTATTACTTATTAATTATTGTGTTGAGGTAATGTCTAGGACAGAGTGCCCCAGGGGGTCAGAGGGCACTGGGTTCCCCTGCAGCCAAAAGCCATAGACTTTGTCTTGAGATGGGGGCTGAAAATTGAACAGCATTTGTAGAACCACCCATGAGAGTTTGCATTTGCATTTTGCTTGACTCAAAAATACACATCAAGGAATTTGGGGCATTTTGGTCCAGTGGATTCTTAGGGCAGTACAGTTCTGACCATACCCTTAAATTCTTTGAAGAAGGTTGGTCCTGTCAGCTCAGACATTTGAATCCAGCTGCATTCTTCTCATTGTGGCTCCTGCTTGGAGAAGGGAAGGTCAGTGATCAAAAATAATGGTTAAAGTGCAACATTTTATTTAACAATTTTGGAAATTCTAGCTTAGGACAATCCTTGGAATCCTTTGTTTTTAAGGACATGTGCTAGACTCTCCTTTTAAGACTACGTGAGTTCATTGTCTCTTTCTGATATTACATAAATAGCCTCTTGACTGACAAGGAAATGAAAATGATTCTGTTTAAATCTGTACTGCTCTCCTAAGAAATCTACATTCATTATTCCTGGGATGACTGAAAGATTTACAATAGTTTATAATCTGGTATCATTTCATTCTTCTTCTTGGTATTATTAATCACCTTGTCATGAAACGTCAGGAGAACTTCGTTCAGCTTGCATGATTTGGGCTGAGAAAGCCATCCTTTAATATTAATGTTTCTTAGGAAATTGGGTAGATATCTTTGCATTCTGGGAACCATAAAATGGATGAATGATGTCCTCTGACTAGACATTAGATGCTTACAGGCTGCTGAAGCTGAGGAATGGTTGAAAAAGCCCTGCAGCTGTACCACAGTGGGAAGAAAAATGACCTTGCAGAGCAGATCTGGTTCAGGTCAATGCTTGGTGGTAGGATCTGCAGGCAGGATGGAGTTTGTGGTTCTTCTGGAACTCCACATCAATGGTTGTGCCTCACTGGGGACATGAAACCCAGGGCCCAATTATTTGGTCATTTAAAGATTCTGGGTTGCATTTCCTGAGCCTGGAGGCAGTCAACCAGGATCCTGGCTGGCTTTCAGCTGCAGTAATTACAACTTGCCAGCTCAGATTTTCTCTGCCTCTTAAATCACATCCGCTATTTTTCACTTCCTTTGCTAAACTGCTGTGTCCCCTGTGCTGTTGTTGGTGATAATAGTTCTAATGCTTTGCCTGTTTATGTAACGTTACTTTATCTGTAGTGTCTCACACTGTTTGTACAAGGAACGTCTGTCATTGCTTTCATTTTACAAATCACTGTTTTTATTGCTCGTGTTGCAGCGATACACCTCAAGGAGCAGATGCTCTCCAAAAGGAGGAAGGCAATGCCTCCCCTGCCCTCCAAGTGTTGTTTTCCAGCGAGCAGAAAGCTCCTGCTTCGTCCCTTGGGTGTGTTGGCAGGGCAGGTGGGTTTGGGATGGCACAGAGAGTACCCAGGGATGGCGAGTTGGTGGTGGGCACGGAGGTGCCATCCTGCGGGTGCCCCCCGAGGGGGGATGCCCACCCCTCTGTTGGCAGCCCTGCCGTGTCCCTCTGTCCCGGCACGGCTCCGAGCTCAGGCCAGGAGAGGGCAGAGCGGGCTTGCGCTGCAGCAGGAACCCCGCAGGGGAAGCGCTCGGGAGCCGCTGCCTTTGACCGCGTTCACTGGGCTCTGAGGGGCAGGGAGGAGACGGGTTGCTGACTCCATGTTCCGCAAGGCTTGATTTATTGTGTGATATGCATTATATTGAAACTGTACTAAAAGAATAGAAGAAAGGATTTCATCAGAAGGCTGGCTAAGAATAGAAAAAGAACAATGATAAAAGCTTCTGTCTCGGACAGAGTCCGAGCCAGCTGACTGTGATTGGCCATTAATCAGAAACAAACACATAAGCCCAATCCCAGATGCACCTGTTGCATTCCACAGCAGTAGATAATCATTGTTTACATTTTGTTCCTGAGGCCTCCCAGCTTCTCAGGAGGAAAAATCCTAAGGGAAGGATTTCCATAAAAGATGTCTGTGACACTGCCTTGGTCCAGCTCGGGTGCCCGCTGGGAGCAGAGCCGTGTCCGGGCTGTGATCCCCGCACAGGGCTCAGAGCATCCCTCCCCTAAAATGCCTCCATGGGGGGATGCTCAGGAACTGCTCCATCTGTGCGAGCCCCACAAAGAGCAGTGAAGGCAGCCCAGGGATTATCTCCAGTGAGGAGGGCAGGGCTGTGCACACACACACACACACACACACACACACACACACATACACACACACTCTCCCTGGGTGCACCCAGGCTCGGGGCATCGCTCCTGGGGTCTGTGCATAAATCACCAACAGGACAGGACTGCTGGGAACGTGCCTTGAGCCGTTGTTTTTTCCAGCATCAGTCTCATTCCATGGGTATGACAATGGGAAGATGCCACCAGCTCACATCTCAGGCAGCAGACATTGAACTCAATGCTGCAACTCACTTTATAAGTTTTTTGACCAACCACACAAAGCAAAAGCACATTGACAGTATTTATGTCTGTATAGTATATATTCTATATTGACAGTAGTTCTGTCCAACCACTGTAAGCACAGGTACCTTCGGTTAAACAATGCTTGCTTATTTCTAATACAATACCTGCTTGTAAGCCCTTAAACACAATGCACAGAGCTCCATTATTAAGCTTAAAACTTCCTAATATCTTGCTAGATAAACTTTTCTGCGGCTTAGGGAGTTACTCTAGGCAAGCATTAATACACAGACCATTCCTCTATTTGTCCCTGTCTATCTGTCTATCATCCTCTATTTGTCCACATCGGGGCTCATATCTGCAATTTCCTACCCCAAATGAAATGCTGCACTGTGGTTTATCCCCTTCTTTTCCCCCTCCTCCCTTCCTTAAACGCTTTCTGAGAGCTGTTGCATTTTCTCTTTATGAATGTACTGTGCCCTGTGTGAGGTGGATATTGCAAATGCATTTCATAAAGCAAATTTCCCCTCTGCTCTGAAGGTTAAGAAGCTTTAAGTGAGATTGTCTCTTTGCAGAACAGCTTTCTTTTTCAGACTTGAAAAACAATGGAAGTGTAGTTAATGTTCAGCCTGACAGAGTCTTAGCAAACATATTAAGGGTTTCATTTAATAAAATCATATTTCACTTCCATAGACAAGAAGCAGAATAGACTTGAGTCTTTTTTAATGAATAAAGTCCTTAGTAAGGTACTTGCAATCTTTCTTTATGTAAGGCTCATTCTCAGGTTTTTTTTCTTTTAGGAGCCAGGAAGATTTAGTGCAGCATTTTCTAAATTGTGTCGTGCTTCCTTAGGAACAGAATGTAAAGGGAAATGTATCTTAATGTTAAAGAGACGTGAAACAAAAATGTGGTTTTTCCCCAAAGAAAAGTTAAACATTTGCAAGAAAAATGTTCTTTACGGCAATTTCAATTCTGTTAAAAACACATTTACTGTCAGAAAATAATGGTGCTGGATGAGCTCTAATAATAAACCAATTTGTGTGTACCAGGGGAGTGGACTTTTTCAGCCTTTTGTTGTAAGTCATGCTGCAAGGGCTGCCACTGGGCTACAAGAGCACGGATATTTTCACACTGGGATTTGTGTCTGCTTGAATTATGTGAATAACTCCATTGAAGTACAACTGGGGAACAATTCATCATGTGACTTCTTATTAAAACATTGCTTTTTTACTCCATTCAGTGATGTTTGAGCAGCTCCATGTATTTTTCTCTCAGATTTCTCTTTTTAATTCTTTTTTTTCTTAAATGTTCTGTGTGCACAGTGCCTCTATTGTACAACCCAGAGCACGTGGCAGCAAACTCCTGATTTCTGGGGAGCTGCAGCTCACAAATGCCATTAATGGGCTGCATGTGAGCTGCATTCTGGGGGCTTGCACAGGGCTCCCCTTCCCTTCATCAGCCCATTTGTTGAGATCAGCAGGTGCACCAAAGCATGCAAATTTAAAATTTGCTTTGAGGAAAATGGAGTGGCGTTTTTTGCCCTGAAATGAGCTGTTTCTCTGAACACCGCTGCCAGCTCGCTTGCTCGGGAGGGTATTTGCAGAAATGGAATGCAAAAGTGGTACAAATGCAGCCAAATTGAATACATTTACAGATGTAAAAGGCTCAGGCTTTTGCAGGCTTGTAAGTCTCTTTGGGGTGAGGACTGTCACTCGGTGTGGGTTTATGGAGTTTTGTGTCACAGGTCCCTAAACACATCAGCCCTCAGGTGGGTTTGGTGCTGGTGACAGTGACAATGCTGCTGCCACCTGGCTCAGACACCTGCAGGGCTCCCTCAGCACAGGTACCTGTCATCCTCCCTGGACCCCAGTCAGTCGTGCTTGATAACAGCGTGGAAATTGGATTTGTCATCCAGTAATCCCTCAGTGATCGATAATTAGTTGTAATTACGCGCTGTTTAAGAGCTGAGGGGAGAAAATTGAAGTTTGTGGCCGGAGGAGGAAATGAAGAATGGCAGGCACACCAAGGTGTTGGGCATAAGAGAAATGCAGTTAAAGAGCTGAATTTTCACAAAGAACAGGGAGTCAAGCTGCCTTCTCTGCCAGGCCAGGTCACAGGGCTGGAAGGGCAGGAGCTCAGGCTGAGCAGGATAATGCAGACCTCGGTGAGCTTGGTGTCCATACAGCATCATGACTTGGACAACAAGGACGTTTGCTTTTGTTTGTAATCTCCCAGAAATGTGCCCAGTGTGAAGTGTCACAAGCTGTTATTTGTGAAGTATTCCTTGAAACTTCTCCTGTGTTTATAATCAGAGCTCCTTCCCCCAGCTCAGTTTGAATTTTTGTCCAGTATATGAGCTAGGAGCAGCTGAAGTCCTTGAGGGTTCACTCATGGGACTGTGCATCCTCTGCTCTGTCTCCAAAAAGGCACAGCCTATACACCTGGTTTGGTTTCAGATGGATGAGAAAAGGTCTTCCTTCTCTTCTTTTTGCTTTCTTCTCTGTTCCAAAGAGCCCAAGAGCTCAGGTGTCCAGATGGGCAGGGATGTTATTCCAGCTGTCTCTGAAAATCTAGTTGTGCTGTCCTGGGATTTCTGTACCAGCTTTGCAGTTAAATCTGCCACTGGTAATTCTTGTCAGCCACAGAGGCAGAGAGGGTCTGTGTGCTTTGGAGTTGTACCCATGGGTGATTGCCTCGTGTGGCTGATTGTCACTCTCTAAATAGACATGCAAAATGGAGCTGTTTAACTGCAGGAGGTGGGAGGGAAGGAGCTGGAGCAGACCTATTACCCAGTGGTACGTGAGAAAGAGCCAGCAGAATTTATGGTTTCTGAAGGAGCAGTATATTTTTAAGCTTCTTGTATTCCTACACTTCACAGCCCAGATTAGCAGATTGTTGACAGCTCCATGATATATTTGCTGTCACCTGGCTGGAGTCCGAAGCAAGTGATAAATTTTTGGTTTGAATGAGCTCGTGTGACATGCAGTGACAGATATATTTTTTGTTACTACAAGTATGTAGCGTGTCCTGTGCTTGGGGACTTTGGTGCTATTCTTGCTGTGGTCGTGAGCGACTTGCTTGTTTTCCTTGCGCTTCTGCCTCACCATCCAAGAAAAGGTGGGGAAAATGACACATTCCTCATGTGCTGTGATGGCTCCTTCCTTTTCTGCCGTGTTGTAGCCTGACACAGGCTCGCATCATCTTCTTTGGGTTCAGCAGAGCCCATGTGCTGGCTCTGTGCAAAGGAATCCAGCACTTCCAGTTGCTATTGCTGGATTTCACTTGTCTTAGATATGTGTCACAGGAATTTGCATGCAGAAACTTGGGGTGTTTCTGAAGTGATACTACAATATTCTGGGAAGACACACCTCCCAAAATACACATTCAACATAGGAGAAGGGGCAGCAGGAATCAGTTTTGTCTTCACGTGACTGAACACTTGGAGGAGCTGAATTTACAGATTCTGATTGTGGGTAAAGCCTTAGTGCTCTATATTGGTGAGCTCTACTCTGACAAAGCTTCAGGGTAGAATAGCAAAGAAAAAAATGTGAATATACATAATTAAAATGCCTACTTTAAACTTCATGTCATATTTTTAACACTAAATTTGAGTTAAGGACTTCAGCTTTCCTACAGAGTTTTCCTGAGGTTTTAAACCCTGGATGCTTCGAGAGAGCAAGAGACTTGGTGCCAACAGTCCCTCAAATTATAGGGCCTGTGTCATTTTTGCATACCTTGGGGTGAAGGCTATGATAATTAATGGATTGCAGGGATTAATATTGTTTCTTTTACGTGTAAGTTAAATATTTTTGGAACAAAAGAATTATCCAGGTCCATAAACCCAGTTTGCTTTGAAGCAGATGGTAGAGACTGAAAGGGATCAAGAGGCAGGGAAGCTGCAGCTTTCCACATCAAGGACATGTTTTGTTTTTGTGCTGGCAGAGCAAGGGATTAAGCCTGGGCAGAAAGTCTGGGGGTTGTGTCCACTCATCAATGCCTTGAGAGGGCTCACACGTGGAGCTGACATTGCCTGGTTTGCTGGGGCTGTGTTTCATGGCACACAAGGATCCGTGTCCAGCCCAGAAGCATCTCTCACCTGGCTCTGAGTCTGCCCTGTGAGAGCTCTCTGCTGCTGCCTCTTCTCAGCTCCTCCAGCAAGGGTGGAGACACCGAAGCATCTCCAAACTCTGATGTGCTTAGACATCAAAAAGGGAAGGTGCACCTCTCTCATGTGATTGCCTGCCTTAGGGGGCAGAGCATATGCACAGCAAATGGACACTTACATAACCCTGTCAGCTTCCACTGGCTGATTTCAACTGTTGGTTTGCCACAGGGAGCTGGAGGAGAAGAATTAGGTAATATAAATAGAAAGATGACATCCTCCAAAAGAGCACCATTCAGCACATATTGCTGGCTGGCCTCATGGTTCAGAGCTGATAAGCAAATTTGGCCTGGATCCTGTTGCAGCATTTGAGGATGGCACCAGCAGAGCAGAATTGGCAATTTCAGCAGAGGTGGACGCTGTGGATGTGATCCCTGCCCGCAGAGCTGCCTGCAGGAGCTGCTCTCTGTGGCAGAAACCTAGGGCCAAATTAATTGTGATTAATTTTGATTACAGACCATTCTCTTTGAAGTGACTCTCGAGATGAATTTGTCCCATGCGTACTTTAAAGGG
The DNA here is from genome assembly GCF_027579445.1 of Ammospiza nelsoni. Classification (NCBI taxonomy): domain Eukaryota; kingdom Metazoa; phylum Chordata; class Aves; order Passeriformes; family Passerellidae; genus Ammospiza; species Ammospiza nelsoni. The sequence goes on along the minus strand of NC_080650.1, from coordinate 1,529,618 downwards.
CAAGTTGCTCACAAGTGCTTTGGCTAATGCATCCTCCAGGTTTATTTCAGATATCCTTTTTTTTCTCTCAGCAATTGGTTCCTGGTGCAAATACAGACACTTTGCATTAATTCCCTGCAGGGCTTCTCTGCCATATTTTTAGGCTTTTGAGTGGCATTGTGGAAAACATGAAAGCATTATGGAAATGATCAAGTCCAATTCTTCTGTTCTTTATTCAAATATCAGTTGGAGGGGGAGGGGGGGGAAAGCCTGTGATGCTTAATCATGCAAAAATCCTCCTAAGAGCTCATTTAAGTGAGGGTTTGAGTGGGGACCTCAAGATTTGGCCCCTAGTGCATGATGGATTTTAACAGCAGCGAGGTAATGATTAGGTGGAGGAATGTAAGTACAAGTGGTTGAAGTGCTGGCATGAAAAAGGAGTGAAGAGTATTGTCCGTTCAACACCACGAGGAGCTGTTGCATATGATTATATTTAATGAAAAGAAAAGTACAATGAATGCACTTTAAAGTGAATTCCTCCCCCTGTTCTTTTCATTTGTTTGGGAATATTCTGTGGGACTGACTGAAGGTTTTGTCTGGTCTAGCAGGAGCCCCTCAGCTGCCTAATAGCAGTGCAGAAAGTGTGGCACAGCACCTTTTCTTACTTATTTACTGATCAAAAGGAGTGTTTACAGAAAGCTGTGCTTTGCCCCCATTTCAAGAAAAGCCACCTGTGCTGCACTCCTTGAGGTCTTCTGAAAGCTCTGTAATGGGAAGCATTTCCCACTAGGAACAAACAGCCAAATGTATTTGAAATGGAAAATTTCTGATTGAAATGGGCATCTCAGAGCTTCCAGCTGCTGGCGACCGTATGGCAAAACAATTGCAACGTTTGCAATCTCTTTGCAGAAGCTGCTTATCTAACCATCAGGACAGCTTTAAATATTTATTTGAAACTGGTTGGTTTCAAGTATTGAAAAGCACTGGTTTTCCCCCTCTTTGCCTGATTGAAACAGGGTCATGAGTGCTCAAGGTCACTTCAGAGCCTTGCAGGTCTCTGCAAAGAGGGAGAGGAATTGGGAAATGCTTGGGTTCCCTTGGAAGCTGTGTTTTGAAGACCTTTCTAAACAAATGTGAAGATTTTGAGGAGGGATCAGGAGCAGAGCAAAACTCCCCAGATGTTTTTCCATTCATAGGTAGAGACTGAGAGGGACAGGAAGCTCTGAGGCTGGGGCACTGGCCATGGGCTAAACTTGAATTTAATTGGTTTTCTGTGTCATATCTCCCCATTTTCAGCCAAGGGAGATGCTGACCTCCAGCTCTGCTGCCTCCTGTGCTCTCTGCTCACACCTGAGCTCTTTGCTTGGGTGGTTTGTACTTGGGGGACCTTCTGGTGGGTTCCCCTCAGCTGATCTCTCACTCCTCTCCCTCAGCTTGTTCATGAGTCTCCAGCAAAGCTTTCCTGAGTCCATTACTGTGAGACACAAGTGCAGGACTCTGGAAAAAAAGCATTTTGTGCAGGTGCTGGTTTGGCTGCAGCAGCTGCCATGTCATGGGCTGATGGATTGTCCATCTCTTTGTACCAGAAAGTTCTGTACATAGGTATGGAAAGTGCAGAAAGTCCTCTGCCAACTAGGAAATGTGATTTTGAAATTTATCCTTACAAGTCCTTCTGACAGCTGTTCCTATTAGGAACTCAATCAGTACAGCATTGTGAATTCAGTCAAGTTTTCCCTTGACATGCTATAAATGTATTAAGTGATGAAATGTCATAGAATCAAAGCAAATTTGCACTTATTCCAGAAAGAAATCTGAATATGTAACTGTTGGAGCAGTGATGGGGTAAGCAGAGATTTGCATTCTTTTCCTTCATAATGGAAGTTCTGAATAGTTGGGTTGACCTCCCAGTTAATGTAGTGGTAATCCTGCTGTGGCTAAATTGTTTCTCCTTTCTAACCATTTTTGATCAAGTCTGAATCCGCATGTTTGTGTCTGGTAGGTTGTGGTTTGCAGACGATGGATTGACAATAGCGAGGGCTCTGACTCCACTGTCCTACTCCTGTGTATCTCTGCAGAATTCTCTTCTGAGCCACAGGAACTGATCAGGATGAAAAGGGGGACCTCTGGCAAATCTCTGATTGTTTAAGCAAACTGCCTTTTGTCTTGAGTCACCTTGAAGAAAGTAGCTTTCCACTAAACAAAAGGGAAAATCTGCTTAGCACATTTTTGGTTTTGATGAAGAGCGCAGCTTCCAGCCGGCTGTGCCGCTAATCTGCCTGATGTAGGAATGGGCACCTCTTAAGAAGCTGCAGCCCAAAATTAATTTCAGCAAATGCGTTCGCTCCTTGAAGAATCCCTGCTAAAGGGTTTGAAGTCTGGAGATGCTGCAGCTGTTGGGAAGCTTGTCAGGCTCAGGAGGAAGAGCTGAGCTGTGTGTTGGACGGGTGGTGGGGTCGGTGATGGGTGGATGTGGTGGCTGAGCTGGCGCTGCTCGTCCTGCTGTGATTTAGATGTAAAAATGTGCCCTGTGGGACTCACACCTGCCTTCAAGCCTCCTCAGGTCCTTCCCGGGACAGAGCCATTCTCCTCTCCAGGCCCTGAGCCTGCAGGTGGCTGAGCCATCAATAATACACGTTGTCATTGCCCAGACAGAGCTCTCCTGTCCCCTGGCTTTGTCACAGGTCCGCGTTTGTCGCTGCCACCTCGGCACAGTTGCTGGCTGTGGGAGCCTTTCACAGCACAGCGCTCTGCAGGGAGGGACAAAAAGCCACTCAAAGACATTGAGGTCTCTCCTTGCTTTGTTTCAAGCCTGTATATCTTGAGATTTGTCTTGCTCAAGCCAAAGAAAACTTCCATGCATGGGGTAATCCTAAGATTTGGCTTTATAACCTAAATGCAGCCAATTTTGTACATCAGTAGAGGGTGGCTGGGCTGAGGGAGGGCTCAGTGTTGTCTCCTTTTAGGGGCTTTTCTTCTCTCTCTCCTCCCTCCTCTTCCACAGCGTGTAACGCATTTGGAGTCCTCCAAGGCCATTTCCATAGTGTTGTGATTCATCAATAATGATACTGCTTTAAATCCATTGTTTGTTTACTTTTATAAAAACTCCCCAGCTTTAAAATCAACTTTTCAACTTTTATTTCATTCAGATTTATATTGGTCTTGGAGAAAAAAATCCCATGCTCTTTGCCTTTTAGCATCTGCTTCATTATCCATTATATTTCAATACTTATTTATTCCAATGAAGGAATATAAATGTTGAAGCATTCTGCAGAAAGTCAAATGAACTGCCAGCAGTAAATAGCATTTTTGATCAATTTATTCATTTTTCTTTCTGTTTGTAAATTGCTTGTAAATATGCCTCCATTTGTACAACTTGGAATTATTCTGCAAACAGATTACTTGAGTTGTCTCGTAGGCAGAATTTCATCTGATCAGCTGTAACTTTGTGTTATTTATTTTCAAGAGTAACCCTCCTGTTTATGCAGTGCTTTGGCAGCACTGTCCTGATGCATTGGCTTGCACGCTTTCTCTAGATCAACTTTTAACTAATTTGTAGGAGTTAAATAAACACCAATGACTGTGCTCTTTTATTCCTAGCTTTGATACATTTCCAGCCCTTTGTCCTTGTGTTCATTTTAGTATTCAAACTCTTGCTCTGCATTCAGGTTGCAATTTGCTTTCCCCCCAGTATTTCCTAGCAGTTCATAATGGGTTTGACCTGCCCTATCCATTTATTAGCCTGATCTTTATAAAAAGTCTTTATCATAGCACTCTCTGAAATATCTACAACCCACAAAATCCTGAAAACTCCTCTGCTGTGAATTTCCAATCAAATTTCTTTGCTCCACAGAGCAGAGCTGACTTGTGCAGGAGTTCTTAAGGTGGGCAAAATTGTTCCTTGTGACATTTAATGAAAACGAAATCTAAAATCAATGGTCATCTGCTGAAACAGCATCTTCCTAGAAATTTAAGATTTTTTTACTGGTACTTCATGGCTGGCATCTTTGCCTGATGGTGCTGGGGAATTCAAGTGGTCACAGAGCACTTTCTCCCCTTATGCAAGGCTCTACCTGGCTGTGTAAAAGTAGTCTTACATCAAGTGTCATGTTCAGCATAAATTGAGAATGTGGAGGAGGCTGCACTTTTAAACCCGTGGCAGGAAATCACATTAAATTCAATGTAATTACATTGTTCTAGAAATGTGATTATGTGTTTCAACTACCAGCCTCCCACTAAATTACTTCAGATCAGTCTCAATCTGTGGAATGAAATCTGCCTGATTTAGATGTAAAAAATGCAATAAATATGAGGAAATGCATTTTGCATTTATATTTTATGTTCACCTGTGACTGCTTATTACATTCTCCAAATCCAGCCTTTCCCCATCTCACCTGCTGCGTGCAGGGAAATTAAACCCTGACTTTGCTTAATATCAGGATTTAGTCTTTGCAGCACCATGTGTATGACATTGGCTACTTAATTTCACATAAAGCTGCAGAGAGATCTTAACTGCAGGAATATTGAGTAAAGAAAGGGGTTCCTCAAGTGAAAATAAAATATTCCCAGGACTAAGCCAAAACTTGAACGTAATGATACTTCTGAGGTTTCAAAGAGTAGAAAGGATGGATAGTATTGGTGTTTCTGATAGATGAGTTTGAGATTACAGCTTGCAGACCCACTTTTGAAACCCACTGCTCATCTGGTGGGCAGCGTGTCAAAGCTGACAGTAGTTGTGCCTGAAATTAATTGAGGATGATGTCTTGACAGTGAAGATTCAAGCCAGGAAGGCAACACCACCAGGAAGGAGCAGAGTGCTCTCAGAGCCACTGAAAATCAAAAGATGTCAGCCTTATATTTTGTGATTTTTTTGAATGGTGCCTTTCTAATTTGAGCTCTTCATCAGCAAATCAGATCATTTATAGCCCAGGTATCAGATTAGAAAGCAATCTCAGCCCAGGAAAACACTGTCTTCACTTTTAATGCCCACAAGTTATTGATGCTGGTAATTGGGAATAAGGTTTTGTATCAGCAATGACTTCCTGGGAGGACACTGTCCCCGAGTGTCTCAGCACCTGGCTCTGGGATAAGGTCTGACACAGTGACAATAATTGCTGGAGGAAAAAATTACAGCCACAATCAGGCAGGCATCAAGAAACATCACCAGTGCAGGAAAGTGCCCTGAAAGGTGAGCTCCAACTCGTGTTAATGCTGTAATTGGAAAACATCTGTGACTTGGAGGTGCCAAACTGTGTCCACAAAAACACAGGGCAGATTGCTTTGCTTTTGTTTCTTCATCCCACGGATCTTCTGTGGGAATAAGCAGAACCATTGGATCAGGCTGCATTTCTCAACCTTTCAGTCCCACAGCGTCTCCTGTGTGCAGAGCCCACGAGAATGGGTGACTTTTTGAAAGGGGAGAGCTTGATTGATGAATAAATCTGCTCCAGCTGTCTCTGGCTAACTTAAGTAGAAGATGATTTTAAGCCTCCCGCCCCTCCTCCTTTCCACACAAAGTCTCAGGGAATGGGTTTTCCCTTTGGTTCAATGGGTCTTTGAATATCTCAGCAGTGCAGTCACAAGGACCATGGACATCAAGGCTCTGCAGCTCTAGAAACCACTCAGATGTTCTGTGAAGGTGAAGTAGGGAGGAGCATAATTAATCTTTCTGTCTCTTTCAAGATGTTTTAAGATCAGAAAATGTCATTTTCTGAGAAGAGCTGGGGAGGAGCTCAGGGGGGAAAAGGGCTTGTCTTAAGAAATGAATTCCCTGGTCTCTAGGACTGGGCTCCTGAAACAGGTCTGAAAGTGCTCGATGTAGGAGAAAAGGAGCATTTCTTCCATCTTGGTGAATTTCATAAACCATTTCAAGTATAATTAAGGTCCCCCCCTCCACCCTCCAAATTGTTATGAATATTCATGGACACATGATGAGCGATATTATTTAATGAAGAATTTTATCTTTTTGTTTTGCACTGCTGTATCAGATTTTTCACGTCCTGAGAAATACATTTTTATGTTGGAGTCAGCAAGGCTGGCCTGCTGAGGGCCCTGTCTAGCCCTGCTATCAATCCTGCTGTCCCCATGTCCCCAGCTGAGGAGGAAATCTGCTCCTCTGGACACCCTGGGAGCTGAGGGCTCCCCAGAGACAGCTCTTCCCTGGAGGCACAGGCAAGAGGAGCCACCCAGACACTTGTTTTACACATCCCTTGGAGCAGAGAGGAGCTGCTGCTGTTTTCCTGCTCAAGCATAACAAGCCGTAATTAGTTTAGCCCTGGGTTATTGGTCCTTGCTGCACAGGCTCAGGAGATGTGTGTGTGCTCATGTTCCTCGTAGTTAAGGATTCTGGTGTAAAACCTCACTGGCATCACCCTCACTCCGCTCACAGCCGGGTTTGACCGGCCCCAGATTTACCAGCAGATGTTAAACATCCTGAACACACGAGGATGATTTTGCCCCAGATGCCAAGCTGTGAGAGCATCACACGGCACCACGGAGCTGAGAGCACAGCGTGCTGCCCCTTGTTAGCATGACTTAACAGCTGATTTCCTTTACTGGAGGGTTGGAATCCCCCCTAAGCACAGCAGATTCCCTCGCTGAATTAGATTGTCTTTCTGTGGTTAGAGCTCTCTGGGTATCAGAGCAATTGCAGATTCACATCCCCTAAACAAGGCTCATTAATCAAGAATTCATGACTAACAGGGTTAGGGACTAGTGAAATTGGGAAGGCAGAACAGAAATGGGAAGTGCTCAATGCTCAGTTGGATGCAGTGTCTCACTGTGAGTGTTTTTCTCTGAAAATCACTGAATTGTTATAATGGATTGTGGATTTTGAGGGAGCTGATTCTATGCCCCACAACCCCCCTCAGTGGGAAAGCCTGGTTTTGGAGTGTTGTTGCAAACACAGTGTTTTATTTGACATCTGAAAGTTTAAGAGGCTTCTTGGTATCTAGCGCCTAGGCCTGTGCAGTCTTCATAAAACTTGAATTGTTCCTCCTCTCCCTTTTTGACTGTGACCTTCGGCAGAGGTGATTTTTCCTCTGTGTTTGAGGATGTGTAAGGAGCTTTAATCATAAAGATGGTCAAGAAAACAGGCTATCCAAAATCAAAGCTGTGAGAATGGCTCGTTCATATCCTCAAAAGTTGGGCTTTCCTTTGCTTTTTGTCCTCCAGAAGCTCTCCAGGGCAGTGTTGAATGTTGGAGCCACCTGTGGTTCTGCCTGTCAGAATCAGCTGCTGCTCAAGGAGCTTTGTTCAGTCCTTCCCCATTGGCGATCTCCTGAGTGAATGCTGATTGCCCCCAAACTGGAGAAATATCTTCTTTAACAAGGATGTGACTGAGCTGTGCTGGAGGATCTGCTGTCCTTGCAGGGACAGTCCTGGTTCTGCAGCTGAGGCCAAAACAGAGGAGTCCTGGTGGCTACAGCTGCAGTGGTAAAGGAAAAATGCTAAAACATAAAGGAGGTTCTAGGATGATGTTAGGAGGGAAGAGGAAAGCTACAGAGGGAATGGTCCCATCCCTCTACTGATTCAGGAAGTAAATGAATCCCTAATTCTGGAGTACTCTTCTGAACACAGAGACAAAATGGGAGCACATTCCTCTGCCACTGAAGCCTCCAGCTTTTGGTTATGGCCTCTTTGTCCTGTTCTGGCCCCAACTTTTTATTACATGCATGTGTCCAGGACTTAGTTCTTTGTTAGAGATTAACGATCTGGAAATGGATTTGGCCTCCTGAAATCTGCAAATGTAAAAGGAAGTCAGGAGCAGAGTGTGCAGCTGCCTGTCACCCTGCCCTTGCTGTGCCAGACCTGTCTGTCCATGCTATATCATGTTGGGATCCATCCTGAAGCCAGCTGCTGTCTGTGACCGATCTTCAGCCCTATGAACACTTGAGCTTAATTTAAAAATCGCTGCAAGGATTAAAGAATCCTTCCCCAATCCTGCTGGTCCAGGCTGAGTAATTTCATTTGACAGGCAAGTAAAATGCCATTGGTTTCTTGCATTACCATCAATCACTCTGGTAAATGGCAAGTAATTTTTGTGTGGTGGCTGGTAAATTTTCCTGACAGCTTTGCAAGGCTGGATAAGCTTTCTAGGTTGTGGCAGCACTGTGAGCAACTCACTTTGGAGGGCTGAATCCTCCTGAACTCTTTCCCATCTTTGGCTCTGGAGCTGCTGGGCTCTGTCTGTCAGGCATCAGCTTGCAGAATGATGCTTTGGCCAGATCTGAAGAGCAAAAGCTGGGACTTGGAGCTTCAGGGTGTCCAGAGGCAAACAACTGTCTGTTCATCTTCATGGCTGGGAACATTGCAGGCAAATGCAGGCAGACAGGGGTTGGCACCATCCATTTGTGGGGCTTTCCCTGGACTTTATTGCAGGGTTTGGATTGATTATGGACCCAGCCTGCCTCTGCTGCACAGCTGGGCTCAGGTGAGAGACCAAGCTTGGCACTTGCAAAACTGCAGAAAAGATTTGCAGAACTGCAGAGTCCCAAAGGAGGATTCAATGAGTCAATGTACCTGCAGAGTGTTCAGGAAGCTCCTGAGAAGCACCACTGGAAAAACCAAACTGGGCTGCCAGAGATAAAAGCTGTTGGCACCATGGCCAAAGCGCCAACTGGGGCTACCTGAGCACCAGAGTGAAGTGCTGACTATTGAGGAAGATCTTGGAAAATTGTCTGCTGGTTGGGAAAAAAATCTTATAGTGAAGAAAGGAGAATGGAGGGAAAAAAAACCAGGGTGAAAAAGTCTTTGATGTTTTGTCCAGCTGGAGGGCTGTTCTCATCAGAGCTGGCTCGTTATTAGCCTGCTCGGTGGTCATTGGTGCCTGGAGTACAAACCACATAATCATAATGCTCACTAAAGTTTTCACTACCAGCAGAAAAATGCTTTTCTGCTGTAATATATGGTGCCACCTTTTCAAGAAAACTACTGGCCTGAGCTATGCTGGAAATTGAATTCCATCTTGTGGAAAGGGAGATTATTTCCTAAGGTTCCCTTATTCACCGTCCTGGCACACAGTGCTCAAGGTAAAGGTGCACTCCAGGATGATTGATTGGCAAGCGTGAGAGCACTGCTGTTCCATGTGACAGGGATATAAAGAAGGATATTTTTATTTTTTGACAGTGAAGGGGAAATGGCATTACTAGCAATATTCAGCAATGTACTCAGCAGCCCCGGTTAGCTCTGCATATTTTATGGCATCCATTTTCTTTCTTCGATTAAACAACATAAAACCCCATAAAATACTCCAATAAAAACAACAACTACTAGTTCAGGCAAAGTTCTTGTGGCCTTTTTAATTCTGGGAGGATTTTCATTGCTGTGTTGGGTTTTTTTCCCTTCCCTCTAACTCCATCCATTGTGCTCAGGTCAGTGTCTCCTTGCCACAGCCTGGGTGGAGGTCCTGGTGACAACCTGTTCTGTGCTGCTTTCATATTCAGAGTGCTGAGCAAGCATGGATAATGCAGGATAGATCCCCTAAAGACCACTCCACCCTGTTAAACAACTGCTGGATGTGCCAAGGGTTGGGATGAGTTCAGTGGAATTAGAAGATCCGTTCTTTTGAATGATCATTTTTAGTTTATTTTTCAGCTTGAAGCAACTCAGGAAGGTTCTTTTGGCCCTAAGTCATATATACTGGTGTCTGGTCAAAGAGAATTAATGATAATAATATATTATAGGATTTAATAAACTTTTAAAAGGAAATGTCAGAGACTCCAGGATGGTGAGGAAATTCAGCTGCAGTGATGGAGTGTTTTAAATGCTGTAAACCCTGCTCCAGTATTGACCAGGACATGCCATGGAGCTCGTTATCTGCTTTGGCAAGGACAGGGATGGAAAGTTTTTATTTTGTTATTGTTTAGTTTCTTCCAGAGTCTCTGACCTTCAGAGTTTTTTTTATTTGTAGAGGCAGAAAAATGACCCTTTTATAATAGTGCTTTGTCTCCCAGGAGGCCTGAACTCTGTTCAGGCTGCAAATGTTTTTGCAGTGATGATCTCTGGAAGAAGCCTTTCAATAAAAAGAAACCAACCTGTAAGTAGCTTTGTCTTTGCAGGGGGAAACTTCTGCCTTACTGTGATTTTTTCATTATGGTTTCCAAAGCTGTGTTTCTGCATGATTGCAAGATTTCCAAGTTCAAATGCTTTGAACTCCTTCAGGCTGTTAATGCATATTCTCCCTTAAAACTTGTGGGTTTTAAGGAAGAGTTTCATTTCTTAGAGCACTGCATTGGTTTCAAGGTAAAGGACATGGTCTGAGCCTTTTAGATCTCTCAGAGAAAGGCTGAAGAGACTGGAGGGGCTTTGATTTTTATTCTGTAGCTGTGTTACAGAAAACCACTGCAGCTTTTCACCTCTCCTCTCAGCAGAGAAGGTTCAGCACAGATTGTTGTGCTGGAGGGAGGAGGGCAGGGAGTGCAGTGCTGGGGTGTCTGAGGGCACTGCCAGCACTCAATCCCAGCTCAGTTCATCCCTCAGAGGCCCTGGGATGGAGGAAAACATCTCTGTCCTTCAGGGCAGGCTCTGGGTGCACCCTGAGGAGCGAGGGATGGCAGGAGCTGCTCAGTGCTACAAGGATCCTTAATGCTGGGAAAGAGACCTGTCTGCTTCTGATTTATAGCAGAATGGTTAATTCATGTTTATTGGATATTTGAATGTGTAAAGTGCCCAGTGAGTTCTAGGAATTGTGTGTGTTTATAGGCAAATTCTGGGCAATTTTCCCTGCCCTCCAGGCAGGCAAAGGACAGAGGATCTGCTCCCTTTCCATGCTGGTGGAGCAGGATTCTCTGGAGCTGGGCTGGTGGGTTCCAGGGTTGGCCCCCAAACACCAGGCCTGTCCCACTGCTGTCTCTGCTGGAATTCAGGAGCTTTCAGCACGATACAGACCCACACTTGTTTATATTTTGATTAAAGTCATTTATACATCAAAGGTACAGCAATGTTTTCAGGTAGACTCCAATAAATTGTGACTTTTAGTTTTACTCAGAACAAGGCAATTGTTACAGAACTTTTTGACCTGCAGTTTGAAGTACTACTGGAAAATTACAGGAATACATTGAAATTCAGTATCTGTACAATTTTTAGGAATAGAAGTACATGGTGTCTCCATAGAAATAATAGGGTTTTTTCTCCTTGCATGAATTTCCAAGCAAAGGTGAATAATGATCCTTATTTTGAAGTTGCCCAGTGCGTTAAATGGTTAATAGCATGTCTTGAGTCAATAGATTTGGACCTGATGTCTCCTGTCTCCGTGCCTGGCAACCCTTTTCTCCCAGAGGGACAAAATTCCACTGTTGACATATTTCAAAGGAAACAGTGCTCGCTGTGGGAGACGGCGTTTTCATCTCATGTTACATAAAGCCTTCAGAACCTCTCAGGTTTCCATAGCAGTGTTGGAAATCCATATAAAACAGGTCTGGTTTGTGACAGGAATAAATAAGAATAAAAATTAATAGCTTTAATTTCAAGCCAATTAGGATGCCTTTCTGCTGTTTTTCCAAGCTGTGTTTGCTTACCTGAGAGAGAGAGAGAGGGAGGGCAGTTTGAAAAATGGAGTTTCTGCTGAAATGTGAAGATGAAATCTTAAAATGTCTTCTCTCCTTTAAAGAAATGACAAAACTTGGGAGTTTTCATTTGGATATGGAAATATAACATGATGCTTGGCTGCTTTGAAGTTGATCACATCCTCTTTGCTGATTTTATGAGCATAGTCTTATGCCTAGAAAATGTTTCTCAGACACCTTCCCTTTCAAAAAGATTCCTAAGGAGGGGTGACACCTCTCCTTCTGACCTTGCTTCACAGATGTCAAATTTAACATCTCAGTGTTAAACAAGCACATTAAAATTCATCAATCTGGTCATCTAGAGCAGCTGAGGAGCTCTCCTAAAATGTTGAGTCATTCTTAGGAAAAATGGGGGGCTCTTGAGAGAAGCTGCTGCATTTTTTTAAAAGAGAAGTTATATGCAGAGTTTGGTGAGAAGAAGGAGGAAGAATTTTTGGTAAAATACTCCCTCCATCATCATATCCTGTTTTTCATCCTGCCTTATTTTTATCATGCTTCTGTAAAAGCCTCCTCAGAATCATAAGCCATCATACTCAAGGGGTGGTTGTGTTAATTTGTCTTCCCTAATAGTTAATTTATCACATGGAAAGCGCCTTACTGTCAGAATCCAAATTAAAATCCTGTTTACTCTTTTCATTATTCAAAATCCAATATGCTAGTGAGCTCAATGTTTTACATAATTTGAAACATTTGATGGGCTGGAAAAAAAAGAAAAGGTTGATAGCTTCACCTTTTTGGGTAGAAGAGTGGTAATTCTGTCATTCTAAATCTTTGGCATTGATCCCCTCCATGATTTCAAAGGGTTTTCTGTCCTCTGAGTCATTGGCTTTTTTCCTGTCAGCCACCACTTGTGTTGAGCAGATTTGTTCCTGCCTTGCCCCCCTGAAGCTGTTTCATCTGCTGTGTCCTGCCCAGAGCTCTGGTGCTGGACTGAGATTTGTGACACTAATAGCTGCTCTCAGGGGAGATGCAGCCCAAATGCTTGGCAGGGTTAAGCACAGCACTACAAAAGGTTATTTAAAAATAAATTAAAAAAAAAAAAGGTTATTTAAAAATAAAAATTTAAAAATAAATGGTGCAGGAGGAAGTGAGGTGTGCCAGGGGGAGGGAAAGGCACATTTCCAGCGAGGTGTGAAGGTGGGAGCAGAGCTCTGAGCCTGCACGGGGGCACGTGGGGCCAAGGCAGGCACGGCCAGCACACCCAGCTCTGCTTTGGGAGCACATTTCACCCATTGTGCTCTGAGGGCTCAGCCACTGCTGCAGGTCTAGCATGGATGAAATTCACATTTCACCCATTGTGCGCTGAGGGCTCAGCCACTGCCGCAGGTCTAGCATGGATGAAATTCAGATCAAATCTTAAGCACAACTCCAGGTGGCTTTGGAAGTTTTCTGCCTTTCTCTGAGGATTAATTTGCCTTTAACCCCAAGGCAAACCTGGGGGTTCTGTCCCACCTTTGTTTCACTGGTAACACTCATTGGCCCTGGCTTTTTCCCAGAGCCATGCTGAGCTTTTTGCCTGCTGGTACCTTCATCAAACCCTTTTACCTGGGGTTTCCTTCAGTTTTTGGAGCCTGGCAGTTGCTGTTTCCAAATTGCCATCTGCTCACCATGTACTTACACCTCTCTGTGGGGCTGTGTAGGCTGCTTGTTTTACTGTGCTGTAAAGCAGAATATTCCTTGTGTTTCTACTCTTGTGACCTCTTTGGAGAGGGCTGGGGTCTTTGCAGGGTCTTTATGTATTTTGAAGGGTATTTTACATACTTGGGAAAATAACTTTGCTTGTAGCGACATTAATATGGAATTGCACAAGCAAACACAGCTGGCCCAGTGCTGCTATTTTAAGGAGAATTTGATGGGGAAGTAATTTGAACATAAATCTCTGACAGGTCTTTTAAAATATAAAAGAACAAAGAACTGAAGTTCTTGGGAAAATATTTTGAAAAATAAGCACTTGCTTGGCTTGTGAAGGTTGAGGACCTGATGCCCTGAGCTGCTGTGAGTTCTGTGAGAGGTGAGGCAGTGCAGGGCTCCTGATCTCACACCCCAGGGCCCCAGCACAGAAAGGGCATTGCTGGGACTGGCAAATTTGGCTGCCTGTTATCAGTGGCTCTGATACCAAAATATTCCTTTGCAGCTCTGGGTCCAACTCCTGGTTCTGCCATGTGTTTTCTGGGTGACTTTACATCACCTCATTCCCTCATATTTCTGCATTACCCATGAAGAATTTAATCCAGGAGGCTCAGGAAGAGAGGAGAGGGACGGTGCCTCTCCTTGGGGGAGCTCCCTCTGCTATAATTGCATTTCCAGGAGGTTTTGCTTTCACACCCTGTGAGGGATGAACTCCTGACTGTCTGTGCCTCCCTCCCAGAAGCCACAGAGTGCACTGGAAGTGGGAGCTGTGAATCACAGACCTGCTTCTCTCCCAGCCAGCTCCCTCTCCTTCCTTCCTTCCTCCACCTCTGCAGGAGTCCTGCTATTCCATCCTTTATCCAACACTGCCCATCTCACCCACACCCACAAGTCCCCAGATGTTATGTCTGAGTTCAGTGGTGATTTTAATTTCTAATGCTTGGTTTAATGTAGCCTAAAACACATGTATTTTAACTAGAAACTCCCCAGGGACCTTGTTCAGAACTAATTGCTTGCTGTTTGTGCAATTCTTCAAATATGGTAAATGCTCTGTGAGGGCTTGGAATTACTCAGCTGTGCTCTGGTTTGGTCTGAGAGATGGGGAGGGGTGTCTAGCTGGGAATTGGGAGGGATCAGCCCTCATTCTGGCTCTGCAGAGAGTATAATTTTGGGCAAGTTGACTAAACTGGTTACAGCTTGGATTTCCTGTAGGGAAAGGATAATGGCTTTATTTTTAATTGGGCTAAAAATGTGTGTGGAAGGGCTGACTGCAGAAATGGTTGGAAATTACAAATGAAATTTATCATCACTGTTATTATTAGTACGTCATTGAGAGTGAATTTAGCTCAGATCATGCTTTCCCCCCCTAATGGAGTGAGGGGGGGGGATAAGAAGATTTCTAAAATAGCTCTGAAAAAGTCATTTTTCACATCATTTTGAGCATTTCCCATCTGCTGTGAGCACATCTCTGTTTTATTTCCCAAATATCTTTCCCTTCTGTTTCTATTTTAAAGCTCCTTTTGCCAAGCCTTTACCTCCCAGTTCCCAGTGCCAGGTTGGGGCTGGGGCTGTGTGAGAGGCAAAGATTCACCTTTCAGATTTTGCACTGAATTCACTGGGAGGCTGTGGAATTCCCAACCCAAGTTCTGGGTGCATAAACCCCTCCTGCAACTCTGACTTTTTTCCCTCCCAGCTCTTTGTCCCATTTTCCTTGTGCTGGGAGAAATGAGAGAAGAGGCTTAGCCTGGCTCAATTCACAGGGTCAAATACATTTTGGGCTGGGATTGCATTTTAAAAGAGTTGCTGGTTCCTGGTTGGCAGGCTGGGAACGCTGCTCCATCCAGCCCAGCACGTTTGTGTCTTTATGTTCTGCAATAAATGGGGGACACATTGTTCAGGGGAAAGTCCTGCCAGGGCTTCCTAATGTGCCCCAAAATCCGCATTTCAGGCAGCTCCTCTGTGCCCTTGGAGCTGCAGGAGGGGCTGTGCTCACTGTGATGCATTCTGGCAATTCTCCCTGGAGATCCTGCAGGGACAGTGGCACAAAGGCAGTGATGGAGGGGTCACCTTTCTGTGGGACCTCCCTCACCCCTATGGCAGGGATATCCCAAATACTCAGGCCCTGGGTGATTTCTGCCCAGCTCCCATCTCACATCCCTGCTAGCTGCATTTTCAAATGGACACTGCAATGTTTTAGAGGTGGGTTTTCAACAGGACACTTTTCTGTCTGACAATTCTGCTTTTCAGAAAGCAAATATTTCATATTTCATGGGAACCAAACATCAGTTTTGCTAAATTTCCAATTGGTTGTCATGTTTTGCTCCTTTTTTCTTTTTTGCCCCTCTCATTTCAAAAATTATCTTTATAAAAAAATAATTAAGCCATCTTAGTGGTAACAGTTGGTTATTGGGTCACAGTTCTATGAAATACTTCAGCGGCTCCTTTCCACAGTTTCATGCACAGAGATGGCAGAGTTTTTGTCAGCTGGCAAATTTAAAGGACATCAGATTTTTTTGCAGGCAATTCCATTTATCCTTACAGCTCCCTTTGAGTTGGCAGAGCAACACTTTCCAGTATTTTATACGTGGGGAAGGGAGGTATGAGAAAACGAAATGATCCACCCAAGCTTCTAATTGAAGCCTGGCACAGAGGAGGGCCCACACACGTGCCATTCACCATCCCTTCTCCAGCTGATGGCAGCTCTGCTAGGAATTTCTTACTCCTTTTCGAAGCCTCAGTCCCCAACACTTACATGAATTTTTGTGCCTGTGGAGTTTGGGGGAAGATTTAAAGATATGAATCACTTATCTGAGGAACAGTAGGCTCAAACTCCCATATGTAGGCTGGTTTCATTTGAATTTCTTGACTTTTCCTAAGTGAGAAGCCGAACGTAGTTTCTTCCTTCTTTCAACCTTCCTGGCTCTACTGATATCCAAAAATGCAAAATGACATCTTGTCTCAGCCCACCAGAGCAGATGCAACGCAAGGGATTAGACTGGAATTTTTCCTAAAATGCAGCATTCTGAGACACTTTTGGAAAAGGTGCCCGGGGAGCAGCGAGCGCTGTTCACTTGCTGCTCACCCAGAGAGGCAGAGGGGGCAAAACCCCCAGGGCCTCCTCTGAGGGGTCCCCCTGAGGGGCAGCCAGCCCTGGGCCAGAGGACAGCCTCACCTGGTGGCAAAAACCTGCTCAGACACAGGGGGATGAACAGCAAAGCTCCCTGCCTGAGGGGCTGGGCCAACGGGGGGTCGGTGGTTTGGGGTGCAGTGTCCAGGAAGGAGGCTGGGACAGCTGGATGGGGAGAAGGAGGGGGATCTTGGAGCTCCTGCATCCTTACAGTGTGTGTGAGCACCACTGATGGAGGCAGAGGGGAGCAGCTTCAGGAGGTGCTGCACAGGGGTCCTGAATCCTGCCCAGGTGTGCAGGAGATGGGTCTGGAGCTCCTCATTCTCATTGTGGCTCCTCATCCTCATCCTCATTGTAGCTCCTCATTCTCATTGTGGCTCCTCATTCTCATTGTGGCTCCTCATTCTCATTGTGGATCCTCATCCTCAGTGTAGCTCCTCATCCTCATTGTAGCTCCTCATCCTTGGTGCAGCTCTTCATTCTCATTGTGGCTTTTCACCCTCGGTGTAGGTCTTCATCTTCATAGCTCCTTATCCTCATTGTGGCTCCTCATCCTCATTGTAGCTCCTCATCCTCGGTGTAGCTCTTTATCCTCATTGTAACTCCTCATTGTTGTAGCTCCTCACCCTCATTGTAGCTCCTCATCCTCATAGTAGCTCCTCATCTTCATTGTAGCTCCTCATCTTCATTGTAGCTCCTCATCCTCATAGTAGCTCCTCATCCTTGGTGTAGCTCCTCATCTTCATTGTAGCTCCTCATCCTCGTTGTGGCTCCTCATCTTCAGTGTAGCTCCTCATCCTCATTGTAGTTCCTCACCCTCATTGTAGCTTCTTATCCTCGGTGTAGCTCCTCATGCTCTTCCTCCTCCTATGTGGTTCAGGACAGACAAACGGAGCTGCTGCAGAGTGAAGCTCTCTGCAGTGCAAAGCTGTGTAGGAGGACACAACGAGCTTCTGGCAGATGGGAAAGGCTGATGAATCCTGAAATTGTGGATAAGTTCCAACTGTCCTGGTGTGCCTGTCCCCCCAGCATCTCTGCCCTTCAATTAACCTTTAATTAACCAGGATTTGACCTGGGTGAAAAGTCAGGGTAGAAGTTTTCAGACACATTGAAAAGAAAAGCATGGGAACTTGAGAGGATGGTGATAGGAATTTCTCAAAAAAATACAAATTTGGCTGGGGAAGAGAAAATTTAAAAACAGGTACTTTGTTTTGGTTTTTTTTTGTTTTGGAGTTTTTTTTGCCAGGTCCTAATGATTTTTTTTTTTTTCAAAAGTGGTTTACTAATGAAAGAAAGTATTGAATCTATTGCTGAGGGCCCAATTCTCTATCTCATATGAATTATAAGCCAGTCTGAAATGAAGCCATGCAGGTGTCTTGCAGGAATTATTTGGTCCAGTGCAATTACTACAGAATAAGTGAATGTCCCTCTAAAAAAGAAGAGGAGGTGATAGGAAAGGGCACCTCAGCTTTGAGGAATGCTGTTTGGAGATGTGAATGCCTGTGGGAAAGCAGGAAGGACACAATTAGAAAATATCAGGTACAATCCTGCTTCAGAGAATATTTTTCATCAGCTTGGTTATGCCAGGCATGGATTTGACCCATCGAGTCACTAAAGGCTTACAGGCAAAATAAGGATATCATGAAAGCAGGATGAATTAATTCCTTCTCAGAAGAACAGGCCACCCATGGCGCTGTGAACTCACTTTGATCCCAGCCCATGGACCCAGCCAGAGCTCCAAGGAAGTTTTTAATGGTGTGACACGAGCACCAACTGGCCATGAGGCATGGGGCAAAGCCATCACAATTCACTGTTAAATAACACTCCAGGTCCCAGCAGTGCTGTTCCATTCCACCATATAACTAAAAGGTCCCTCTTGGCTTTGCTTTTAATTAATTAAGTCACAGCAGCGGCGAGCGTGGTGCTGCAGCAGTTTCTCTCTGCCTAATTGTTCTCCAGGCATATTTGCAGCACTCCTGTTGTAATCCCAGGCTTGTTTCAGGAGTCAAGCTGCACAAATGAAGTTCCTGCTAATAAAAGCAGTTTGTTTCCTATTCCTTGGCAATCTGTTCCTAACGCTGAGCCTCGCTGGAGCACGGACTTTTTATTTTTGGCAAGTTTTATTTTCTCTGAGCCAAAACCCAGCGACATTTCCCAGCTACCACACTGCTCTCAAACTCTAGCCATTCTCAGGAAATCAAAGTTTTCCATGTCAGCATCATATTATTTTTGGCAGCAGCAGTCTGATGTGCCCAGTTTGAAAGATCCTGCTGCAATGACATAACTGTTTTCCTCCCTCGGTCTAGGATAACTTACTCCTTTTCTCTCCTTCCTGCATTATGGTCTTTGAGCAATGAAACTCATTTTTTTCCATGCAGGCATCCCTAATATCAGAAGATACCTCACTCCCAAAGGTTTGCAGACAGGAGGATGTATTTTATATCCCATTGCTCTTATTTCCCATCTCAAACTGCAGGACAGACACAGCAAATTAAATCAACTTATGCTTCATCACACCTATTTCATTTGTATCAGACTGGGGCCACAGGAGCAGAAACCATTCTTAACCAATCTCTCCACATTGCTCAAGCTAAAGTTGACTGGCTTTGCACATAATGAAACTCATCCCTCACCTCTGTAAATGACTGGACCTGGTTTAAGTTTTTAAAGCAGAGTGACTCGTGGCTGCAGCCTGCTATTGATGGGAGAGGGAGTATTTCCTTTCAGCTTCCTGTTCACCTCTCTGGGTGGATCTGTGGCTAAGGTGTTTTGTGGAGGCAAACAAAACTCCACAACTTTGTGAAAGTTGTAAAGCTGGTATGTTTATTACAGCATGTGGAGATTCCTCTCTCTAAAAGACATGTGTGCCTCTGGGAATTCCAGATCCTTCTTTATCCCCCTCTCAAATCCATATGCATCCAATTTCACAATAGGCTCATACATATTCAATTTTACAAATTTTCGTGGTGACATATCCCGCTAATTCTTTATCAGAAAGAATTCCTAGGTCAGGTTGACCTGCTCTCACTGCAATCCCTGTCTCTCTGTCTGTCCCCTTTATTTCTGTCTTTCACTGAAGCAGTTTCTCTGAGCCTAGGCTTTTATAAGAACAGGCAGTCAGACTAAACAGGTGTGTTTTCAAAGATGTACATTTCACCTAAACCAAAACGGATTTCTAAAAATTTCAGAATTGTTTTCTCTGGAAGATTTCCGCCGCGTCTCAAAGGCAATGCTTGGTGTCCCCACAGGATCAGGACGGCCCCAGGCGTGAGGATCTCGGACATCAGGGTGAGCGACGCTGACCAGTGGGGAGTGCAGGAGGAGACGGACAGCGCGCGGAGCACGGCCACGCTCACCTGCGTGCACAACGACCCCGGCGCCACGGACAGGTGGGCGAGCCCTGGGCTGAATCCTCACACACACTCACTGACCCCGTCAGCGAGCGGCAGCGCTGCTCCTCTGCCTCCCTGAGAAGCTGGATCTGCTCCTGTGATAGCTTTGTTCCCTTTGTGTCACTTCTTGGGAATAGGTTATTGAATTAAACTGGAGGCAGCCCCCCAGTCCCAGCTCACATCTGCTGCTCATGGCCCTTCAGCACAGCAGAATTCCTCTTGCCAAAGAGCCAACAAGAAAAATATGAACTAAACCAGAGAACTGGGTTCTTTGACAAGAATTCCCCTTGCCAAAGAGCCAACAGAAAAATAAAATTATCTAAACCAGAGAATTGGGTTCTTTGACAAGAATTCCTCTTGCCAAAGAGCCAACAGAAAAAATATGAACTGAACCAGAGAATTGGGTTCTTTGACAAGAATTCCTCTTGCCAAAGAGCCAACAGAAAAAATATGGACTGAACCAGAGAATTGGGTTCTTTGACAAGAATTCCTCTTGCCAAAGAACCAACAGAAAAAATATGGACTGAACCAGAGAATTGGGTTCTTTGACAAGAATTCCTCTTGCCAAAGAACCAACAGGAAGAAAAAAAAAACTAAACCAGAGAAATATGGTCCATTTTGGGTGTAGCCCCTGGGGGGCTTTGTCTGCCCCTTTAATGAAGGCACTTCAATAAATATAACTGCTTTTTATTCCCTTCATTTTGTCTGTTTTTAGGTAGTTTTTAGGTAGTCCCAAAAGGCAACAGGTGGCTGGGCAGGGTCTGCTCCCTGTGAGCCCCATCAGGTTCCTTCCTCTAACAAGCACAACCTCTGCTCCCTTTGGAGCAAAGTGGAAAACCATCAGTTTAAAAGTGAAATACTGAGGTCAAGGGAAGATTGGGGTCATCTGATGTTACTGAAATCAAAATGAAGGGGCTATTTTTAAAGTTGGACCAAAAAAAAAATAGCCTGAACATTGAAACTTATTGCCTTGTTTGGGGTTTCACTAATCCATGAAATTATACCTGTCACAGTAACTTAGTTTTTATTAAAACTGAGTTTTGCTTTGTGTTGAACTGTTAAATTGCACAAAAGCAATGCATCTCAAGTTAATTAATACTTTGACCCTTTCCTTTGTGAGATTAGTTTAATATTTTTGGATTAATTAAAGTATGCAAATAGAAACTGCTGAAAGATCACTTCCAGATTTGCAAATATTGTAGTGCTTAGAGTAAATATTTAACTTTGATCTTTCCTTTAATTTGTCTTTTTGGTCATAATGATGGCCCTCCTGTTTCTTCTGAAGAATGTCAAGTGTTTCTGTAGAAGTTCTGCTGTTTCATTTAGATGATGGGAGACCTGAACTTGCTTTTATTAATGTCAGGGTGATGGAATTGTCACTAGAGCTGGTTCATTTTAGAACCCAAGGAGTTTTATGGAGGGCAGTTCGTGTCTGGGTGAGTGTGCAGGATCAGCCTCTCCTGCGGCAGAAGCTGTCAGTGAACAGAATGGTTCATCCACCTCAGAGGAGATGCTTTTTTCTCTCTTGGAAAGAATTTCCCTTCTGCTGAGTGGCCCAGCTGGTAGAGGAGCAGAGGCTAAGCCAGGACTGAGCCTCTGGGCTGAGCTTAGCTGATTCCTGGGTAAGATTTGGCCGAGTTCATGGTGGGTTTGAGCCTCTCTCAGGCTTTGTGCGGGGTGGAAAGCCCTGTCGGCCTCTGGCACAGCTCTGGGAGCTTTGGGGACCCCGAGGCACCCCAGGAGTCACAGGGGTGCACCCTGAATGAGTGGGGTCTGTGCCCTCCTGTGCCCTTGACCCCAGGCAGGCCAGCCTGGCACTGGGGCTGTGCTGAGCCAGTGCTCAGCTCTGATAAAGCCCCTGACAGGCAGAGCCTGCAGGGAGAGCAGTGGCTCTGGGCTCTGACATGTTCTAATCCTGGCTGCGTTCCTTTCAGCCCCTCTTATCAGCTGGAGCATTTACAAATTTGCTTACTTTCCTAATCTTCCTCCCTCTCCCCTCCGCAGTGCTACTGCTATCAGGAGGTTTTCATCTCCACCTCTCACATTTCCCTACGCAAATTGAGTGTCCATTAAAATGCTTTAAATTAAGACCTTTCCTCCTTTCATGCAGAGTGCATCGTTGCCTTTTTTGTGCATTACTTAAAAAAAAATTCCTTATCACAGTGTTTCAGGCAGTTTACATTATATTCTATTAAAAATCCATTTTGTCCAAGGTTGTCACAATTCATAGATTAAAGCCTTCAAGAGTGTGTTTTGTTAGGAATACATTCATAAATTCACCTCTTTAGTAATCCCATAAGCTTGTATTTAAAACCTCTTTTTTGATAATACAGTTGAACAAAGAGCATAAAAAGAAGAGATTTATTTTAAATATACACACACCAGTATATTTGCCCACATCTTTTCTCATCTGTGTGGAGCCTTGCTTTGCCCTTGGTTTTGCTATCTCAAAGGAGGTTTTTGTCCCTCATTGAGTGAGGAGATTGGTTGTTGCCATCTGCACCTCTTCTCCCTCGAGCTCTCTCCTTGGGGCAGAGCTCTGAGAATCTCATTTTGGTGGGCATAGTTGAAGCAGCAATGTTTTGGTCCAAAAAGGCACAGTTCATTATTAAAGCACAAACAGTTCTGCTCTGTGCCTGCAGCTGGGACCCAGCACTTCCAATTCCTTGGGGAAGGATCCGTGTGGATTTCTGCTCTGAGTGCAGGGGAGTGGTGGGCTTTGCTGAAAATCAGCTATTTCCAGCCCTCTGTGCAGAACAGCTGAGCTGCTGAAGGGCTGGGATCTCACCCAGTGCTGGATCAGTGCAAGAGATGCTTTTGAAATAGCCAAAATCTGGGAGTTTACCAGCCACGAGTCCTTGGTGATTTCCTGCAAGCAGATCCCACTTTGTACAGACCGTGCAGGTTTTTTCCACTGCATTTGTCAAAAGATGGATGGACCCTTGCAGTTCCTGTGTCCTTTGCTCCTGAGAGTTCTCTGGAAGCATTTCAGAACATGCCACAAATTAGCCTGCAGTGGGACCAGGGCAAGAGGGCTTGAAAAAATGCCCTGAGAGCCTGGTCCATCCTGGCAAGCTGTGCTACCCCATAACTCAAGGCTGATATCCTGGGGAGCAGGACTGCAGGAGCTTTGCCAGGGTGATTTAGCATTTTACAGGATTAGGTTATTTCAAATCAGTGCTGAGCAGGAGCTGAGTTTCCATGCTCTCATTGAAAGGCTCCAGAACAGAACATATTTCATGGTGCTCGGTGTTCTCCTTGCTGCAAAGCTGAAGAACAAATTCTGCATGTGACCCAGCCTGTGGCTCAGGACAGAGGAGGTGGCACCAGCACAAAACTTGGGCCAGAGAGTTTCAACAGCTCTGAGAGGGAATTTTATACTGAGAGATGATTTTCCTTCCTCAGGAACAGCCATTAAATTGGATTGGATTATAACCAGGTAAGGAGAGTCTGATCCTTGACAAACTAGTATTTTAATCAGGAAGGTTATATTTATGCTAACTAGCAAAGTTAATCAAATTGATTTAACCTGCAGTGCTGAGTAGAGTGTTATTGAGACCAAACTGGTGCTTCTCACCTTGGGATTATTTTATCTTCATGTCTTTAATACAGCTCCTGTCTCTCAGGATATCTGTCACTGCATAAATTAAACTTGCATGAGGGGCACTCAGTATGCAGAAGCAGAAAGAGTGAAATCTTCAGAAGGCTTTTATTTTCAGGTGTCCTCAGAAGTATTTATTCTGTTACCTGGAAGTTTATGTATTTTTTAAATTGATGCAGTCCAACTCTAACATTTTACATCCTCTGCCTTTAAACTTGAATGAAAAATTAAGATTCTCTTATGATCATTCAGTTTCTTTACTGTTTTAAGAGGTGTCTACAGAATTCAAATTATTAACTTATTTTATAAAACTGCAATTTTAATGTATCTTTGAACAGGAAAAGCAGTTATTTTATGTATTTATAGGCATGCAGATACATCCTCCTGTTTTAAAATAATTCACTTCTTTTCCTATGCTTGTGAATACCCTTTGAACCAGGAATATCAGCCAAAAGAAAGATGTAAAATTTGCTGCCAGTTAAGATTTGTGCATGTATTTATTTAAATTAAATATGTGTTGCTGGCATGGATGATCAGCTGAGGAAAGATCATTTGGTTTTGTTTTCAAAGCTTTGGGGATGTCTTGAAAACGAAAGCTGGGGTTCTTCCCTGTCTGTGTTCACTTGGGCAGGGTTTGTTCTTCCCTCTCTGTGCTCACTTTGGTCAGGTTTGGGGCAGGGTTTGTCCTTCCTTCTCTGTGCTCATTTGGACAGGTTTGTGGCAGGGTTTGTTTTCCCTCTCTGTGCTCACTTTGGTCAGGTTTGGGGCAGGGTTTGTCCTTCCCTCTCTGTGTCACTTTGCAGGGTTTGTGGCAGGGTTTGGGGCAGGGTTTGTTCTTCCCTCTCTGCGTCACTTTGCAGGGTTTGTGGCAGGGTTTATTTTTCCCTGTCAGCGCTCACTTTGGTCAGGTTTGTGGCACAGGTGACAGCTGTGACAGGGATCCCGCTGCCCCTGCCCTGTGAGCTCCATTCCCCCTGCACCTTCCAGTCCCCCCATCCTGGGGCAAGAACCAACCTGGGCCATCCTGGTGTGCTCACCCCCTCTGCCAGATGGACATTCTCTCTCAGAGCTCTCTGGAGCTGTTTCTGTGTTGAATTCCCTTCCATTCTGCCCCAGAGTGACAGACTCGGGTCTGGTGTCCCCTCCAAGCCACCAGGAGAGGGGCTGTGGGGCAGAGGTTCCCAATCCCCTCTCCAGGCTGAGCCTGGCCTTTGCTGAGCTGACTTGTGCAGCGCCTTGGCCTCCTGCAGGCCGAGCTGTGCCTGTACCCAGTGTCAGCTCAGCACAGGGCAGGCTCTGGAGCTCCTGGAAGATAAATAATGCCAGAAAGATGGGCTGCAGCCAGCGTACACACACAGAGTGCTGTTCCCCACCCTGGGGAGGGCATCAGGCTGCGCACTCAAACACTTCCTGATGTGTTTATTGCCACAGGAACCCGCCTGGCCCCTGGACAGTAGCGTGTAAAGTGCCACCAGCAGCAGCAGTTGTCTGACAGGAGATCAATGGCATGTGTTGCTGTGCACAAAAGAGCAGTAACTGCTGCAGGCAGCCAGCCTTGCTGGGGCTTATTTCAGGCCGTGGGCTGGGTGCCATGGAGTTCACAGAGCACCAGAAAGGGAATGAGTGAGAGGAGCAGGGGGAGAAAGGAAACACAGGGAAGTGTCGAAGGCAGGCAGCAAAGAATTGAGAAGAGATGAGGGAAAAAGCCAGGGAGATGGGGAGGGATAATCCAGCAAGATGGGGAGGAAAAGCCAGGGAGATGGGGAGGGAAAATCCAGGGAGATGGGAGGGAAAAAGCCAAAGAGATGGGGAGGAAAAACCACTGCTGTCACCCCTGCCGGACTGCTGTAGGTGAGGACACTGGAGTTCCTCAGGAACTCTTGCCACTATGAAAGCCGTATTTCCATGAAGCCAGACTTCAGCTGGTTTGGAAAGGAAAGCTTTGAGTTAAAAATTAGGGGTGCTTAACGTGTGGGAAGAAGCCACAAATGCTGTGCACTTGGGTGTTTCCCTCCTCTTCTTAGGCGCTTTCCTTGGGTCAGAGGTGTTCTGGGCTGTGGCTGTGGGATGCCCATGGCCTGTAGGTCCTGCAGGAGTTCATTTCCTGGCCTTTGGCCACCCCAAGACAGCTCTGAAGAGGATTTTATCTTTAATGCAGCAGTTTTCAGGCTGTGACCTCTGTTGTGAGTGATGGAATTGTTCTTTGTGTGAGGAGTGTCCAGTGAGGAGCATCTCCACACATTTTCAAACGTAAGCAACTCCAGTGAGTCACAAAGAAAACCTGAGTTAGAAGAATTTTAACCAACCTTTATTCTTTACATCTCAGCCTTTTTGTTGAAAGAAGCCAGGCCAGCTTGGCAATGTTCCTGTTAGATGAAAGCACTGCCTCCTCACAGCAGCTTCGAGAGGACATAAAAATAATAGACAAATTAACAGCAGTAGGAGGGACAGCTTATTGTAGAAAACTGTGGTGTGAGGATCAAATAGCATTTCTGGAGGGTCTTTTTTCCTCTTTCATTTTTTCCCTTTTTTTTTCCATTCAAGGCCAAGAACAATGAAATTGTCTCCATCTCCTGTAGGGAGCCCAGTATCCTGGGAGCCACACGGATTCCTTCCTGGCCAGGCAGCCCTTTGGGATGGCTGTTCCTGCCTCTCTCTTGGCTCAGTGCTGCTGTGGCAGAACCCCAGCAGAGCTGGGTCAGAGGGAGCAGTGGCTGCCAGAGCAGATAATTGCTCCTGCCCTGTTTCACCAGCCCAGGGAGGTGATGGCTCAGCCACTCTTCTTGTTCCATCTTATTCCATCCCGTGTTATGACCCAAAAGAATCTTTTTGAACAAATGCACCTTTGGTAGCTGGAGCAGCCTGGTGTGCAGCGTCAAGTCAATGTTCTGTTGGCTGGAAATTTCGGAAAATAAGGAACCTCTTGTTGGAAGAACTCAATACAAACAGAGGCGTGAAAATGACTTAGAAAATTGATGTTTGATAAAGATCTCTGGACTTGCCAAATCAGTAAAAAGCTTTGTGCAAATCCAGAGAAAGTGCAGAAAATTTCTTTTGGCAGATTTGTTTATTGGGACTACAGTAAATTAGAAAAATACTAGGAAAAAAAAAAGGGAACAAAACCAAATATTGGAACTCCAGACCCTTTGGTCTCTTCCTTGGTGCAGAGGGGAACATGCAAAGGAGTGGCTTAAATGAACTCTTCATGATTTTACTCCATAGAACCTGATCCAAACCCTATTCTGAGCAACAGAAAAGCAAACCTAATCATTCTGAAATTAGTCTTGTTTTTAATTTGACCTAATTACCTCGGTCTTGGGTGTGTCATTCCTCAACGTGAAGCTTAATATTGATGTAACAGTTGGGAAAGTTTAATTTCAGGCTAGGGTGGTCTGTATAATGAGGACTGCAGGAATGTGGCAGGGAGGCTGGGAGCCAGTTTGCAGTGCATGCAGATGAGTGAGTGGCTGCTGAAATCATTATTCACCCGCTGGAGCTGCCGGGTTCCACCCTGGGTGCCAAAGGGAGTGATGGCACATTCGCAGTGGATGGGGCTCCCCAAGGCTCTGCCATGGGGGTGATGGCACCTGGGCTGCCTCAGCAGGTCCATCACCAAAATCTGCCCAATTGTGGGGAATTTCCAGAGCTTTGCAGAGATCTGTGGCACTTTGCAGCTGTGCTAATTGATAGCTGGTGTGATAAAGCCCAGGTAACCGTGGCTGCTGAACTCAGCACTCAGAATTCTGAGTCCTGACTCCAGGAATAAAATGGTTGTGGGTTGGATTTTGGGTTTTTTTCCCCATAATTTAATCAACTTTTTCCCTTGATGAGTTGAAGTAGCCTTTCCCTTGGTGTTTGTTGGGGTGAATACCCAGGCAACACAACTCTTAGTACAAATCATCTTATAAATGCGGGGTCTGCACAAGTTTAGGTTTCTGTGCAGCACCTTGAGGTACTTTCCATCCCCTCATTGATGGGAAATCCTCATGGATCCTTTTGGAAATCCCAGAGGGAGGGAGGAGACGTGATCCAAGCCCTTATGGCACAGAAGCATGACCTGATTGTTCTGTAAATATTGTACTTTTTAATGCAGTCCCAGCTTGCAAACCTATTCCAGGCTCAGGAGAGCCCCTTGATGTAGGGTGCCACTTAAGTACCCACTTGCTCTGAAGTACCTGTCTGGTTTGTCATGGCAGGTGTGATGATAAAGGAGGTGCTCAGAGCCTGCAATTAGAGACACCAATCTGCAGAAAATATAAGTTTTGATGGTGAGCCACGTTCTGTATAATGACAGGCATTAGTGTGTCACACCTGAAATACTGTGGAAATCAGAAACTGGAATTTTCTGTAGTGCAGGAACATTTCTGGGGATATTTCAAGTGTTGCTAAGGAAATTATTTTTGGCAACTGTGCATAGGGATTTAAGTACCATAATTGGATTGTTCTTTGATATAATAGACTGGAAAAGATTATTGAATGAATGTGAAATTGGGGAGCTGGTGTTTGAGGTGTGTTTAATTCCCTCTTTTACCAGTTTATGAGTTTGGCTTGAAGCAAAGCCTAGTGCACACATTTGGATTCCATTCGCGATGTGTTGACTTGCTCACGTAATAGCCAGTGCATTAAAGTACAAAAGCTAACAACTCATTTATTAGGCATTTAGCCAAAACTTAAACTCATTTTATTGTTAGGAGGTGCTGTTGCTAGACAGGCAAATATTAAGTTTGTTACATTGATTTATTTGAATCATCTGTGCCAAACACATTATAAAACAGCCCAACATTAACTTTGCATAATTTATTTTTTGCTTTAGTTAGAATTTTTCACTCATTTTGCCATTAATATGCCTCACCTGTGTTTACAACTTAAATAGTTACTAACTTTTTATGTTTATGTTTTTTATGGTTAACTTGAAAAGTTATAAACTGTTGTAAAATGAAAACATGAAAATTGGCTGATGCTTTTGTCAGTGTCAGCATGTGATTTTTGTTTGTTTCTTGTAACACTGGTGTTTATTTGAGAGGAGCATTAAATGGGAGTTAAGCACTTTGCACAGGGCTGTTCACCAGCTCCTCTCCCTGGGCTGTAACAGGGGAATGAATCTCCCCTTGGCACTTGGCCGAAAATGCCATTTTATTTGGGTATGTCATTCCCAAAGTCCTCTCTTTGGGAGCTCACGCTCAGAAGTTGTGTTTATTCTTTC
Source organism: Ammospiza nelsoni (assembly GCF_027579445.1). Classification (NCBI taxonomy): domain Eukaryota; kingdom Metazoa; phylum Chordata; class Aves; order Passeriformes; family Passerellidae; genus Ammospiza; species Ammospiza nelsoni. The sequence goes on along the minus strand of NC_080650.1, from coordinate 1,501,126 downwards.
TCCAAGTCAGTCTGTGTGGATTTTCCCATGACACTTGTTCAGGGGTTTGCTGTGAAATATTGCAGTCATTAAGGCAAATCACTAAAGCTTTAGCAAAAAAGCTTTCCTTAAAACCAACTGCCAATAACTTGATCTTGCAAAAATGCCTTTTTAAATTTTTTTTTTTTTTTTTTTTTTTGGTGTAATTAATGAACTGGTTTAATTCTTCTGGAGTTCTGGGGCTCACTGGGCTCAAAAGCTGGGCATGGACAAGTCCCAAGAAGAGCTTTGTCGCTGGGGGTTGCTCTGCTGCATGTGTGCTCTGGGTGCTGCATTTTTGGGCTCTTTGCTTGTGCTGGCTGGGGGGCAGCAGCAGGATGGCAGAGCTCAGCCCTGATCAGCGATTTCCAGCTCTGCTGGATTCTCCGGGCTGTGATTTCCCTGGGAAATATCCCTGCCTGCCCCAAGGCTTCCCCCACCTCAGCTCCTCAGCTGCCACCAGCCCTGCACAAGCCTAAAGAATTATTTTGTCTTTTCTCTCGGGAGTTTTCAGTGCAGAGATTTAAATTGGAAGTATTGACCTTGGCAGTGAGGGGATGGTGGAGGTTTTTGGATATATGGGTTCCTGTTTTCACTCTCCCTCTTGGACAATTTATGTCCTTGCTGGTTCTCGAAGTGTCTGACTGGTGTATCTTTTTGTTAGACAAGCACTTCTTAATGGTGTACCAGTTAATTTCTCTAGTAACAAGAGCAAGAAATAAGTTATTCCTCTTTTAAAAAGAGTCATTTAAGTAGGGAATAATGAATGCAAAATGCTGTCATTAAAAATCAGCAGATAAGCTGATGGATCATCTGTCATTCCCAAGCCTTGCCATAAAGGAAAAGTAGACTTTTTTTTTTAATAAAAATGATAATGATGAGTATGGAACATACTGACTATGAATGCCTTAATAATGAAAATTGTTATTTATTCAGTCAACAACACCTTGTGACTGCTGCTTAACAACACCTTGTAGGAGAAAATGACTTCTTTCATACTAAATATTTTCGTTTGATTACCAATTGTCATCCTGTTACTGTTATGAGCTGTTTATTAGTCAATTCCACAGGCTCCAAAAAGCCATCTCTGGTACCTGTGGCTGTGTGGAGTCACCTGCAGGAGGCTGTACCCAGGTCCCTGTGGACTTGTGCTTGTTTCAGGGGCAGAATTTTGGGGAGCTCAGCTGGTGCTCAGGGAGCCAGAGAGCAGCTGTTCTCTCTGTTTTGCACCCCTTTATTCAGGATTTCCTTTAAATGGGGGGCCCTGCCCCTCTGCAGTGTGGTCAGCAATGTTTACCTCAGCCTGAGAGCTCCCTGGGGTTCAGCAACACCCAAAATTTGGCACTTGCATGAAATAAGAGCTGTCCCAGCCCAGCACCTGCTTCAGGCAGGACCCAGAGCTCTGCTCCTCCCTCCACACCCTGGAACATTTATCCTTCCCTCATCTCACTGTCCTCCATCCCAAAGCAGCATTTCCAGTGCTGTTCTGCAGATCTGAGCTCCCTTTGAGGGGCTGTTTGCTGCTCCACAATGAGCTCAGCTCTTCCAATCACTCATGTTTTACATGGATGGCAACCCCAAGCCCGATGAACGTAGACATGTTCTGTGGTGGAGGGGAAAAAAGTGTCCAATGTTTTCTCAGAAGCTGAAAATACCAGCAGATGCCTGTTGATTTGGAGCTATCCAGGCATTTGTACCTTTATTCTTTGCACGAGTGTTGAAAGCCACTGTAGGGCTCCTTTCTTGGTATTTTACAGAACAAACTCTGTGATCTTTTTACAAAATAGATTTATATATATATAGCAATAAATAGCATAAAGAGCTGGAGAACTGGATGGGTGGGAGCAGGAATTGAATGGAACCAGAAGTCTGATCACCTGCAGTGGGACAATTTGTGGTTTTGCCTCTCGTGATTGAGTGAATTGGTGCAGCTTTGGGGCTGGCACCAGTTAATCCTGCAGTTTTCCCCCTTTTTGATAAGGGGATGTGTGCTGGGCTCCTTCCCTCACCTCTCCCTCCACCCCGAGGCTCCAGCAGAGATCAACAGCAGTGCTGGGGCTCTGTGAGCTGTAATTCTGCTGCAGCCATGATTATCTGTCAGCCTGCTGCACTCTGCAAGTGCTACTCCTGGCTTCCTGCTGCGAGCAGTTGATTAGATTCCAGTACCTTTTATGCTGTAGATAAGGATTCTTTTAACAAAGCATAGTAACACACTAAAGCCCCCATTTGTATTTTACTATTTTTCTCCCCCCCCCCCGCTCATAACTCATGCTTAAATACAAAACTTAAATGTTTTTTGGCAAGCCTGACCTTCCTTAACCCAATCTGTCCTCCCACTCCAAATAAAATTCAATTGCAAGGTCTATTGTGGCCTAAATTGTAGGATAAGTCTTTGACCTAGGTAGAAATTTTCTACAAAATGTGAACCTTAAGCTGAATTTTGGACTCTCTCTGACGAAATGAATGCTAACTGCAAGTTTATTTGTAGTCCCACTTGTTACATTTTTCATTGTCAGCACAAGCTTTATTCCTCCAAACACATTATTGAATGAAAGAAAGCAGCCATTCTTTTATCTGTTACTGCTGATGCCTGTAATTCATCCTGTTCATTTTCTGTGCTGCTATTTTCTTTGTGCGGTTCTTCTCCTGCTTATGTAGCACAGAAAAACTTAATTGCTGAAGTCTGATGTAGTTTTCTATTCCTGGCAGCAGTGTAGGTTGCTGAACCATTATGTGGGAGCTGCCTTCTGGAATGTGCAGAGTGTGTTGCAGTGGGGATGTGGCAGGGCCAGGCCCAGTCCAGGAGGAGCCTTTAATTCCTTTTTGGAGGTTTTCTCTCATGCAGCCAGTTCTGCTGCTGTTTCCTTTTTGCAAGTGGAATATTTTATTTTTGGAGGTCTCATGCTGCAAGGCTTTCCTAAACTTTATGGGACTTTGATTTTGGGAGATCAAGAGGGGAGCTCTGAATTCACACCAGCTGCTGGTGCTTGCCAAAAACCAGGAAACAACTCTTTATGTGATGACATGAAAGACATTTCCCTTCATAGCTAATCTAGTTTGGTTTCCTGCTAATCAAAGCTTTATTTGGTTGCTATTTCAGCTTTGGTTCCACCCATTTGCCATAAAACACCAGGACAGGGCTGGTACTCATGCACAGAGGGGTTTTATTAAGCAGTGATGATGATGCATATTGACAAGTCACTTTTTCTATCATGTCTTCTCAAATATTTACATTCCAAATCCCAGACTTCTGGAGTCAAGTGATTCTGAAGAAGGATTGCTCTTGCATTTGAATGTAAAAAAGTAAGATTCTGCTTGTTTTGACTGATGAAAAGTCTTGAAAATTTCATGAGACTCAAAAATGAGAGCAAAGAAAGAGCAGTTAGAGCTGTGGGAATCCTTGGATGGGCTTTCAGTGTGCAGGGTGGGATTTCCATGTCTGTGAGCTGCTGATGCTCTCTCCCTTGCTGCAGGACCACACCAAGGCAGGGAGGGCTTCAGCTCCAGGCATCAATTATCTGTGTGCTGCAAGTGCTCATTGAATTTCCTGTCGTGGTGATTAATGATGGAGCAGACAGTAATTTTAGTGTGAGCGTGGTTAGTGTACCTGTTAATACTCCCTGAACACAAACGGGGCGGGTCCTGAGGAGCCTGCCCTGCTAATTAGTATTTCTGTGCTCTCACTAATCACTTGGACTGGGAACTTGGCCAAGACCAACAGAAGAGACTTCCAGTACAATAAATTGTTTTAATTTTGTGATCTGATGTTACGCATGGCTCAGTGTTTCTGAAGGCAAGGGCAGAATAAAATCTCATTTTGCATGATAACATATGCAAATCAGAACTTTTTGGTCCCAGATGAAGCTTTGCTTCTATTGACATGGTGCTAGGAAAATGCTGCTAAGAATAAAAAGCCACTAAAACTTTATTTTGCTGATAATATTCCATTATTGCTTTGTAAGCTACTTTATCCATAGGGCAAAATCTGCCAGAGAGATAAGATCCCATAATTCCTGTTTGCTTGTATCATTCGCTTTATGATTTATAGACTGCTGTAGATGTTCATGGCATTTGCAGACATATAAAAGATTGACATGTTCTTGCCTCAAAAGAACTTAAAAATTCTGCAGTTTAGCAGCACTCAGCAGTTCCTCCTGTTTGAATTTTACTTTTAATGGCACTGTATGAAATCACTATTGCACAGCCACCAAATGAAGTGGCATTTTATTTTTAGTTACAAATGTGATGTTTTTCACATATTTGCTGTAGGTCCTAGACTGTCTGTGGGATGGGCTGGAAAGTTCTGTTCCAAATCCCCTCCTCGACTCTTTGCTTGTATTTAAAACCTTTTCCCACCATTGGCTGGAAAGAATTGGAATAAAATGCCATTTTATTTACCAATATTTAAAATGCCACTTTGCTGCTTGACACATCTTTACTTTCTGCATTATGTCCTTGCAGTAAAATGTGAGTGAAGTCCCACCTCTATACCTGCAATTTTAGGATTTCCAGGCAGTTGTGTAAAGCAGAATCCTTCTATATCCTGCCCAGGTAATTTTACAGAATTACATCTATAAACATGACATTAAAAGCAATTTTCTGAGCCTCATGATTACACTGATTTTGTTTGTCACACACCTGCATGTCCTGACTTGCCACGTTCTGTCACTCACAGCAAACTCTGTCTCTGGGTGTAATGTGACACATGCTAATGAAGATGATACCAGACCAATTTTAAAGGCAGAGATACTTGGGAAGGTCTTACTTTCACCTTCTTACATGCTTTGAAAAAATAATTTTGTTGAAAATGAAGTAAAATTCTGGGGGGTTTAAGGTGCCGCACACTTGACCCTAAGCCTAAATAAAATTCACTGAAATTTTATGGCTTGCTTTGATGAATCCCAGGATGGATTTGATGAATCTCAAAAGGGTTTTTGAGCAGCAGACTGGTGGGAGGCAGGAGTTATTCAGAGAGGTTTTGTTCCCAGGGAGGAGAGTGAAAAAACTCCTGCTAATTTCCCTGGGAACTCGAGTAACCTGCACTGCCCTCATCCAGCTCCATCTGCTCAGCGCAGCAGCAGCAGGGTGGCTCTGCCTGGGTTTGTGGCTGCAGGAGGCGGCACTGGAGCACTGTGAGGTCAGCAGTGCTGGGGCTGGCAGACACCCTGCCTCTGCCTTTGAACACGCTCAGCGGAGAGCACGGAGGAACACAATTCACAAAATGCACTTTCAAAGGCAGCAAACTTTGTTAAGGACTTTGGGCACGGAATCCCACTGCTGGTTGTGCTGTCAGCCTTGAATGCAGCGTTGTAGGGTGAAATACTCTGCCATGGAAGTGTGAGGACAGAGATTGTACAGAAATTGTACAACAGCTGCCCTGTAATTCCTGGTACAGGGGTTTAATTCCAGGCTTGCTGTGGGAGGTGAATTGATGTGCTGGGTGAGCGCTGGCTCAAATCTCCAGTTTCTTTTCCTGGTGTTTCTTTGCTGCTTGCTATCCCCAGTTGCCTGCAAGGTGGGATCGTGCTCTGGGATGAACTTTTTATGCATTGTTGGGCAGCACCTTCCTCATGGGCTGCTCTCTCCCTCAGCACTGGGGCTGATCTGATTGTTTAGGTTTTCCATCCCATTGCTGCACTGGTGAAACACCTCTTGACTCCTGGTCATCCAACTCGTCTCTACAGCCACAACAGCCCCACAATACCAGCAGTTCCCCACAATACCAGCAGTTTCACTCCTAACCTTACTAGTTCTCTTCTTACTAACTATCCTAGAGGCAGCAGTAGCGATAATCCAAGCCTATGTTTTCGTACTCCTACTGAGCCTCTACCTACAAGAAAATATCTAATTCTCAATGGCACACCAAGCACATTCTTATCACAAATCAGGACTGCCCAGATGTGTCTTTAGTTGAGGAGGAAACAAAACAATTGAAATGGATTTTAGCAACCCTTCTGTGGCTCACCAATGCTTTAACCAGCAGCGGGGTGAGGTGAGGAGGGCAGGGTGCAGGTGAGAGGAAGGCACAGAAGGTTCAGGAAGGAGCAGCCCTGCTCACACAGGGGCCCTAAAGCCCCCCATGGATGGCAGTCCAGCCTGGGACTGGGGAAGGAGCACCAGGGATCCCAGAGCAGGGGATTGTGAAGAGGTGAAGGGGTGGGCACTGCCACGCTCCCTGTGCCATCCCCGGGCACCCTCACCATGGCATGCACCCTGTGAACATCTCCCTGGAATGCACAGATGTTCGTCAGGCATGCTGTAACTGCAGGGGTGGTTGGATTTGTGTGCCATGCCCAGGCATGCTGTAACTGCAGGGGTGGTTGGATTTGTGTGCCATGCCCAGGCATGCTGTAACTGCAGGGGTGGTTGGATTTGTATGCCATGCCCTGCTGGGTGAGTTGCTGTGCTCCCTGGCCGAGGGCTCTGCCTGCAGGAGCTCCGTGTGTGACACTGAGACTGATGTGTGCTGTGCTCAACGGGGCTCTGCTGGGGCCCCATTCATAAAGCACAACAAAGTGGCAACAAGTACAAACCTTGTCAGCGAAAGGGTCTGCTGGGAATACCAGAGAGTACTTAGTGAGTAAAACAAATCAAATTTTGAAATCCTCCCTTCCGAAGGGAAGCGCAGAGGGGATTTAACTGCAGTGAGCAGTGTGTTTGCAGGGAAATGGCAGCAGGGCAGGCAAGGGGAGGCTCAGCTGGGCTGGGACAGAGCTCTCTGAAAAGCAGGGCTGCCTGTGGGACCATCCTGAGCAGCAAACCAGGCCTGGCTGTGCCTGTGCCCTCCGTGCCATGGCAGGGGCTCTCCAAAGCCCTGCTCAGTGCTGGAAAGGGTTAAATATACATTGGGCACTGCTGCCCTATTTGTGTACGGGAAGATTCCTTTTTAATTGTAATTAGGCTGTCCTTGTGTTGGTGGCATGTTTCCATGTGGGAATTGTTCCTGACAGAAGCTGTTCCAGGAGTTTGGCTGCTCGCCTGTGCTGGGAGCTGGGCTGCAGCTCTCTGCTAAACCAGATGCTCCCTCTGTGGTCTGGCCAAGGCACTCAGAGCCTCTGTGCCTCAGTTTCTAGCCATAAAATGGGAATGTTAACATCTGCTTCTCTGACAAGGGGCTTAGGAACAGATCAGAGGGAGTTGGGAATGGTCCCTGTTCCTCAGCAAGGCAGGGAGCAGCACCCATGAGTCTGGCTCAGGCCTGGGCCATGTCCTCAGATGAGGGAATCTAAAGCACCAGTTCCAAGTGCTGGCTTCAGCTCCCCAGCAAAGCTCCAGCTGAACCTGAGGTCTCTGACAGCCACAGGAGGAGAAGCAGCCAAGGGAAGGCTGTGAAATGGACACTCCCTTCCTCTGCCTACAAATGGGCATGGATTTTAGAAATGTTTGTACCTAACTCAGGTTGAAGGTTGCAGCAGTGTGACAGAAAGTTCTAGTGGGCCCTCGGCAGTTCTGTCTTCTGGTCACTTGGGTCATTCTTTTCATTTTTACTGAAGGGCTGTTTATTCCCTTGCAGTGTTGCCTCATTTGTACCACCATCAGTCACCCCTGGAGCTTGGCTGGAGAACTCCTCAGTCAGCACAGCCTGGTCACTGGTGGCCTGTGCTCTGGAGATGGAGCACGTGCTGTGCAGGCTGGGTCACTGAAGCCCTGCCAGGATCCTCCTTTCTTTGCATGGGCCACAATGCTTTGTCTCTACTTGTGTATCACTGACTAGCCCAAAATGCTGGGCTGGAAGTTGATTTGTGTCTTGCTTTGATTTATCTTTTTTCTCTTCCATTTTTTTCTCTGAACTATAGCATTGTTTCCCCTGGGGACAGGACAGGGCCATTGCTCTATTACATGGAGCATTATTGAAAACTTGTAGGAAATTGCTGCCTTTCACCATTCTCTACCATTGCATGGAGTTTTTGAGAGCTCCAGCAGGGGACTGAGTTTCCTCCAGCAGAGACTCTGCTGCCTCCAGCCCATCCTGTTAATCTCCCCTTAATTAGATCCTTATCCCATTCTCAGGAACAGATGGGAGGCTCAGGGCTGTGAAATGCTTGGGATCTCCTGGGACACCTGAGGAGGCACCAAAAGCAGAGATGCCCACAGGGCTCCTGTGAGGCTGTGCCAGGGCAGAGTGTGCTCCCTGCAGGCTCTCACTGCCATGCACTGTTCCCAGCTCCCTGCACCTCAGCAGCCCTAGGGAGGTGCTGAGGTGTCCCACACATCTTTCCTGCAAGGATCTTTGATTTAAAGTGGATTTTGGCTTAGCAGAAACACATCTTTGTGATGAGGAATCCGATGAAAACCTGAATTTCTGGCTGAGCACTCCAATGCTGTCCCAAAGAAGCACATGGAAAATGTTCTGCTCAGGATATCCCATGGTAATCAGATTTCCCATCAGCAGTGTGGGCTGTGCAGTGCCATGCAGTGTTTCCAGGGAGACACTGCATGTGGCCTGGCATCCACAGGCTGGGGAATATCCTCTTGTAGCACAAAGCAGAAGATGTCCCTGTGTCCATACACAGAGCTGCTGAAAATGGGGATATTGACAAGGAGAGGAAAACAAAACAAGAAATCTGAGCCCTTTTCTCGTGGCTGTTGTAGAAGATGATGTACTGCTATGTGCTAGTGGTGACAGTTCCTTATTGACATCCCTGTTTGCTTACCTGGCTGGTGAGCCCAGGTGTGCTGGTCAGCAGGCAGCCCTGCCCCTGCACCAGTACCTGCTGCAGCTGTGGTGTCTCTGACACAAAACCTCTTGTACAGTCCTGTTATGCCCCTCATTCCTTCCTTCCCTGCTCCAAGCCTCTGGTTCAGCTCTGCAGTGCCAAAGGTTTGCAGTGAAACTCCTGCATGCTTGGGTTTAGTCTGGAGCAGAACATTGGAAGCTCTGGGAGGTGGTGCAGGCACTGAGCTCAGCCTGGGCAGACTGGGCACATGAGGATGAGGAGGAAGCTGTGAGTGAGATCCCTAAATGGAGAGGTTTGATCTGTTTTGTTTGCTGAGGCTTGGAATACAGACAAACCCATTAAAACAAAACCATAAAGCAAGGCACTGGTTTTGGTCTATGGACAAGTTTGGCAAGACTCAAAGCACAGAGCAATGAGATTTAAAGCAAGAATCCTTCTGAAATTATAGTTGGGAGCAGGGAGCTCCACGCCAATCGATGGGAATCTGCTTTTGTTATGGTCACAAAAAGTGCCAGGCTGACTCATGCTATTACAGTGATGCACTGGGTTGTCAAGGTAATGGATTTGGGCACTTGGCAAAGACAGGGAGGGTGTAAAAGGCAGGGAGCTATTCTGCCAGACTCCAGGGGGAAGCTTCATATTAAGGATTATTTTTTTTCAAATGGCTGAGATGGAGAACACTCAATTTTTGTTGTGGAAGTGAGAATTTTATGCCCTGGCCTATGGCTGTTGTGGTGCACATCAGCCATGGGAATGGTGCTGTTTCCCAAATGCAGCAGGGTGTGTGAACTTCTGCTGCTGCCTCCTGCTGCTGCTGCCTGAGGAGCTCCTGTCCACAGGGCTGGAGTGGAAACAGAAATGGGAACAAAGGGGGGAAAGGAGGAATGTGTGCATATTGCAGCTCCTTGGGGAAGGAGCTTGGCTGTAAAGGAGTTGTTGGGCTGAGTTCTGAGGAGATTGAGGTAAGGAATAAGCCTCCAAGGACCATGTCTGCAACCTATCAAGGCCTTTTTTCCTTTCTCTTTTCTTTTTTTTTCCATAATAGCAACAACATTTAAAAGCACTGTTTAGGGACAAGCTTGAAAAGATCAACCAAAAGGCAAGAGAAGTGGAGTTTCTCTTACAAAAACTTTGCAAGCCAGTCAGGCTGCTTAACTGTACTTTGATAAAAAGAGAAACTGATAGGAGGAGGGGGGGAAGAAAAAGAAGAAAGCAACTACCTCTTAAAAATTATCAAGATGAGGGATTGCTGTCTGCAGAGCTTCTGAAGACAAGTCCTCCCTTATGTAACTCCTTGGCTTTCTCTCACTTGCTGAAACAAATCAGAAGCTGACAGGAGAAGTGAAATGTCTGCACTAATGAGATAATCTGACTTACCAGGACCAGGAAGGCAAATACGCCTTAAGAGTTTGAATAATGGAGCTGGGGATGTGTCTGGAGCAAGGGATGCTGTGGGAATGTGATGGGAGAGCTGGCAGGGCTCAGGGAGCAGCAGGGCTGTGTGTCCATGTGTGTGCCAGGGTCACTGGGGCCTGGGATGGAGGGACAGTGTCTGAATGACCAGCTTGGTCTGCTCTGTAGCCTTCTTTCTCCTAAAGGGACAATGACAGGGCTAGGAAACGCAGAGAGAGAGCAGAGAGTCCATCCTGTGGTTTGGAAAAGGAATGTTGTGGGTTTTGGAGACTGGACATGAATTGCCAAGAGAAAGTGGCTCATTTATCCTCACTTGATGTGTTTGGATCTTCTTTCAAAGGTCCCAATCCAACCTCCAGCCAAGCTGGTGGGAAAGCTTCCCTGAATTCTTGGTTTTTTGGATCAGGTGGTGGAAATCTGGAGTCACACTTCGGTACAGGATAGGAGCAGGAGAAAGGAATTGTGAGGAAAACACTCCCATGTTTAACTGCAGGTCTGCAGCTATCATGGGCATCAGGGCCCAGTGTTTATGGAGCTCCCTGAACAACATCCAAGGCAGTGTTTGTTCTTATGTGGTACCAACATCATGCACACAGCTTCTCTCATAGCCTCTGGTTTTGCCTGAGGTGAGAGAGAGCTGGGGCTGGCATTTGTTGGAGATTTATCTTGTGAGAGGCGCACTTGCTGCAGCTCAAAGTGAACCAATTCACCTGCAGTTTGAAATGTCAACCTTTTCTTGGGTGTTTAGGATTCACAAGCAGTTTTATACTGCAACACCATTTTGGGGGGAGTTTTGTGGTATTTTGGCTACAGAGCTGAAGCCACTTTGGTCCAACAGCCTCGTGCCTGTTGGCAGCGGGGCTCTGGAACATTCCCTGCCCCTGAAGAACAGGCACAGCTCCATTGCTGAAACACAGCTCACAAATGCAGCATGGCAGCCCAGATGATCCACTGGGTGACCTCCAGTCCTGCTTTGTCCTTGCTTGTGCATGAGGAAACCTCTGAGTCAATTTAGAGTGTCCCAAACTATGCTGGAAGTGACAATATTTCACTTCTCCAATGACAACGCACAATGAAGTTGGATTGTACATGTGACAATTCACTGAGGCTAAATGAGCTGCTGCTTAAAAATAGTATGGTGGTAGGCATTTAATCATCCCAATCTAACTGGAAGATATGGTGATAATCCTTTCGTTTCAGTAAATTAAATGCCAACAGGGCATTTAAGCAAAAGAGAGAGAGGCTCTATGAGAAACATGGCACAGTACATTAAAAATAACTGTGGAGAAAGGTGATTCATTAAAGAAAATGCCAACCTTGAAAGAAGGACTCTAACAACCTATTACTATAAAACAAATAATGGATTATACGTGGCCTTTGCCATCCCATGTTCTGTTATTTCTGTTTTCTTGGGGAATACAGAGGTCTGAGGTTGAGGGAAAAGCTCATGAGTGACAAACTTTGGACTGATTGGACATGACAGCATTTTTCAGCTTAAGTAAAGATATTAAAAGTCAACACCCTACCTGTAGAGGTAAAACTTTGGTGTATAGGAATCACTGAGCTCAGAATTTAGCCAGACACGCCAAGTCTGGGTTATGTTGCTAATTAGCTCTGCAGAGCTGCAGGGATCCACCAGGATTAACAGCAGTTGTGGAAAGGCAGAGATTTATGTGATGTCTTTCTCTTGTCAGCATTATGTTGTGCAGGAATTCTATTTTTGTTTACTCTAGGTTTGAATTTTTGGGTGAAAGCTCAGAACAGCTTCCCTGATGAACCTCTGTCTGTGAAATTGAATCTCTTGTCCTGCTCAAGCAGATACAAATTGCTGATTTAGATGCTAGCACCTATGAGGAGTCTCTCAGCCAAAACTAATATCCTGTGGAAAGATTTTTTTTCTTTCTTTTTGAATCTGCTTTCCCTATCTTTGATGCCTTTATTTCATCAGCTCTACTATTACTATATTTGACAGGTAGTCCAGGCTTTTCAAAGCAATGGAATATTAATTCTTGGTCATGCAAGAGATTTTTCCTGATTCACCCAGGGCATGTGGAGCACCACAGTGAGCCTTTCCTGGTTTTTGGCTAAAGGGACAGTGGGAATGGCCAGTGAGGAGGGAGAACAGTCTGTGCTGTGCCAGCAGGCAGACCTTCCCTTTCTGCCGCTGGGAGGAGCAGGAAAACAAGGGAAAAAAGCACATCCTCCTCCTCAGAGCAGCGCTGCAGCTCCCAGGCTGGAAGGACTGCAGTTGGCACCTGGGTTCGTTTTCCTGCTGATACCTGGGAATTACTGGTCTCACTGTTGGGATGTTGGTGAATACAATTATTTGGTGTTGAATACTCTGATTATCAAGGCACTGTGCTTTTAATTCCCCTTTCCAGCCTCACAAAGTGCATAGAGATGTTGGGTGTTTGTCTAAGTGTGCCATTAAAGATGGACTGATTGTCACCTTGGCTGTCCCAGCCCTTCCACAGCTGCTGGGCTGGGATGAAGCTGCAATCCTGCCAGCCCTGCTCTAGTCCTGAGGCTTCCAGAACAGATATGTGCCTCCTGCATGACCTAAAACCTTCAGGGATAGGGGGAGAGTTGAACAGAGAATTATTTTTTTAAACAATTATCATTACCTGCCTCTGTTCTCTCCAGCTTTAGTTAAATTAGGTATGAGCAGGCTGTAGAAAACTGGGTGTTCTCCAGAGGGCTGGTGAGTCCTGATGAGATAAAAAGGTTGCAGGACTTGTCAAAGGAGGAGTGGTGCTGGAAGTGACTGTGGTCCTGCTATGGTGACATTTACATTTCTGGACAAAAAATGCCCAGAAATCCAGAGATGCCCAGAAATCCAGAAATGTCCAGCAGGGACACAGCCCATGGAGTGGAGGTTCAGGAACCACTGCAAGGGCTTCTGCTGATGCTACCAATTACCAATCAAGCTCAGGGGCACGGTGTAATTATTTACTTTGCTAAATAACACAGAGGAGCTGTGGTTTAATTACCCCAGTTCAGCTGTGCCACGGGATGGCAGAGACTGAGGCCTCTGCACTGCCTCAATGGGCCCTGCTATCTGCTACTTCTAATGCTGGATAATGTTCCTTTTGTTTTAAATCATCCTTTCTAAACGAGTCCCATGCAGATGAGAAGGAACCTTTCCAAAGCACCACAATGGATTGTTTTTGTTTCTAAAAGACACAACCCAACAAGGCACTTGATGCTACAATTATCCTCAGTAAAGCCAGATGCATTTGGCTCTGCTCTTGTGTCATTGACATCCCTTTTGTGCTAGCTTTTGATGAAATTTAAGCAAAAAGGATGTAACAGAGCATCTTCAGATGGCAAGAGTCTGTATTTCTCAATCCTATCATCATTTCAATCAACTTTCATTTAAAGAAGATTGGAGAGGGGAATAATGCACTTTAAATAATAGCCTTTTCTGAGCATTTAGGGCATACTAATTAATAAGCAGTTCATTGCAACTTTAAGGCCAAATTTTATTTTTATTGAAGTCAATGTTCCAGACCCTTCACGTGACCAAGAACAGTGTTTGCCATAGCTGTGTAGCGCCCCATAAAATGAATTTCTTCTCTATTGTTATTCCCCCTCCTCTTTTCCAGCCTCTCCAGCTTGTCCTGCCTGCTTTAGGTTGATCTTTCCATAATTCCAAGCCTGAAGGCCCTTCCTGAGGTGCTGCATCCCCCTGGCAGCCCAAGAGTCCCATTTCAGATAATGAAATTTTGTGGTCCGTGCTGGAAGATGCCACCCAGCCCTTTGTCCTGCTGTCACCGTGTCACTTTCAAGGCATTTTCCCATTCTGCAATCATTTGCAGCTCTGTGGTTTTACCTTAAAGCCTCTCTGACTTTTTACACTGAAAGCTCTGCTTGTCTCTTGTTCTCTGCTCCGAAGTCTCTTGCAGATTGCTGTGCATCAGTTCAGCATCCTGTAACAGATTTCTGAAAAAGATGGTTGGTTTGGTTTTCTTTGCCCTCTTCACTCAAATTTTCATTTTCATTATTATCAAATACTTCTTACAACCTCAGAGCCTCCCTGCCCTGCTGCAGCCTTGACCAATTTTTGGAGATAATCCTTGATGAGAAGCTGCATTTTTGGTGGTGTGTGTGGTACGGGAAGTTTGGGTTGAGCTGGAAGCTGATTCCTGTGTTTGGTGCTGTGTCTCAGTTTCTGTGTCCCGTTCTCTCTTTTCCCCACTCTCCCAGAACATTGAGCTGGTTCCTGTGTTTGGTGCTGTGTCTCAATTTCTGTGTCCCATCCCCTCTTTTCCCCACCCTCCCAGAACATTGAGCTGGTTCCTGTGTTTGGTGCTGTGTCTCAGTTTCTGTGTCCCATTCTCTCTTTTCCCCACCCTCCCAGAACATTGAGACAATGCCAGTTTGGGTGGGATTGGTGTGTGCAGCTCCCCCTGGGCAGTGCTGGGTGTCTGCATTCCCCCCATGTGGGGCCTGGGGCGGTGACAGGTGAGGCTGTTCTTGTTCTCAGTTTGCACACTTTTATATTTATTGTTGTAGGCTTTCCAGTGGCTCTCAGAGGAACATTCTGTATTTCCCCCAGGTGTTGCAGTGAGGGGACTGGACTCTGATTTGGAGGAGAAGGGAGTGTGGTCAGTGCCTGCAATCCACCCCTGACAGGCTCATTCCATCTCAGTTATGGGTGCTGTGCATCTCAGCCATGCATGGGAAATTCACATTGAGGCAAAACGGGCTTTCCTTCTCCTTTTATAGCTCTGAAAAGATTGAATGCTTCTCACAGACAAACTGATAAAACACCTCGAGTGCTTTGTGTCGAGCAGGGTGGTATTAACATGGAAATCTGGGCTGTTCACTGATTCAGCTGTCCAGGCTTAGTTAAGTTTCATGTATCAGGAGCTGATATTTTTCAAGCTGTCAATTTTGAGGGTGGATGAGTGACTAAAACAGATGTATTAATGTCTGGCAGTTGAAGTACTGTAGCCTGTGGTTATACAGACTAGGTTAGTGTCTTGCCAAGATCCAGAAAATCAATGGAATAAGTGCTAAAAAGGGAAATGCTGTGTACACCAGGAAAGCTCTGGCATTTCCTCATGGGAAGAAAAGGAAATAAAACACTGGTTTAGTGCTAATTTTTGCTGTCAGAGGTAAGCCTGTAATACTTAGAGGTACAAGAGAGGTTGTTGTCATTTTCTTCTCAGAAATGTGGCTGGAAGTGCCCAGCTCCTGGCCCAGCTGTGGTTTGGGGAATCACATTTTGTAGATCAACATTTCCATTGTTGTTTCAATTATCTGAAGCTGTTAATGAAAGCTATGAAGTTAATTTTCATTTCAAAATGCCAGTGAATGACACTAAATATCTTTCTGCTCTTGCTATTGTGGTTGCAAAGTTTGGCATGGAGAGCATGACAGAGTTGGGAACTGCTGTGCTGGAGAGAAGACACAAGTTCAGGCTCATTTCCTTGCTTTTTTGGGTTTGCTTGCTTTGTTTTGAAACAGTCTCATCAGTTCTCAGTTGTCTGTAGTTATTTGTGGAACTGCAGAAAAAATTATTCACTGAAAAAAGTGAATTATTGTGTCAACCAAAAGTCATTATATATTTAGACCATTTAGGTTATAAATAAGGAAAAACTTTTGACCCGTGTTTTCTCTAGACCTTAGAAAAATACATGAGCTGTTTTTTGTTTTGCTCATTTATTTTCTTTTTAATATCCTCGCTTGAAGCTGTTATTTTCTTTTAAAATATTTTTACTGTGGCTTTTTAAAACCTAGGCGTTCTGACCTTGAAAGAACGATACAAAATTTTTAATTTTAGCTGTTCTGATCTGAAGAAATATTGCAACTTTTCTCTTTTTCAGATTCAATCACATTTAAAGAAAATCTTTACACATCTCTCTGTAGTTGGGACATTATGGGTCTGTCTTAAGATGAGCTTAGGAGGCGTCTAGGGAGGAAAACAAGGGCTCAAGAGGAAATTGAGCGCTGGTGTTTCCGTCAGGTTTGCCCAAGGAAACCTTGCACAGGCAGGCAGGAAGGGCACTGAATGCACTCTGGCTCGGGAGCAAATGCAGGCACCAGCAGGGCTGAAAATGCAGATAACTGTCAGACAAGGAAAGTGCAGCAGCAGCAGAGGAGCCCCTCTGTGTCCCCTGTGTCCCCGGTGTCCCCTGTGTCAGAGGAGCCCCTCAGTGTCCCCTGTGTCCCCCCAGAGCCCCGGCTCCTGTGGCCAGCACGTTGGGCTGCAGGAGTGATGGTGCAGAAAGTGGATAAATATAACAACCTCAGACAGCAGCAGCAGGGCCAGGCAGGGCTCGTGGCACAATCTGCTGCTCCCCACTGCTCAGGACGTGTCACGGAGCTGCTGCCGATGTGCCTGGGACGGGCAGGGATGTGCGCATGCTGCACTGAGCATATGCTCCCCTTCCCTGCACGGGCTGCCAGATTGCTGCCTCTGTGCCATCCTTGCTGTTCTCTGCCCCAGAGCAGGCTCAGACCAGCCCACTGCTTTAAAATGATGCTGGTCTCTCAGAGGACTGCACGTTAAACTAGGGGAATTTTGGGAACTTTTGGTGAATAATTGTATTCACCAACATCCCAACAATGAGACCAGTAATTCCCACATATCAGCAGGAAAATTAATCCAGGTGTCAACTCCAGTCCTTCCAGCCTGGGCATAAAAGATGCCCAGGATGCAGAGAACCCAGAAAGGTTTGGGGTTTTTTTCATTATTTTGGGCTTGAATTTCAAGGGACTATCTTAGCAGCTGAGTAAACATTCAGCCTAGCTCTGGTTTAGCTTAAACCCCGAGTTCTCCCCTAAAACTGATCTTGATGCCGAAGACAGCCCTCTTTATTGAGCAGCACAGCGTGTGATATCTGAGCAGTGTTCGAGTGTGCCCTTTGACAGCAGCCAGATGAGAATTTCTGCCCTACATGAGCAGTGCCAGGAGCCCGGGGTGCCTCTGTGCCCTTGGGAGCTGCTCAGCCCTGCCAGGTGCTCCCTGCGCTCTCTCTGTGCCCAGAGGGGAAGGACAGGGCAAGGAACAAGGGGAAACTGCTGAACAGTGTGCTCAGCTCCTCTTCTCTGCACACTGACACACTCAGTGTTTACACTGCTGAGGTGTTAACCCACTTTCTGTATTGACAGCTCCCCTTTCCCTCCTGCAGAAACAACTCAATATTTTACTCTCCTTGGTTTGGTTTTTTTTTTCTTTCCCACTTCTTCTTTTTTTTCCAGTGGCCATATGGGCATTTTGGCTTTGAGTTGAAGCACAGGACACCGCAGTGCAAATAAACAAACTTTGCATATGGGCTGCTGCTTTGTTTCGGCAGCTAATGTCTGTTCAACTGTGAGCAGAAATCTGTTTGGAGGATATGAAACAGGGATGGAGCTGGGGAGACAAAAGTTTCCACCTCAGAAAATTCTTTAGGAGAATGGGGTAGGTGCCAGAAGAACAAAAGAAGTGGAGCAGGTGCCAGGAGAACAGAAGAATGATGCTCAGTGACATTGTGTGGGATGAAATCCGTGTCTGTGATTTGCACAGGTGCTGATGGACGGGGAGTGAGCACAGCCTTGATCTGCCCTGCCCTGGCCGCTCCCTGCCCAGGGATCCCTGCTGCATTCCTGGCAGCCTCTGCTTACCTGTGACAGACACAAATGCCACCTGCTCTGGGACCCCTCTCAGCCACTTGGCTTTCTGCAAGTGCCACCATCACATTTCCTGAAAAATCCCTTCGCCAGGATTTCTGCTCCTGGGAAGCTGGGAAACCTCAGAGAAAAATGAAACCAATAATTATCCGATTGCTTCTCCTGTGTTTGCTGCTTTGGGATGTGGTTTGGACATTGTTTACCAACTGGCCATTGTTTGATTGGTCTCATGTGAATTGTTTTTACTTAATGACCAATCACAGCCAGCTGTGTCAGGACTCTGGAAGAGATCACGAGCTTTTTCATTAGTATCTTGTTGAGCCTTTCTCTATTCTTTAGTATAGATATAATATAATATAATATAATATAATATAATATAATATAATATAATATAATATAATATAATATAATATAATATAATATAATATAATATAATATAATATAATATAATATAAATTTCTCCACATATATATATATATATATATATATATACATACATACATATATATATATATATATATATATATATATATATATATATATATATATATATATATATATATTCTACTCCTTTTCCTGAATCTCCAATTCTAAGAACATGGAGTCAGATTCATCCTTCCTCCGCACAACAGGGGACCCTGAAAATACCACCTGCAAGTATCTCTGTCTGCCTCAGAAGTTGAGGGCACCACAGGAAGGGAGTGTGGAGCCCATCCAGAACGTGCCCAATCTGAATTCTTTGTCACATTCCTGCCTTGGCACCTCCAGGCAAAGCCCTGCCAGGCATCACGTGAGACTGAAATAATCTGCTGAATTTTAAACAAATCCAGGCCAAGATTGAGGCTCTTGTCCAAGTGAAAAGCACAATTATCTCCTCTATTAAATATGCTAATGAAGCCAAAATGGGGGCGGGGGATGGCGAAGCCATTGTTTGATTTTAATGAAATGTATTTTATTTTAATGAGAGATGTCCTATTAAGCTTAATACAGTCAAACTTCTGATAAAGGCCCTTATCAAAAACCATGCCACAGGAAAATAAATTAATTTAATTGTGGCAGCCAAACAAAATGAACCATTTTCTTGGGTTAGAAGCAAAATGGAATGTGATCTAATAACACCACACTTATTAGTATTTCTGATATGTAAATTAAAAGCATTAAGTGAATAGCAAGATGATCCATAGCTTCTCTAGATAGAGTAATAAGTGCGAGCCAGTTTTTTTTAACACAGAAAACTGATATAATTAGAAGACTGTTAACAATTTTTTTTAGCTGCGTGAAATGAACAAGCCACAGGAGACCAGTTTGTCATAATAATTAAAGTTCAGAAATAGTTTTCTATTACCATAAGTGAGATTTGATAGTTATCTTTTTAATTTACTGTAAATAGCAGCTTCTTTTTTTGTTTGGGGTGTTTTTTTAGAAACTTAAAAAAAATGAATAGAATTTAATTAACATCACCCGTCTTTGGGTGATGGTTGTGTTTATTTCAGATGCTCCATGGTTTATTTGCCTGGCAGTGGAAGTGACTTTGTGCAGTGCCCAGGATTGCTCCTCCATCCCAAGAGATGTGGTTTCCTTCACCCCTGGCTCCCAAACCTATCTTCCCCCCTGTTCTCTGGGCTCCTCAGTCCTGTCTTGCCCAATTCCATCCTAAATCCTTTCTGATATATTTGCAGGCTTTCTTTGGTTGTTCCTGCATGGATGATTTAAGGCCAGCAAATAACTTTTTCCCAGAGCATGGAAGTGTCTTCTCCAATAAATAAAACCCACATCTCACATCAGTGGGCACCTTGGGACTTGTGCAACAATTCCAGGCCTGTTTAGCTGAGATGGGATGGAAACAGAGTCCAATTGTGCTGCATGATGCAGAGGCTGCTGTTTCAATGCAGGACTGATTTTCCACTTTATTTGTAATGGACAATAGGCCATCACTGTGTTGGTAGGGAAAAAACAAGAAACCATTGTAATCTGCTTTAGCCTGGGGCTCTTCTGCTCTTTATGGGTCTCCTGCAGAGTTTAAGTGACTTCAGTTATGTGGTGCAAGAGGCCAAACCTGGAGTTAAAAGGATTCCTGCCCAGTCAATCAGAACAGCCGTGGGTGCTGGGACCCCATAGCAATTCCCTGCTCCCAAACACTGACATTCCATTTATTCTGGCCTTCAGTCTTCATTGAGGAAATAGATACGTGTGTCAAGAATCCTGTTCTGTCAGTGATGGCCAGGGCCGCAGGCTGCAGCACTGGGACCTCGAGCAATCCCTCTTGGTGACACTGGGAACCCTGAATTCCCACTGAGCAATCCTTGGTGACGCTGGGAACCCTGAATTCCCACTGAGCAATCCTTGGTGACACTGGGAACCCTGAATTCCCACTGAGCAATCCTTGGTGACACTGGGAACCCTGAATTCCCACTGAGCAATCCTTGGTGACACTGGCAACCCTGAATTCCCACTGAGCAATCCTTGGTGACACTGGGAACTCTGAATTCTCACTGAGCAATCCTTGGTGACACTGGGAACTCTGAATTCCCACTGAGCAATCCTTGGTGACACTGCCAGCTCTGAATTCTCCAGCAGCCCTATCCCAGTGGGCAATCCTTGGTGACACTGCCAGCTCTGAATTCTCTTCTTCTTTTTATCAGTGGGTCTGGGAGCTCTGCTGGGAGAGGGAGAGCAAAAAATGGCAGTGAGGGACCATAATAAGAGAGGAGAGTTGTTACTTCTGGAGAAATGAGCATCTGGAGAAAAGGGTAAATTCAGGAGTTAAAGAAAATATTACTGGCAGTCAGAAACTTTATCTGAATGCATTGATTTATCTGTAGGACATAAATAAGCTGGCAGTCTGGAGCTCATGGAGCACTTCAGACCTGTTACCTTTGCGTTTTCCTAATTCCCAGAAGAGGAGCTCAGAATTTCTCTGGGCTAAAACTGCAGAGAAAAGCTGAAATTATCTGGATTAAATTGCTGAGTGTGTTTCTTTAATGCTGTGTGAGTCCTGCTGCTCAGGGCAGGGTTTCCGAGGGGGTTCAGGTGTGTTACAGGCTCACATTTCAGAGGGAGTTCAGAGCACCAGGCTGGGTGATTTGTTTGCAAGCCCAGCTCAGTTTCCTGTCAGTGCTGCTGCTCCCTGATTCAGGGCATGATGGGGAGATTGAAGATTTTCTTGTCATAAAGATTTGGAAGTTTGGGATAACAGGTGTTCTCCAATCACAGTTGATGGGATTAAGAAGATGTTTGATTGATAAGGATGTGTTTGAAGGGTAACAGTTTGCTTCTGAGCTCCCATACACACCAGCCTTCATTTCCACCTGCCATCTTGAGGCATGCTAGGGTGGGGAGTAAATTCCTGCAGTCACACCGGGAAAAGCATTCCTATAATTCTTATTTAGCACCACTTCCTATTAGTCCCAGCCTCTCATCAGCTACACTCAGATGATAATTTATGTTTTAATGGGCAGAGCACTTTACTGCCCACAGGCTTCTAAACCAAGCCAGAATTTATGTCCCATGCCTCTAAAATACCATATATTTATTTCCCTGGCACTCAGGGCTGCTGGAGTTGAATCTTCAAAGAGCCCAGCTCTGTCCCTGTGCCTGGCTAGGAGGGGCCTCAGATCTGGGTTTTGTTTGAGATCAGGGCCAGAGCAATGAGATGGGATGAGGATGGAGGAGTAACCCTGGAAGGAAGCACTGCCTTGGGGAGGCTCTGCTGATTTAGGCACTGATTTCTCTTTCCACCCATTTTGGGGCTCAGCACATCCCAACGCCAGAGATCAGGGAAAGCAAAACTTGTGCCTTGCCTTGGTCTTTGATCTGCCAGTTTGCTTCTCTCTGAAAAATTAATTTGCTACGCCAAAAGTCAGGTTTTCCCTTTCCCAGAGAGGTTTTTGGGCCGTTCCCATTTGAATGCTGCATTTTCAGCACTGCTCGGGGTGCGGGGTGGTGGCAGCAGGAGGGGTTTGGCTGCAGTGCCACCAGTCCCTGACATCTGTGACCTGTGCCAGCCACAGCCTGCAGCTCTGCAGCTAAAAATGAGTCTAAATTATCCACAGGCCTCCCTTTCCTGAATCTCCAATTCTAATAGGTCTCAATTAAAAGTTGCCACTCAGGCTGCCTGACCATTACTGCTTTCAGTAAATCTGCTGCTGCTTTGCAGTTAGAAAGCTCCACTGGGCATTTCATTTAAATATGTGGCAGGCAAATTTCTTGGTCTAGGTGTGGGATGGGATTCTTTTATTAAACCTATAAAGATAAGTTAAATAAAATCATCTGTGGCAGGTTTTTTCCATTTATTAAATGCAAAAACTTCTCCCAGCATTCCTGTGCTGGAATTCCTGTCTTGTGCTGCTTGGTTGAAGGATTACTCAGTCATAATTTCTAAACTTGAAAGAAAGTATAATTTTAACAATTTAATTTCCAGCTAACGTAATTTCAATTTACCTTAATGGGTATTTTTCTAATAGTTATTAATTAAAGAAATTTACCAACATTTTCAGCTGAATTTCTGCAAGCTGCACTATAACCAACATATGGCACATTTAGTTATAAGATTAGGGATGCAGAAGGTAATTTCAATTAAGAGAAAAGATAAAAATTAGCAGCTAGGAAGGCAACATCTGTGTTCTCCTGCAGGAAAGGGAAAGGGAAAACATCCACAGGCATGGAGAGCCCATCTCAGTGAGAACGAGCCAGGTCTGGAGAAATCACCAGCGTGGCAGGTGAACAGGGAAATTACTGTTTTTTCCAAAAAAGCGTTGCTGACATTGCTTGGAGCTGGCAGCTGGCAGATTGACAGTGAAGGGAGGAGCTGCTCCAGCAGCTGCAGCCCAGAGGATGCTGTGGATTGCAAAAGTTTGTGTGGGTTTGGAAAGGGAAGGGGCATCTTTGCAAGGGAAAAATCCACTCAGTAATGGTAAAATTCCCTTTTTATGTTGAATTTCTCTTTTTCCCCCTAAGCCCTGCACTGTGGGCTGCCTCTGCCTGGCCAAGGGTGTCTCTGTTTGCTTTCCCTGGCTGAGCTCTCCCTCAGGCATCACCCCTGGGACCTGGATAGGGCAAAAGGAACAATCCCTGTTCCTTCCTCTGCCCAGCAGGGCCTTTTCTTCATTTATCCTCAGGTGCTGGAGTGAGCTGGGGCTGCCACATCCACAGAATTTCTCATTTTCAGTGTCTGCAGAAGGAAGGAGCAGCTCAGCAGTGGGGAGGTTCTGCTCCATGTGAGGTTTTTCCTGCTCTCCCTCCCCTCTGCCTGGGTACTGGTTATTTATATATATATATATATATATATACATACACATACATACATACATATATATATATATACACACACACACACATATATATACATACATGTATATATATATATATATAAACACACACATATACATGTATATATAAAATTTATATAATTCATATATTTATATAATATATAATTTTATATCATTTATATATTTATAATATATAAAATATAATTTTATATAATATATATAAAATGTAATGTTATATCATTTATATATTTCTATAAAATATATATATTTACATATATTTATGTAGGGGGATAGCATATAAGAAAATAAAGATAGTGTAGAAAGCAATCTTACCCATAACGAGTTGCAGCTGGGCCAATTATCAAAGATCAGGGGCAGGCCTGACTTTACCAGGCCACAGCTGTACCCAGTGAGAAGAAGATGCCCTAAAAGAGTGGGGTGGTGTTGAGAAGGAATCTGGAGTCAGTTGGTGCTTTGTGAGGAACAGTCAGTGCTCTGAGAGCTGCCCGTGAGAAACATTCAGAAGGTGTGGAACTTTTGTGATAAGGAGACAACAGCGTGGAACCCCTGCTGTAAGGTGACAACATATTTATAGTTACATTTATATTTAAATTCCATATATTTATTTTATTTATATTTCTAGTGTGCAGGTCTCACCCACCTTGGATCCCAGTTTAAAGCTCATTTCCATTTGTTCTGCTGCTCCCTGGGCCTCTTGACTTTATTGTAGCAGAGATGCGCCACCTTTATTTCTGTTTTTCCATGTGATTATATATATATATATATTCTATATAATTTTTTCTATCTATATATTCTATAT
Organism: Ammospiza nelsoni; assembly: GCF_027579445.1. Classification (NCBI taxonomy): domain Eukaryota; kingdom Metazoa; phylum Chordata; class Aves; order Passeriformes; family Passerellidae; genus Ammospiza; species Ammospiza nelsoni. The sequence goes on along the minus strand of NC_080650.1, from coordinate 1,477,310 downwards.
ATATAGAATATGTATATTCTTTATGCGTATATTCTATGGGCATAGAATATTCTATGTTCTATATATAAAGAACATATATATATTCTCTCTATATATGTTCTATGTGCATTCTATATATTCTATGTGCATTATCTCTCTAGGTGCTTTTTTTCCTGATTCTGTGCCCTGGCTAATGTTTGCTTCCCTTCCATTTTAGTACTGTACATTTAATTTAGACATTTTTACAGTAGAAAAGAAAAGGCCATGCTAAAATATATTACTGGTCTAACACCAGTCCTGGTTTGTTTTTCCCCAGAAATGAAGCTGGTCTTTAAATACTGAGTTTATCAACTGAGGTTGAGTATCCAGTTTATTAAAGGTCTTCTACTTAAATAATTACATACTAAATATCCTTACAGTTCATGTTTCCTTATAATTTCAATTTCTTTTTCCCTTTACAGTCTTCAGAAGCATCTTTATTTCAAATAAGTAAAAGCAAATGTCCATTTTTTCTGTTCCAAACACAAACTAGAAGGAAGAGGCACTTTCCCAGCCAGTGCCTGTTTTTAGGACAGTTTAGAGAGATCTATATTTCAAACAAAAGGGATCATGGTCTGTATCTCACCTGTGACCTGCACCTGCAAACCAGAGAAAATCAGAGCTGAAAGCGGCTCTAAATGGGTCATACTCCTCCCTCAGCCTGGAGTTTTGCTGCATTGAGAGAGGAGACAAACCAAAACACAGCAGAGAGTTTCTTTCCTTGATTTCTTGATGTGAATTTTGTACCAAAAGCTTTGCTTTGCTCCTGCTTTGCTCTCAGGCTCGGTGGGATTTGACCATGTTATGGTAATTTGAATTATTTGCCAAGTAACTTTCCCAGATTCCTTTATTCTGTAGGTTTGTGGGTAAATAAGATACTCAGAGTTTTCTCACTGCATGGAATCACAGAATGGTTTGGGTTGGAAGGGACCTTAAAGATGATTTTGTTCAACGCCTCCCACTACCCCAGGCTGCTCCAAGCCCCATCCAACCTTGAATTCTGCAACATGGCATAAAGATATTAAAACATATAAAATAAAACATAAAAGCCATGATGAGTTAAAGATAAAAGTGCCACGGGACTGTGTGATTTGTAATGTATGCAGATAAATTTACTCTGGCAAAGCTGTCCTAAATTTTTAATTCATGAGTTTGTTAAAATAGAGAAAGGTAATTATCCTTTTAATTATAACAAAACAGTTTCCTGATTGCCATGGCAATAGTTAAATGTATTTCCTATAAATTTATCATGGTGATTGCAATGACTGTTAGCTTTAAATTATTTTTTCCTTTTCTTTTTAATTATAATGCACATAATTTTTCCCCCCTAATGTTACAGACCAAAAGTGGAGGTAGAGGAAGGAAGCACCCACCTCAGTAACATTGCCAGGGTAACTTGAGCTGCTCAACAACAGGATTTCCAAGAGGAAATCCAGGATACCTCAGCTCTCCTCAAAGTGTTTAGTGTTCAGCCAGGATGGTATTAATGATATTAATTTCAGGGAAATTTGCTCTGAATTGGAGTATTTGATTTTATTGGACTGGAACTGTTGGAATCCTGTCCATGAGCCCATTACACACTGCCATGTGAGCAGGGTGTCAGAGGGTTTAGCTGAACAGGGACTTAATGGAAAGTAGATAAAAATATAAATATTAAAATATATAAAATATAAATATATAAAATATAAATATATAAAATATAAATATATAAAATACAAACTTTATGCACCTGTTCAGAAATGGGAGCAGCACAGGCCCTTCTCTGCTTGCCCTGTTTGGTGCTCACCTCCTGCACCAGGCTCTGGCTGCTTTCTGGGCACCCAGGGATGGGAATGCTTCCATGACCAGAGCCCAGCAATGGCTCTGAAGAGATTCTTTGTGCCTTCATCAAAAGCAAGCTCACTTTGTTAAGCACCCAGGGAATGCAAAAGCAAGGGGGGAAAGTGGTTTTCTTGATGAGATAAACACAGTAGCATTTTCTCATTTTACATAAAATAGCAGCACATGCCTCGTGTTCCAGGGGCTCAGGCTGCAGGATGTGTCACCACTGCCATGTTCCTCTCATTTCCTGTGCATTCATCTCAAAGGTACTGATTCAGCCTCTAATTGGCTTGTTAGACACTTAAAAAATAAAAAAAAGCCCCCAAAATCTGCAACAGAACCCTTGAAAGTTCTGCAGTGAAAGCGGTGCTGTGCTTTGTGTGCTTCAATTTGAATTTGAATCAGGAGAATTCGATGGGAGCTTGAATTTGCAGTGCTCTGAGGGGGAGATGAATAGGTGAGTGAAGGGAGAAAGAGGAGTAAATAAAAAGCTCTAAGTAAAATAAAAGGCTTGTAATAAACCTCAGTTTTGTGCCCCTCTCTGGCAGCAGAACCATCTGTCCTTTTGCTTCAGACACCTTCCCTTTTATCCAACTCCTCTCAGTTTTAAATTAAATTGAAAAACGAGAAGAGTTGTGAGGGATACCTCATTATCTGTATTTTGTTTATGAAAACAACTCCCAGAGCAACTGGATGTTTAGTTTATTGCCTGGTGTCTCTGCAGGGCTGGGTGGGAGGAAAGCCTTTGGGATGCCTTTTGCAGTTTGCTGTTTTAATTAGAGTATGATCATCTCTTGGCTGCTTGCAGATCTCCAAAGCAGCACTGTGGCCTGCTGGGTTATTCACTGGACCTTTGCATGATTGATCCTCTTGCAGCTTTTTCCTGTTGTGGTTCTTTCATTTCAGGGAGCAGATTTGTGATCCTTTCATTCCTGGGAGCACGTTCCCAGTTGGGCTTTGGATGCTCAGTAAATAATGGAATGAGATAATGGTGAAATGGAGGGGAGGAACACACGGGCCTGTTATCCATCATTTCAGTCATAATGAGGATGAGAAAGTGAGATGCTGAAGATAACCAAAATCAGAGAAAGATGGAATGGGCTGGGTTGGAAGGGACCCTAAAAATCACCCAGCTGGGGCAGGGACACCTCCCTAGGCCAGGTTGCTCTGAGGGATTTCCCCACTTTCTCCCAGTACTCATTGGAATCTTTATCAAAGTAGTTAATCACCCGATCTCATTCCCAATTATAACCTGCAGAAGCATTCACATAATTAGCTGTGCTCCTGTAATCCCCTGGAAAAGAAAATATGGGCATGGAGCAGTGGATAAAGTGATGTAGTAAGGAATGACTAATTTATATTTTAAAATGCATTAATTTTAAATTGTGTGTCTAATGTATTTTTTTTTCCCTTAATTTTTAGAAGTCTTTAAGGTCCCTCCCAGGTGAGGGCAGGCTCTGCTGCAGCCAGGGATCTCCAGGTTAGCTGGGAGTGAGCATGGAGGGCTTGCCTGCAGTGACCCCAGTCTGGGCAGGGCTGTGTGCACTGCTTTCTGTTTCCCTTCTGTTTGATCCACTTGCTTGGAGTTTTCCCTGCTTCATGTTACATATTCGAGGTTCATTGCGATGAAATCTGCCTTTATTTGAGCTACAAAGGCTTCTGGTCTTCTTTAGGGAGCTCATTATGAAGAAAAATCTCAGGCAGCAGATGTCAGAGCTCTGGCTGACCCAGGAGCTTGTTATACCTGGTTTAAAAAGAGTAAAAAAGTGGTCACAGCACGAGCTCTCCCTGCTTGGTTTGCGAGGTTCTGGAATTCCCTCCAGCGCAGAGAATGGCGCTGTCCCTTTGGGCATTGGCAGCCTGAGCCCTTTGCTTTCTGTGCCCTCTGCCCAGCGGGAAGGGCAGAACAGAGCTCCTGCAGGAGCCTCCCAGTGAGCCTTCAGTCAATGAATCCTGAGCAAACGTCAACGCCTGATTTCCCCTCTGGGGCTGGAGTGTGGGAACAAGAGCGAGGGAAGCTGAGACACGAATGAATTTCCTTCTTGCAGCCGCGTTATTTGCGGGGCTGTGGGGCTCGTGCTCTCTGCCCCGTGCAGATTGTCTGGGAATCACAAACTGGGAGCCTGCAGGAGGTGCCAGCCCTGCACAGCCCTGCTGGGCACAGTCTCAGGCTCTGGTCGTTCCATCACCCTTTTTATCCTGCTGAAATGCTGCATGCTCAGCCAGGCTCGCTTTAGAGTGCCTTTGGTGCTCAAGAGTTTCCTGTCCACTCCTACAACCAGGCTGCCCTCTGGATTATTTGCTCCCCTCTTAATCTATAATCTACATTGAATAGACAACTTCAAGTTGCTCTGTCCTGGTATTTAGCAAAGAAAAATGATTTTGGAAGCGGAATTCTCCCAGTTCAGAATAAAATTATAAACACGTGGCAGAAGATTAATAAAAGCCCCAGACTGCTGGGTGGATATTCCCATTACTGTGTGCAAGCCAGACAACATCCTCCTCCTCCTCCACTTTCCTGGTTTGATAAATGCCTTGAGCTGATGTAAAAATGTGGAGGTTATTTTTAACCGTGGTAGCAGAGCCATCTGTATTGTATCTGATGAAGTTCTGTGATAGAGCAAATTGATTTATTCTATCTCCTTACAAGTTATACTAAGCTTTATGTTATAAATAAGTTGGTTTGAAGTACATGATGTCATTGAGCTTGAAAGTCTCTAGATAAATTTGTGCTTAAAGGGTTTGTGCCTTCTGTGTGAATTTAAATTGGTGCAGATTGTTAAATCTCTTTTCTCTCTCTGTCTTGTGGACTGCAAACTCTCTGGGGTCATGACTGTGTCTGTAGCCGTGTTTGTATGAAATACACAGGGGCCCAAACAAGGCTGGTGCTCTTTTACATTACAGAGATAAAAACAAGAGCAATCAAAAAGCCAGAGCCGTGCATTGCATGGCAGGATTGCACGGAGCATTGCAAGGAGCTGGGTGCCCAAATCCTGCCCTTTGTTGGGATAAAAGAGACGGAATTAATGAGGGGCTCATTTCACTTGGAGCAGGGCTGAGCCTCGTGCTGTGGTCAGTGTGAACTGAGCAGGATTTGAGGTTTGTGGTTCAGTTCCAGGACAGACCCTGCACTTCTCCCCTTTGCCTTGCTCCGAGGGCACTGGGGCTGCAGCTGAGAGAGGGGAATGAATCAAATCCTGGGAAGAATACACTAAATCCTCTCTTCGTTATCTGCTTACAGAACCGGCAAAAATAAGGCAGAACTTCAGAAAGAGAAGGACTGAAATCCTGTCCCTGTGTTTAAGGGTAGCTTTGGAAAGACCAATACTGAAAATGAGATGATGCCTGATGAGAGCCACGAACAGTGCAGATTTTGGTGTAATTAACAAGAAAATGAGCAATGCTCTAATTGAGATCTGAGATTAGGAGTTAAAAGCTCAGTATCCTCTATTCCTTACTGTCAGATAGGAATTTACGTGGCATATGTGTAACAAGCCATTGCATTTTAAAAATGGAGCCATAAAAAAGTTGCTGTAATTTAAAAGCAGCCAATTTACCAGGAGTACAGTTTGCAGCTCTGTCACTTGCTAATCAGTCTGTTAAACATAATAGCCATTCTTGTCTGCAGGCAGTTAATCATGTTGTGAATGCACTTATCAGCACATATTAGAAATACAATACAAGACTTTCCAGCAGAGGGATGGATGCAATTACTGCAATCAGTATACATTTAGCTACGCTCTTCTGTTTCTTCTTTCATTCCCTTTTTTCTCTTTTTTAAAATAGTCCAGCAGTGACAGATTTCCCTCTTATAAAAATATGAAATACACACTTGAAAGTGTTGTTAAACAGCACAGAGGTGCAGGAGGGTGACCTGTCCCACTGCTGGACCCAGCAGTGCTGGAAGCTTTGAGTGTTGTGGTGATGCTTTCCAAAGCCTTTGAGCATCTCCCCTGATGTGCTGGGACGTGGCTGTGGTGGCATTCATTGGTGGTGGGGAGCTGAAGTTGCTGCATTTGAATGGGACTAAAGGAGCTCAGCATATGGATGAACTCTCTTTTTTTATTTTTTTTTTTTACATTTTTTTTCTGTGCTTCTCTACGTCTAAATGGATAGAGATGAGGGATCTCAAAGTTTTTGAAAGGCAATATTGAAAAAGCATGAAAGCTAATTGCTTCCAGCATGACTACCCAGCAGCCAGGGGTGTAAATACAGCTGGCCAAAGAATGCCAGGCCTCGACAAAATCTCAGGATTTCAGCTGAGCAATTTTCCAGGGCTGAGCACGTTCTTGTATGGGGAGGAAGGGAAGGGATGATGAAATCCTGAAGAGACTCAGAAAAGAGAGGAATAGCAGGAGAATGATTTTGTGCATTCTCCTTCACATTAACCCGTGATGTTGGGGATATTTTCCGTAGTTAACATGAATTGCAGCACTTACAGGAGCCTGCCTTCTTTTTCTAGAAACCCTTTCATCTGTCTCTTTGTGCTTTGTGACAGCTGGTATTTTTGCTTGGGTGCAATTTTTGATAGTAGCAAGGAAAATGAAAAAGCAGAGCCGTGCCCAGATTGTGGGACTGTCACAGTGGGTGCAAAGGGAGTCAATGGAACACCCCATCCAGCACTGCAGCATTTCTGTCACTGGGATTTTGGGTCGTTTTGCCACTTTGGGTCATTGCTGACTCCCTGAGAACAGGAGGGATGGAATGTCCTTGGTGTGATGTGCAGGTGTCTGCTCAGCTTGGACACTCAGCCCACCCCATCTCAGGTTGTTGAAGGCTTCATTGCTGAGGAAATTCCTTTAAATGAAGTTTTGGGACCGTGTTTTGGCTTTTACCATACAGTGGGTGGGACAGGCTGGGCGGAACACCATTTCTCCCTCTTCTTTTCTAATTATTCCTTGTCAGAGGCTGAGTGAATTCACCTCCCTTGTTCCTCACTTGTGCCTGCGCTCACTGCTCAGGTGTGCCCTTGAGCGATGTCCCAGCAGCTCCCCTTGAGCTGTCAGTGTTGGGGAGTTGTTGTCTTGGGAGTGTGCCAAGGTCCTGGCTGCCCTTTGGAAAGGTGACCTGGAGATGTTGTGGGGTGCCTGTGGTGCTGACCTTACTTTAGTGCCGTTAAAAAATAATTGTGGGATGATTTTTACAAGGAGAAAGATTAAATCCACCCCTCTGTGGTTCGTTATTTGGAATTATCTTTGCATGTCTAGGAAAATTTGGATTCATTTTTAGGACAGAAATGATCTTTTAATAGGGTGACTTACATGGGAGCTCTTTGCTTATCTCTTGCTTTTAGCTCTGGTCTAAGATCAGGACTTTGAGCTCAAACAGCAAAGGGTGGAGGTTCAGAGCCTTGCTGCAGATGGCTCTTTCTGTTCATACGCTGAATGCAGACCCTGAGCCGCCCTCTGTTTGCTCAGCTGGATAAATTAATCTTGTTTATTAATTAAAACACGGGAAACTGATGTTTCTGTGCCAGTTTCACTTTCATGTTTTTACTGTCTGTTCACTGGGTACCAACAGTGAGTGGAAGAGCTGAACTCTTGTGTAAAGCATAATTATCAGCCTTTAAAATAAACCAATTTTGTGCCCACCATGTGTCTGTCAGGGAGTGGGGAGAGAGGAGGTCCCGTTTTGTTGATGTTCATGTGCTGCCCTGCTCCCTGCCCTCTCTGCTTTGAGGATATTGCCATGGACATTTATTTCTCAGCCACCCTGCACGTTTCCTCTCCATCCAAGAGCACTGCATTCAAGGAGAGCCAGGTCTAGTTCATTAGGTGCTTAAACTTGTTTGGAGGGAATGTAGGAGGAATAAAATAATTCTTACCATGTCCCTATTTTGATTTTTTTCTTGAATTATTTAATGCAGGTGGCATCACAGCAGACCTATGAGTTCTGTGCAGCCTTAGCAAGCTGTAGAGAGAAAAACATGGACTGGTTTTAAATTTCCCTTTGGTATTCTGTTATTTAGTAATTTACACAGTCTGGCCATTGAACAAAGGATTAAATTCCAAGTTTTTAATTTTTTCAATTAAATGTTGACTGAAACTTTTTGGATGCTTGTGGGGAGAGCCCCGTTTGTCTGTCCTGCATCCTGCAGCAGTTCAGGGGTGCTCCTGTCACAGGCTCCTGGCTCCCTCCTGCTTCCATTCAGGAACTCCCTGCCTGGGGAATTTCCATCTCCAGAGCCCCTCTGGCTGATTTTCTCCCCAGGGAGATTCAGCTGTCAGCCTCAGTTGTAATTCTGAGATCAAAACAGCAACTGGGTACCAAGGAGCTTCCTCCTGCCTCTAGGAGGGATTTTCTTTCCCAATGGGGTTGGTGCACACAGAAAGGTCTGATCACCAGATGCTAATATCACATTAAAATAGTTTAAATAGTGTTAAAATGGCAAGGGGTCTTGCTGGAGGGGCGAGCTGAGCTGTTAGGGTGGATCCAGGTCACTTCCCAGCAGAGATCAGACCTGGGGGAAGGTGAGGAATTGTGAATATTGGTCAATACAAAACTCCAGAGCCTCATGAGTGTGCACGTTCAGGAGAATCACTGCTCCTGAGGCTCACGGGGCATCTGGGAGAGGCACAGATAAATCAAACTGCGCCTGCCTCCCGTTTCAGATCTGGCTGGGGAAGGCAAGGCTCTGATGAAGCTGAGCTCAGCTGCTGCTGCTGAGGAGGAGCTGGGTTCAGAGGAAATTCAGGTTTGTGCCTGTGTGCTGGCAATGTGCACAGCCCAGTGCCACCAGGGATTCCCTAAATAGGAATATTTCCTGTCTCATGGAGCCTCTGGGTGCCCCTGTCCCTCCCCTGGGTTTTCCCTGAAATGTTTTCAGCTTGGCTGAAGTTCCCCATGCCTTGGGTTCACTCTGGTTCTTGTAAAGGCCTTTGGAGAATTTGCAGAGATCTCTGTGTGTGAGTTCCTGCTCTGCAAAGAGCTTCTTGTGCCACTGAATTTATTAGCTTTAATTTCAGTCCCTGGTTATTTAAAAATTCATCTCTGTATTTTGATGTATTTAGCTGCTTTCACAGCAATGTTGAAAATAGACCATGTGATTATGGCATGTAAAAATGTAAGGATTTCTCAATAGTTGAAGAAAAATTACAAGCACCATTTGGGGCTGTTGATATTTATTAACTGGATAGGTTCCAGCATGAGTCTTTCATCACAAAATCATTCTTATTTTTTAAACAACAATAGCTCCCTCTATATTTGCCTGGCCCCAGTTTCTCACTGGATGTGTTTGTTGTTTCCCAACAAGACTTCCTCCTGACAGAGAATCTTTATTTTAAGAAATACACAACACAGCAATAAAGAAGTTCTAAATAGTAGTCAGGAAAATATCCCAGTGCAATCAAAATGCTTTTTTAAGCCCCAAAAGATTGCATGCTGTTCCAAAAGGGGGGAGTAATGACAAAGGTACAAATGGGCTCGCAGTGCCCAGCAAGTGGAGCTCACCAATTACCCCAAACCAAGTTCTCTCCTAAAAGTTGTTTTGTTAAAGGTTGACTTAAAGAGTATCTAAGGGCTCTTTTAGCAGAAGCATTTCTGTGCACTGTCACAAGGGTGCAAGCAAATAAAAATAATTGAAGCAATTGTCTCAGTTGTCTCCAGGGTTGTCATGATGATGTTGATAAAATCAAATAAAGTGGAAGTTATTGCACATTGTTAGTGAGCAGCACAGTTGTGAATTGGCAGTGGAGAAGCTGAAGAGCTTAAAAGGTTTGCTCATTATCTAGATTTATTGTTTTCAGTTGTGGAAAGATGTTGGCTAAGCAAAATAACATCATAATACCTGGTCTTGGTGGTGTGTTTTGAACAAAAATATTTTCTTGTTGTTTTTGTGGCTTTTACTGGATTATTAAAACATGCTGTGTCAATCCATACACTCTTAATGGATTTAGCAGCTTGGGTTTATCCTCTGTAGCCATTTTCTCTGCCTGTACCTCTGTGGAGAGCATGAATTTTTATGGCAGTGAAAGACAACCGAGATCAGGCACCCCTAAAAACGTTTGGGAAAACGTGGACAGCAAAGCAAGTTCTGTGTTAGACAGCAGCTCTGTGTCCTTCCAGCCTCTCCAGAACTCTTCATGCTGGGAGGGAAGGTTTAGGCTTTGGCATCCTTTATCAATCAGGGCTGTGTGCCAGCCCAGGGTTTGGGGTGCTGTGTCTGGGGGGACTCACCCAGGTTTTGGGGGTGCCCCGGGCAGAATGCTGTAATGTGCAAATCTTCATCATTCACAAGCTGCATGCTGCCCTTGCCTTCATTTCCTCATCTCAAACTGCTCAGATCTGCATTTCCTCAGGGGCAGAGGGTCAGGACTTTGTCTGGAGGTGTTTCTGAGAGCTCCCTTCACTTGGCTTCAATGAGGGTCTTGAGCACCTCCAAAAGGCTCCTCTTGTGTTGGCTCTTCAGTAAAACACCCTTACAGAATTAATCCTCTTGACATAGAGGAGTGAGACCTTTTCCACTCAAGTATTTGATAAACTAATGTACCTTGGTAATGTGAGGTCACTGAATTCTTATTGGATTTGGTTACAGTTTGTCAGAGTAAGAATTGGCCATTATCAACCTGGAAAAGACTCTCAAGCAACATGATAACCTCACATTTATTATTTTCCAATTTTCCCAATACCTCATGTCTGCTCCATTTTTGAGGGTGTTGTTTACACTGCTGTGCCTCTCATAAACAAATTGCCATTTACTGAAAGCATTATTTTATGAGTGAATGGAACTTGTGATTTCCTGTAATAGCCAAGTGCAGCAACAGAAGGCTGTGACTTTTATCAGCTCAGTTGTTGCTGACCCATGAGTGGAGCCAGCAGAGCCTTGGTGTGGCACTGCAGAGTGCCCAGAAATGCCCCCCTGCATCTCATTCCCTGCCCAAACACACAGGGCAGCCCCTAAAGCTTGGCTAGCAATGCTAATCTTTCCTAGTAGTGAATAATTTTGTTTATTTAAGGTAAATACAAACCAGTTGTGCTGTTGCTGCCACATTAATATCAGTCAGAGTGTCATTACATTAACTCAATAATTCTTGTTGGGCTCAGGCAAATTGAATTCATGGTTATTTCAGTGCCAGGTGATTTTGTGGTGCTGATTAAAGAGCCGTGCTGGACCCTCACAGTGATCTGATATTTTATAAAAATAAGCTGCAGCTCCTTTTTGTGGATGTGTCTATGGGGAAAGCTCTGGGACTGAGCAGCACTTTCCTGTCCTTTGTTGGGATAACTCCCCCTTTTATTGGGATAGATAACTTCTTTATTGGGATAAATAACTCCTTTATTGGGATGACTCCTTTATTCTGGAGCTGGTTGGAGCTGAAGTTGGCTTTCTGTGGGATGGATTTTCCCCTCTGTGCTCCAGGTGCAGACTGGGATCCCAACCCAGCTCCCACCTGGCTCTGGGATGGGGACTGGTGTGACAAAGCTTGGCTGGGCTGTAAATGCACCAGACAGGTATGAGGGCAGACAACAGCAGATTGGGCACAAATCCCAAGGATTTGGGCATTTTTCCAGTCCCCAGCAGAGGCAGGATTGTGGAGGTACTCAAATAGGATTATAAATCACCGTTTGAAGAAGAGGACCTACTTACAGGAGTTTGTGAGAGGAAATAAATCCAAAAAGACCCATGGGGTTCTTTTTTTCTCCTCTCACCAGAGAGAAAAATGTGTAATGAATGTCTCATGTCTGAAACACTGGGCTGGATTCATCAAAGGGAGTTAGTAATTACCAAATTGAGAGAATCATGAAGCGCTTTTCTAAATTTGAAAGGCTCATCAAGAATAGATCAGGAGCAGGCAAAATTAATAGTTATGAACTCATTTCCATAGAAATGGACTTATTAGCAAGCATGCCAGCTGCCTAAAATTATAAGGTCTTTTCCTTGTGCTTGCAGGAAATAATCTTTTTTTATAAAAGTAATTTTGACTTTTTATTTTTTATTGCTTCTCTAAACTAGAGTTTGGCAAAATCCTAAACTGGGAGCAAACTTCACTGGACAATAGAAATGTTTAACTAAAAAGAGAGAAAAGATTTGGAAGGGAAAAGTGATTTATAGTCCTTGGATTCCATCAGACTCTCCCCAAGAGTGCAAACTTATTTAAGAGAAAAATGAAATAAGTCTCCCGGAAAAGCTGAGAAATCTTGATAGGATAAAGTTTGGTTTAACAGGATTTAATGGCTGATAACAGCATGAGTTACAGTCCTTGTCTTCTCTGCTGGTGCATTTTCCCTCTGGTGGCATTTTGTCTCCACCAGGCAGATGGACAGTGGCCACCAAGAGCAAAGTTCTGCCCCCAGTTCCAAACCAGACCAAAAATTGAAGGTTTGCCCAGGGTGGAACCCCTGCTTTTAAAAAACCCTTCAGTGGTTATGCTGCACAGCCAGGAGGGAAATTGAAATGCAGGTGTTGGGATGGGAATTTATCAGCTAATGGAGCTGACATAAGTAAATGCTGACATTTGAGGTCTTGATTATGGTTTAATTTATCTCTGGTTTTACTTTAGCAACCCCCATCAATTTCAGCAGAAAAAGGCAGTGGTCTCCCACACGGTATTGCAGAGGATGGTTAATAAATTGCAGGAATTATGAATGTAATACCAGCCTTTCCAGCAGGAAACCTCTGTAGGATAAGAGATGAAGCAGCCAGTAGGTGAGCACTAGTCTGAACATGAGAGAAATTCACTTTTCAGGTTTTATCATGAGTTTGTACCAGCTGTAACCTGGGAAGAGGTTCAGAACAAAGAGGGGGAATTCATCCGTGGGGTGTGCTCGGTGTCCCAGATAGCACAGCACCTGGCATTGCTCCAAGGCTCCAGCTCTAAAGGGGACAAAACCCATCATTTCAGAGACAATCCATTCACCTGCTGGGGAGCAGAGTGCAGAGAGCTGAACCCTGGTTTGCCAAAGCTGTGCACGCAGGGGAGGCTCTGCAGGTGAGAGATGGTTCAAGGCATCTCCTGCAGCAGAAGCCCAAGAGGGAAGTGGAACCTTCTTTAATCAATATTCACGTGTCATGCTGCTTAATTGGCTACCGAGACAAAGCAGGAAACCTCTGACAAACGTTTGGAGTTGTTTTTCCAAGTGGTGCTAAGGATTCTCTTTGGAACCAGGACTGAGACCTAGGAGGGAGGATGGTTTTGTTTGAATTCACCTGCTAATATCTTTGTTTTGATTTGCCTGATAATGTAGCTTTGTTTGAATACACCTGTTAATGCAGCTTTGTTAGAATTCACCTGTTTATGTAGTTTTTTTAAATTTACCTGTTAATGCAGCTTTGTTTGAATTCACCTGCTAATGTAGCTTTGTTTTAATTTGCCTGTTCATGCAGTTTTGTTTTAATTTGCCTGTTAATGTAGTTTTGTTTTAATTTACCTGTTAATGTAGCTTTGTTTTAATTCACCTGCTAATGCAGCTTTGTTTGAATTCAGCTGTTAATGCAGCTTTGTTTGAATTCACCTGCTAATGCAGCTGCATCTGAGGAAGGTTTATGTATAAGATATAAGCCCACTGTTGTGGTTTCTTTCTGGATGTGTGAAAGGAAAACCAGGAAAGGAATAATTGAAGGTGTTGTGGGCTGAACTCAAATGCCAGTCAGTGGGACCCATGGATTGGATTTGTCACTGCAGACTAACCTATTATTTAATTAGTCTGTTTGTACCCAAATCCTCCACTGGTGGTTTTGTTCTCAATTTGAACCACTCCTGGGTGGTTTTGAGAGTGGCAGCTATTGGCCTGAACAGGCTGAAGTGAAATTGCAGACCTAAACAAACCTTGACAGGCCCAATATCTAAATCCATAGTTAGTGGAAAGCTCATATCTGAATTTCAGTTCTGTGTTGTGAGTATATTAATTGTATGCAATTTAGATAAAACAAACTGCTGGGGGTGATACACAGAAAGCAATGCAGTTCAGTTTATGTTTTTAACAGAAATAGTTTAATTACATCCCTATTATTATGTAATAAAATTTATCTTAAAAGGTTTTTGCTGGTTGTCTGCTTGGCCACACAAAAGATGCCTTTACAGCTTCTAGTTGTGCCTGGAGGTGAATATTATCTTCTGTCAGCATGGAAAATATTTATCCTCCAGGCATTGAAGCATATGTTTAGGTTGTTTGTTGTCAGAAAGAAAACACGAAAATCAATAATTCCAGCTCAGAATTTTTTCCCCCTTTACAATTCTCCTTCAGAAACATATGGCAAACCCAGATTCTGCCTCTGTGCATTTGGGGAGAGGAAAAGGATGTTTGGAGTCTCTGTTCTCTGCAGCAGCAGCTGAAACCGTGAGCACAGCTCCTGGAATGGCTGCTTTGGGGAGGGACACACAGACAATGAAGGTGCCACTGGCCTGGCACACAGAAAATTCAGATTTTACCCCAAAACTTGAGCAGTGTTGGTAAGATCGGGCGTTTCTGCAGCAGAAGCAGCAGCTGGCTCTGCAGTCAGAGCCTTTCCATCCTCTCCATGGCTGTCACCTCCACCCCTCACTGTCTGAGTCTGGAACTTGCATTCTTTGTAAATATTTGTGTGTAAACTTTGCATGATTTGTGAAACAACTCAGTTTGTGGGAAGTTTGGATGAGCAAAGGTTGTTTTCTAAGCAGATCCCTGCTGAGGATGCTCTGAGTGCTGCTGGTTAAAGCTTGGTGTCTGTTTGCTTCTCTGTAACACAAAAACAAGCTCTGTTTTTCTAACCTGAGGATTAATTATTAATATTTACATAGCTTTGGACCTGAGGAAAGTGATAAGAGTTGCTGTTGAGAAAGGAAGCAGAAGTAATTCTTAAATTCATTTCTGACTGCTGTGCATTTACTTCCATTTCTTTACTTTTAAACTTTTATTTCCAGATGAGAAATATATGATTGCCATATAATTACCAGTCTGCACCACTGACGAGGAGAATGTTGTCATGAATTCAAAATAGGGATAATCTACCCCTCATTTATTGTCATGTATAATTTCTGCAAATCCATTTTTTCACTGAGATAAAGACCAGTTTGGGTTTGAAAGGCTTTTTTTCCCTCCACAAGAGCTCATTTCTGGTAGAACATGAGGAATGGCCAAGTATTCTGTTGTTTTGCAGCATCAAAATTATAATAATGTTGTATTAAATAATTTAGCAACTTCTGTGCGCTGCCTTTCCAAGGGTTTGTGGCTTATTCTGCAAGTTCATTGTGATTATGGAGAATGAATGCCTGAGTTTAATGGGAAAAATTTCAGGAAACTAAAAGATGAAGTTTCACCTTATTTAGAAAGTTCTGCAATTGTCCATGTGCAGTTTTATTTAGGTTTCTGTCAGTGTCTCAAGTCTGAGACGCCGAATTTAATGTGAATTTAATGGCGAGTAGGAAAGAGAAATGCAAATCCGCTTTGCTATCAACACCCCAGTGACGATGTGGGGAATCTGCCTTGTTTTGCAGAGCAAACGTGACCTCCTACGAGATCCTGCAGATGGATTTTGAGGTTGACAACGGCAGCAGCCTGGCAGGGGCCCAGCAGATCACCTGGCAGGTGGAATACCCGCGGGACGACTCGGTCAGCGAGCTCGTGGTGTCCGAGATCTTCGTCAGCCGCACCATGTTCGTGGGCATCGTGCCCCTTGCCATGGTAAGGACCTGTTCCTTGGTCCCTTTTCTGAGTGTTCTTATGGGAATTGTTTCCCTTGCCATGGTAAGGACCTGCTGCTGATCCCTTTTCTGAGTGCTTTTGTGGGAATTGTTTCTCCTTGCCGTGTTAAGGATGTGTTCTTGGTCCCTTTTCTGAGTGTTGTTATGGGAATTGCTCCCCTTGCCATGGTAAGGACTTGCTCCTGATCCATTTACTGAGTGTTGTTATGGGAATTGTTCTTCTTGCCATGGTAAGGACCTGCTGCTGGTCCCTTTTGAGTGTTTTTGTGGGAAACATTCCCCTTGCCATGGTAAGGACCTGCCCCTGCTCCCTATTTTTATGGGAATCATGCCCCTTGTCATGGTAAGGACCTGTTCTTGATCCCTTTTCTGAGTGTTGTTATGGGAATTGTTCCTCTTGCCATGGTGAGAACCTGCTCCTGATCCATTTTCTGGCTGTTTTTGTGGGAATTGTTCCTCTTGCCATGGTAAGGACCTGCCTCTGATCCTTTTCTAAATGTTCTTATGGGAATTGTTCCTCTTGCCATGGTAGGGACCTGCTCCAGATCCATTTGCTGAGTGTTTTTGTGGGAATTGTTCCCCTTGCCATGATAAGAACCTGCTGCTGATCCCTTTTGCTGAATGTTTTTGTGGGAATTGTTCCTTTTGCCATGGTAAGGACCTGCTGCTGATCCCTATTTTTATGGAAATTGTTCCTCTTGCCATACTAAGAACTAGCTGCTTCTCCTTTTTGCTGAATGTTTTTATGGGAATCATTCCCATTGCCATGGTAAGAAACTCCCCCTGCCCTCTATTTTTATGGGAGTTGTTCCTTTTGCCATGGCAAGAACCTGCCCCTGCTCCCTTTTCTGAATGTTTTAATGGAAATTGTTCCTTTTGCCATGGCAAGAACCTGCCCCTGCTCCCTTTTGCTGAATGTTTTAATGGAAATTGTTCCTTTTGCCATGGCAAGAACCTGCCCCTGCTCCCTTTTGCTGAATGTTTCCGCTGATCCTCGTTAGTATTCCAGGAATGGGAGCCTTTTTATTATGAGCTCCTTCCTATGCACCTGCTGCAAGCGATTTAAATGCAAAAAATCCACTTCAATAATATTTTATTTACCTGATGCGCCGCAATGGCTCCTTTGAAACCATTTGGGCCTTTTGTGAGAATCCTTTGCCGTTTGTGGGTTATTGGGCTGGTGCATGGAAATGGCTCCTGTGTCCTCTGTGCGTGGATGGCACTGCCAGGCTGAGCTCTGAGGTGGCTGCTGTCATTAGTGGGGACATTTTCACTGAAATAAATTAGCTCTGCACGTGTGGGAAGCTTCATTGCTAAACCAAACAACTGGGCTGTTCGCTGCTCTGCTTTCCCCCAAAAGAGCCAAACAGTCCAGTGAGCTGGAAAGTACCAATTTAATAAAAGATTTAATAAAAGGCCTGGTTTGAGTTGCACAGAAAGGATAAAATACCTCCTGAAGGTGGAGGTGTCCAGCAGGTTGAGGTGTATGAGAGCAGGAAGCTTGAAGCTGATGTTTTATTTTAAAAATGCAAATATCTCCTGGTAAAATCAGAGGCACCTTTTCCAGGAGGAGCTTTGAGCTGTGTTTGGCCTGAAGGACTTTTTAATATCAGAGCTTTGCACATGAACAAGGATTTCATGCGGAAATTGGGTGTAAAACCAGAGAAACAGCCAAAGTGAGGATGCTACAGCATTTCCTCAGAAGCACCCACTCTTTTTTACTTGGTTCCTCATGAACATTTGCCCTTCATCCCATATCTGCCAAAGCATTTTCTACTAAAAAAGCTGAAAGGGATGGGATGGGCCTGCTTGCACAGGGGAAATAAATAAATGCTAATTCCTAAAACTGTGCAAATTAACAAATTGGCTTTTCCTTCAGTACTCTGTTATTATTTGGTATTTATGTAGTGTTTTATATTTTTGGAACTCTTTGTAGACGTTAATTAATCAGGCCTGAATAAACTAAGCTTGATGAGAATAGAAAATGAAATGGAAATGAAGTCACTCTAATTTAGTTTTACCTGTTTCTGAATGACTTCTAAGTCCCTTTTTATATTCTTAAAGGTACTTTTAAAGCACTTACTCTTGCAGAACTCTTGCTTATTATCTCTAAAAACTATTTTGGTTAGAAAAGGGGAAGAATTTATACCTTTAAGAACAAGTGACAGCCGGGATGAGTGGCTTTGAAGACTCTAAATGCTGTTTTGTCACCTAAACTCTTGTTTTGTTTAGGCTTTAATTCAGCTAAAAAAGCAGGGATGCACCAAGGGAAATACAGGTTGGGTATTAGGAAGAAGTTTTTTACAGAAAGGGTGATAAAAAATGTGATAAAGTTCACATTGGAGTCCCCATCCCTGGGTGTGTTTAACAAAGCCTGGATGTGGTACTGGGGGCCAGGGGTTGGCTGAGGGGTTGGGGCTGGGTTGGGCTCAGTCTTGAAGGGCTCTTCCAAGCCAGTGATTCTGTGAGTTCTGTGAATTCTGGTCATTCTGTGAATTCATTGAATTGACTCTCCCAACACTTGGTGCCCAAATGAACACGTGGAACTCACACCCCCCCAGTAAGGGTGATCCATTCCCCTCAGACACAGCAGAAGAACAGGTCAGGGTGAGGAAAGCACAGCCAGAGCTCTTTTTGGTGCCTCTGTTATGCTGCTGAATATCAGGGGAAAATCTGTTATTCTGTCTTCTGCTGTTAATTCCCATTGCTGACTGCAAACACAGCAGGTGATTATTTTATAATGTTTATGGCATTGATATAGGCTGGGAGCTGTGAGTCTGGTTGGTGTCTGATGCAGCAGAAGGTGTGTTTTAGCATCCAGAAGGTCCAGCAGAACATTCTAAACTTGGATCTAAACTAGACAGCTTGATTTATCTTAATATAAAAATGTGATATAATAATCCCGCAAAGTGGAAGTGCATGTCCTGCTAATTACAGAAACTGATAGCACAGATAAATCTGCTCTGTCCAGCGATGATATAATCCTGTAATTCTCGGTTATTGCTCTTGATCTAAGCAGACATCATCTGCAATTGCCATAGCTGTGGAAAGCTGGTGGCAGCAAGGTCGTCAGTGGAGTCTGGCACTCCTGGGATGCAGAAACAAACACTGCCCCAGCCTTCAGTCTGTCACCAACACCTGGGATTCGGTTAATCTGTTACCTAACTAACAGTTGGCAAAAACATAAAGAAAAAGAGAAAAAAATTAAAATCCAGGTCTTTTAGAGAGTTTCTAGGCAACCAGGACTTAGTTAAAGTAAAGAATTAGACATTGAAGAGATGTATCTTAACTGGTTTATGTAAGCAGGCTCCAGCTGGGGCTGAAGGCTTGAGGAACAAAGGATTTATTAATAGAAAAATACCTGGCATTGTGTCCTTATCGGGGGAAAGGACGGCTTGGTCTGTGGCTGGCAGCCCTGCTCTCCCAGAGTCCATGCTGAAATCCTGTCTGTGCAGGAGTGGAGCTGTGAGTCCCAGGCTGGCACTGCTCCAAAGCAGTTTTCAGTGCTTCAGAATCAATATTTCCCCAGGGCTCTGTGCCCCTCAGCCTCGGACATTTCTGTTTTTTACAAGTGTCTGAACAATGTTTTCAGGAAGTTTGTTTCCTCCCCAAAATGGGAGCTGTTGGTGAAATAAATGTTTCCTGAGGTTGAGTCCCTTACACACATGGCTGTGCCTGCTCTGCTGAGGTTCCCTTCAATGGGAGCCTGGAGAATTGCATTTCTGGTTGCTGCCAGACAAGAACACCCAGGAAAATCGTCCTTAAAGTGCCCATTTCTGTGATTCAGGCTGAAATGGGATTGCTGAAGGCAACACTTGGCTGATTTGTTTGAGAAAAAACCTTTTTATTTATTTCATTTTTTATTTTAAATATTTTAAAATAGCTTAAATATATTTATTTTAAATAATTTAAAATTTTATTTATTATATTTTAGTTTTTATATATTATTTTTTACTTAAGAATTTATTTTTCCTACAAAAATCAGGGTTTGCTAATGGAATTTCTATTCAGACAGCAGTTAAAGGAGCACACTCAGTCCAAGGTGGAAGGTGACCCAGGCTTAGAAAGCAGCACCTCAAACTAAACCAGAAAATGTCACTCTTGAGCAGCTTTTCCTTTGCGTGCTCTGGGTTTGGGTGTAAAAACCAAACCCACTTCATTCTCAAGTATAAAAAAGCCAGGATCAGTCATTTCTAGCAAACCCAGATGATTTATGTATCTCTCAGAAGTTGGTTAAATGCATTTATGTGCAAAATTGTCCCCTATGTGTTTATCCCTTGCACTTAATGCATATTTCTTACTTGAAATCACTTTGACCTTTGGCTTTGCAGTTCTTTTGTAACAGTGCCTTTGTGGTGTACTCTGCATGCAAAGGAACCTGCCCAGAATGGGATTTTGTCCTTCCCAACATTCACTGATTTATTAAAAAAATTAAATATAAATTCAGTCCAGAGTGGATCTTCGTCCCAGAAATATCAGGGATTATCAACATTGTTTTAAAATCAAACTGGAATCTGTGGCTCCCAGATCACAGATTTCAGTGTGAATTTTAACACTGAGTAATGGCAGCAGGATTGAAGCCTTGAGCTTTCCTCAAGTCCCACATTGGAAGGATTGATTTTATACTCCAAGCAAATTAACTACTGTGGAGAGAGTACAGAATAGGAAAAAAGAGATTCTTCTTTTGTATTACTTTATTTCCCATGCCCATAGCAAGTGTTTTATGTCTCTGCAG
The DNA here is from genome assembly GCF_027579445.1 of Ammospiza nelsoni. Lineage (NCBI taxonomy): Eukaryota > Metazoa > Chordata > Aves > Passeriformes > Passerellidae > Ammospiza > Ammospiza nelsoni. Next base: position 1,457,117 of record NC_080650.1, on the reverse strand, counting down.
CAGAGATAAGATCTTGTGCAATTATTGCCATCTCCAAATTAATTGTCATAGAGAATTAAATGGTTTTGTTTTGCCAGGCTGCTCCTAAAACCACAGGGTGAATTTTATGGAGAAAGATGAAAATTTAAAAAAGATTTCTTGGAACACATCAACCAAAAAACTGAAGGTGTATTGAGTTTGATCGGGGGAAGGCTTTGAAACCCTGAGAGGGGATTTGTGGGAGCAGATGTGAGGAATGTCCTCATGGGCTGGGACTGGGCAAGGCCAGAATTATCCCCCTGGACCTGCTGCCCACACTGCTCTGGGTGCAGCCCAGCACAGACACAACAATGTACAAATATTCTATTTTGGGAGAAAAAAACCACCTTTTTATTTCTTTTTTTCTTTTTTTTCTTTTTTTTTTTTTTTTTCTGAACTAAAAATGTCCCATTCTGAATATGGCAGATAGGAACATTTTGGTCATGTCAGCATTCTTCCTCAGTGAGTTAGAATTCTTCCAAAAATGAAATTCCAGACAAATCTCTTCAATTTCATCAAGTGTTTCATTTTTAACTGAACTGTGTTTTCCAAAGGATATCACAAATTTTTTCCTCTTTCACTCTAATTCTGGGCATCTGAAGTAGGTTTTGGAATGGCTCAATGTGAACCATTATCCCTTTTTTCCTCTGCTCAGTTAAACATCCTCTACCATTTAATTCTGAGAGCGAAAAAGAAAGAAACTAAAGGAAAATTTCCTATTGGTGGGACAAAAATAATGGCATTTTGAGTGTTTCCATGAAAGCAATGTGACATGACAAATTTTAAGAAGCTCTGTGAATACTATTAATATTTATGATGCACTCAAGAAAACAGCTATTGTGTGCCACATCCATCAAAGATAAGAACTGTATTCTGCTGTGTTGGGTGATAAACATTGAATGACAATAGCTGGAGATTATGTGAGGTTTTCATCCTTGTGTTGAGTAAAGCACCATGTTATTCCACTGAGAACCAACAATTTGCTTTCATGAAATTTGATACACTTGCTGATACTCCTTACAATCAGAGTCCAAAATATTAATGAACATGCAGAGAGGGCTGATGCCAAATGCTGCAGATCCTTTGGGACCCAGGCAGCATTTCCCACCAATCCACCTCTTGGAAGTCACTCTGGATCCCAGATCACAGAGCTTTGCCCAATGTTGTCACTTGGGTGAGTGCAGGGGATTGCAGCATGGCAGGCTGGCTCCTGTCCCATGTTTGTCCTCAGAGCATTCCCCACACAGGGATGGATTGTCTGTGCCATGGAACCCTGTGCTGGTCCCACAAACCATCCCCTAAATGTGGCTGGGGTCTCCTAAGCCTGGCCTTGCTGTAAAATGCAGGTTTGGAGCTGATTTATGATCACTGGGGACAGACAAAAGGGATTTTCCTTTGCTTGCTCTGGGGTTGGGTGTAAAAACCAAACCCACTTCATTCTCAAGTATAAAAAAGCCAGGATCAGTCATTTCTAGCAAACCCAGATGATTTATGTATCTCTCAGAAGTTGGTTAAATGCATTTATGTGCAAAATTGTCCCCTATGTGTTTATCCCTTGCACTGAATGCATATTTCTTACTTGCAATCACATTGACCTTTGGCTTTGCAGTTCCTTTGTAACAGTGCCTTTGTGGTGTACTCTGCATGCAAAGGAACCTGCCCAGAATGGGATTTTCTCCTCCTCCTCCTGCTCCCAGCACATTTTGCTGTCCCTGCTTCCACGCAGAGCTGTGGCTGCTCCAGGGATGGATCCCCTGGCACAGGCCCTGCTCTGCTCCTCTCCTTCCTGGGGATGAGACTGTGGTCCCTCAGCTCTGCCCCTCACAGGCCTGTTTGGGATCGAGTGATGGGGATCTGGAGCAGCTTTGGGCAGCTTTTGGCGTTTCTAACCAAAGCTGGGTGTGGAAGAGGTGATGTGCTGCCCACACAGCAAGGGTAGGAGGACAGCAGCCATCCCTGCACCAGAATGAGCTCAGGGCTCTCTGATCCATGTGGACACTTAATATTCTTAGAAATTCCTCTCCAGGGTGCTCAGGCACTGAATTCTTGTTAGAAGTAAGAGTTTCCAATAAGAAATGTGCAGAGAAAATGCTCAGAGGTGGCTTCTGCTGAGCTGGGACACCTCTGGTCCATTAGATTGGTTTCCTTTAATGACAGATTTTCTGATGGGAGCTCAGGCTCAGGGGTTCCTGGAGAGGATCGGGGGTGGTGGGAGCTCCTGCAGGGCAGAGTGAGGGCACAGGGACCCTCCTGAGGGGGTGATGGTCAGAGGGATGAGCTGAGCCTGCCTCAGGGGCTCCGAGCACCACCAGGACCCTCCACTCTGCTGCAAAGCTTCCCCTTTGTCTGCCTTAAAAAACTCTTCATGTTCCTTAACAATTCCCCAATGATCTGGCTCATCTATAAGTTTTTCCAGCGTGCTCACTCCGGTTTCATTTCCAATTAGCATTCTAGGCTTGATTCACAGCTGATTGGGCAGTAATTTGAACCCAAGCCCTCAGCAAAAGGGCATCATTTGTAAAACAGAGAAGAAATCTTGGAGATACTGAAATTACTGTTAATTAAATCAGCATGTGAATATAATGGACACACATGAACAAAATGATGTTTGTTTTTGAGCTGTTCTGCTAGCTGGGCAGGAAGCATTATTAGGAATATTTAGTAGCCTGCATTTATTAGTTGTACAGCAAGATGAGTCCTTTCTGCATAAATTAACTTTGTGTATTGTGTATATATGTATATATAATACAATATTTCTTCTGTACAGGCTGCAGTGAAAGCTTTCCTTTCTAAACAGTCATTTGTGTTCTGCACAGCTCCTGTGCAAGTTGTCACTGACCCCAGTGTAGTTATTTCTGATTTACATGGTCCCAGTACAGTTAGGCTCAGGAATTATTTTTCATGTAATTTCTATTTTTTAAATTAAATTTCAACAGCAGCATAAAGATGGAGCAGAGCAGCAATCCAAGAGCTTTGGCCTATGAACAGCTATTGTGTGTGAAGAGATTTCTTGCAAAGGAGCCTCAGCTTTACTGGAAATGCTAAACTGCAGCTTTATTAATATGATCAGGAAACTCCAGCCCAGAGCTTTGGGACAGCTTTGGGATATTCTGCATTGCTCAGTGCTGAAGCTGGGGAATCAGCAGTTCCCAGCCCTGCCTCCTGTGGGGCTGGAGGTGCATTTTGTGGGGTTGGCAGTTTTTGGTGAGCTCTTCCAAAACCCATCAGAGGCAGAGGAGAGCACTCTGGGGAGGGCAGGGAGAGCAGGCACTGCAAATTCCAGGGGTTCACGGGGAATAAATACATTTATTTATTTGTCATAAATGGAGGGGAAGGAACAGGCCCAGAGAGTGTCCGGGGGTGAGATGTTGGCATCACAGGAATGTGGGAACAAGGACAGGGAGGAGCTGACAGAGTTTTGCATCATCTCTGGGACCTTGGGCTTTGGGCTGGTAAATGCATTGGGATGGCAACAACTCTGAGCATTCCAGCTGGGAACGTCACTGCCCAAACCTCAGTGCCATGAGAGCAGGGTTGGCCAGGCTGCTGTGCTTGGGAGAGAACCCAAACCTGCCCTCTTCAATTCCTATTATCCTCAATTCTTTCTCACCTCAATTCTTTCACTCCTCAGTTCCTGCCCCTGCTTCTTAATTCCTGCCCTCCTTAATTCCTGCTCTCCTAACTCCTTCTCTCAATTCCTGCCCTCCTCAGTTCCTTGCCCTGACACACTGCTCACAGCCAGTGTTTGCTGCTGCTGCCTGTGCTGTGTCCCTGTAAGGTTGTTGTAAAGAGTAAAAGGAGAAGGTAGAAATTCTAACCCCAAAATCAAGCTTCATTCATCCCCCTTCCTCCCCTTGTTGTTTCCTTGTGGTCAGGAGCATTCTTATGGTGTTGGCTTGGCCCTGCAAAAGAGGAGCCGTGAGAATTGAGTGTGATAGACAGAAAACGTGGGGCCATTTGGGCCCTGCAGGGCCAGGAATGGGTTAACAGCCTTGATGTGCTCCTCATTGCTGGGGCCTGAAGTGCAAACAGAGCATTTGATCTCAGTGTCTCATTAGTGTGTCATTTATCCCGAGTGTGTGCATGGCAGAATGCATTTGATCTGTGCAGACTCAAAGCCCCTCATTGTTTCAGGCTCCATTTTGAAGCTCACCTAATGAAGAGCAAATTTCAAGGGGAAAACCACACTGTTAAATTCCGTGTCAGAACAGGGAGCTGCAATGGGTGTGGAGTCTTTGGATTGCCAGCCCAAATCCACCTCTGCCCGCAGAAATCAGAAATATTTACCTGTGGCATTGCCTGGTTCTAGGGCCCAGAGTTTCTGTGCAAGCAGCCTCAGCCCTGTGGGCTGTGATGGAAACCTTCATCCAGGGCTCCCCAGCTCAGATATTTCTGATTTTCCCTCTTTCCTTGTGGGCTTTTAAACTCAGAGTAAACACGGACTTCCCACTTCATCTGTAGTTTAAATTCAAGTATTACCTATTGCTTATCAGTTGCATAAGTTCTCTTTATTATGTAGCTTACACAAAAAAATGAGCATCAAGCTGTTTGGGTTCTGTATTTGTAAAATCACTTCAGCATTGCTGCTGTTTCCATGATGATCTGCTAAAGAAAAAGGAACATTCCCAGTGGTCTCTAGTTCCTATCCCATAATGTGAATTTCAGTCCACAAATAAGAATAGTTTGTTTTGTGAAAAAATGTTCAGGCTAAGAATTATTCACAGAAAATAACTCTGATAAATGAGTACATTTTCAAGTTTTCCATGGTCATGATCAATTCGCAAAGAGGAAAAGGAATGCAAAATTAATCAAATAAATTATTCATTATATTCACTCAACTATAGCTAACAGTGAATTGTCTAGACAGTAATTACTAATTTTTAACCTATGCATGTTCACATAACACTATTGTGTGAATAGGTTCAGTATACAGTGGCTTGAGATAATAGTAATGGATGTAAGTCAACTAGCAGGTGATTTTAATTGGGAAATTATATTGGATTTTTCTATTGAACTTCCATAAAACATTACATAAATATTGAATCTCTTCGCTGTTTTTTTCCAGCTGAATATACAGGCACACAGAGTTCTGTGCTAGTTTGATCAGTGCCTAAGCAAACATCATTTTTTAAATTATTATTATTTTAATTCTGCTGTAAAACTCTCAAGAAAACCATTAAGTTCAGAACCCAGCAGGAACATTTTCCATTTCAGTGATGATTTTCCAGCAGCAGCTTTGGCTCTTGAGGAGGGCTGGGGTTGCACTCAGGGTCAGGTTGCTGCAGAGTGGGCCCTCCCACTCCATTGCTGTGGCAAAAATCAACATTTTGGGGGTTTCCCTGTGTTTCCCAGGCAATGCAGGAAGAGATACCCTGCTGGGATTTGCTGGGTGGAGCTGGTGCTCCGTTCTGTGGGTGTGACAGTGCAGAAAACTGGGATTTAGATTCCCTTGACTTCTATTTTTATTTTTTCCCCAGAAATCTCTATTACTGTTGCAGTTAATCAGAAAAGATATTTAAACGAAAAGTAGAGGAATCATAATTTCAGGTGGATTTGTCGCTGCAGCTTGTGCCCTGTGGCCTAATTGGGAGTTGGGAATTTTGTGGCTCTGAGCTGATCAGAAGCTGTCATTTACAAAGCTCTTCCATCTCCCTTCAGGTGACTCGCCTGGAGAGGAAAATAGCAGGAAACCCACACAAACAATTGGAAACGGTGCAAAAACTAGGACATTGTGAAAGGATGTTTGCATAAAGTGTTAGTTTTGTGTGTGTCAGCTGCCTCCTCTGGGATCTGGCTTACAGACATTAAAACCCATCCACGTAGAGCTGCCATTAACCCTAATGCCAGCTCTGATTCTGACTTCCTGTGTGCTTAATGTTATCTTAATGCAATTTGATTTGGTATTTAATTGTAGTAATTTAATTAATGGTTCTGTAAATAAAAAGGCAAAGTTGTGGCCTCCTGCATGCACAGATATGCACAGCAAGCAGCTCCTGGGAGATTTGAGTTTCTGTGTCTTAAAGCAGAGTTTAACCCTAAGGGTGTATGATAAGGTGCCCAAATCCCAAAGTAACCCTGTAATGGTGTTTGCACTGGAATGTTTCAGAGTTAGGTCAGGCTTGTGGGAGGAGGGTGGCATTTAAACCCTAACCCATGGATTTCTCCCTGATGCTTGTGGTGGAATAGGTCACCTCTCACACAGGAACTGCTTCCTTGTGTGACTGCATTACACTTAAATTAGTTCACAAAGACTGGGTTATTAATGAAACTGCTACTAATTGGATAATTGCTATTAATATTGCTACAGAATCCTGTTGGCCCAGGGGGTTATTTGTGAGTCAGAGCTCGCAGGTGTTTCTAACCCTGCTATTGATGTGCCTTTGACCTTCTCTAACACATGCTGCTCGTGTCTGCTGCACACTTAAAATGTCTATTAAATATTGATTAGTCTCCCTTATAAACCATTTATAAATAGAAGCATGTAGTATAAATGTAACCTAAAATCATTAAGGCTACATGGTGTGCAAGTTAATAGGAGCAATGTTGGAAAGTTAGGGAGTGCATGAATTGAGGGAATTGGGTTCATAAACTCTTTTCTTAGTGCAGGATGGTGGAGTTCCCATGGCAGTCAGGGATTTCTCATAGCCTCCACTGAAGGTTTTCCTCTTTTTAAAAATTTATTTACAAACAAGAGCTGACATAAAACCCAAATCTTTTTCCAGAGTAGAGCTGCATAAAGCACAGCTTCAAATACTTATGCAAAGGAGGAGGAACATCCTGTGTTCACATATGGAGAAGAGGTCCAGGTTCCCCAGTGAAATGCAAAGGTGTTCTGCTGATGTTAATGGAATTCTGCTGCATTCCCTACACCATAAATCACAGCCAGCTGTTTCTAAATCAACTCCAGCCTAAACTGAATTCAGTATAAGCAGCGTCCCATTGCAGCACAATTGCTGCCTCTTAAGCTTGGAGGTAAATCACATTTATGTCCCTTCAAATCCATTGCTGGTATAAGGAGATCTGAGTAGGACCCTTTGCCTGAGCTTGTCTTGCCCTGAGCTTGCATTGCCCTGGGATTTGGTATTGCAGAATTTCCCTGAGGTGTACTGTGCCTGTGGGTTTATTTTGGACATCACCCCTAAGGACAGAGCAGATTCTGTTGTCATTAATGGGGTTGTCATTATTCTGTTGTCATTAATGGGGTATTTAGATAGGCAAGAGCCAACTCTGGCTCAAGGCCTGATGTGCTCTGAAACCCCACAAAGCAGGGTGGGAATGACAGGTCCAACCTCCCAGGCAGTGACAGCAATCACCAGGCCTTTCACATGCCAGGGGAAAAATCAGAAAGATGGAAACAACAATGAACCAACAACGGTTCAAATGCTTTCTTTGAAAGCATCTCTTGCCGTTGCAGCTGCCTCCCTTCTGTGTGATGAAATCTCCTGCTCAGATAAGCAGCAGGATCAGCCAGGCACAGGCTGTGCAGTTTTCACTCAGCACTCAGAGCCTGTACCTGACCCCCAGCTCTTAAAAGCAGAACAATTAAGCCAATCCCAAAGAGGATTACAATTGAGAATTAGAGGCTATAAATGTGATTTAGCACGGAGTGCTGAGCATGACAAATCATTTATGTGCCCAGGCCTCACTAGTTCTGCCATGAGTTTCATTTGGAAGCGTGGAGCAGGCTCAGCTCTGGCCGGGCTGCAGAACCTCTCTGGAGCACAAAATGCCACCAGTTCTGTCAGCTCCTTGTTCATGGGAGGCAATCCAGGGCATGAACGTGCCAGCCCAGCTCCCAGGTTGTTTCCCTCTTTGGAAAAGCTTGTCTGAAAGCCTGATTGTAGCCCAAGGACAAGGCAAGGTGGCCTCAGGGTTTTGTGTTCATGTGGCTGTAGGAGACCTTGATGCGAAAACTTGTCAAAACTTGCACTTTAGTGTACTCAGAGGGAAGAGTTTCTTGATTGTTTTCCCGCTGTGAGTTCCTCTGGGAGAAGTTTGTCTGAGCGTTTCGCTCCTCCAGAAGCTGTTGAGCGTTTCATTGATAAATGAAGATATTTCCCCATGCAGAAGGAACATTAATAGCACGCACGTGTGTTTGCATGTGTCTGTGTATTGAGTTGCCTTGGAAACAAGGAGAGAAAGCTCCATGGACCAGGACATGCTTTCCATTCAAGGAACACTTGTGCTATTGTAACACCACATGCAAAAATAATCCAGTTCATTCATGCAGTCTGAGAGGCTCTTGCTGCAGGGAGCAGCCTGTGAGTGTGGATCCTGTGTAAAGATGACAGAAATCATCTGTGATAGTGTCCCCAGGATGAGGGAAGAGATGAGAATGTTGACTCCATGTTTCAGAAAGCTGATTTATTATTTTATGATATATATTATATTAGAAGAAAATTATATATTTAAGCTATATAATATTTATATAGTTTTAGTATGTAAAAAATTTACTAAAAGAATAGAAGAAAGGATTTAATCAGAAGGCTTGCAAGGAATAGAAAGCAATGATAATAAAATCTTGTGACTGACCAGAGTCCCGACACAGCTGGACCTGTGATTGGTCATCACGTAAAAACAATTCACATGCTGGGTAAACAATTCTCCAAATCACATTCCAAAGCAGCAAAACGTGGAGAAGCTGAAGTTTCCCAGCTTCTCAGGAGAAAGGATCCTGACAAAAGGATTTTTCATAAAATATGTCTGTGACAGAAATCCACTTGACTCTGCTTTTGAGCATATTGCTGAGCAAATTAGTGGATATTGTTGAAGCTGCTAATAAGGTGGGAAAAAAAGGAATGTATGTGAGTTATGCAGAGCCCTGGCAATGCTCCAGGTGTGAGTTAAAGTCACCAAGACACAGAGCAGGCCTTGAGTGTTCACATTGCAAAACAAAGTGGACAATTTTACCTTATGTGTAAGAACAGCTGCTTCAGCATATTGCCCTCAAAGACAGCATGTTGAAACAGCTGTCCAAGTGTTCTGGAGGTTAATCTACTCAATTAATCATTGCGGGTTTATTTTCAATGTATAATCATGTTTGTGCTGTTCCTTGTGGGCACGTGAGCAAAATATTGAATATAAAGTTTTAGTCATCGGTGAAACGCCTGTCAGAACACTTTGAGGGAAAAACTCTCTTTAAAGTGACTCTTGGAGAGATAAATGGGGGCTCCCCTTGGAGCAGCTGGAGTCACACATTGCCCCCATCCCCGTGGTGCTGCAGAGGTGAGGGTGTGATGTAGAATTAACAGGTGTGGTTGTTGTGATGCCCAAACAATGTGCAGTGAGAGCCTGCCCTGGACAGAGGTGTGCTCTCAGGGTGCTGTGCTCTGAAAATCACACTCTCACAAAAAGGCCACAGCTCCCACCTCAGCTGAGTTCATTGTGCAGCATTTTGTGAATGAAACCCCAGGACCTCACACATTTTCTGCGTATTATTCACTGCCACGGAATTGTAAACAGCCACTGTCAGAAAAATCCTCTGGCAATCCATTTGACCAGAAATAAATAAGATCTAAACATCATTCCCAACCTTTCTAAATATCACTGCACATGTAAAAATAGCAAAATCTTTATATATCATATCCCAGTGCACCTTTCATGTCAGTGTTTTTTCAGTCAAAGGCAGGGTTTTGCAAGAGACCGTGCAGAACAAGTGGGAAGAGCTGTGACAAAAGTTGGTGAAATACAGACTAGAGCAGCTACACACAGCTAATGCCTAATGGAGTCCTTTCCTCTGCCTTGAGTTTCCCAGATTATATTGGTTTATTCCCCTCTGGACTGAATAGCAGTGCGTGCTGGAGTGAGGCTTTTTAGATTGAAACTCTGCTTTGGGATTCTTGTCCAAAAGGGAGAAAAAGCAAAGGACACTGCAGAGGAGGAGCTGCTGCTCCTGGCCAGCTGTCCCAGGCTGGCCCTGTCCCTGCTCTGTCTCATTTACCTGGCCAGGAGCCTTCCTCCTCTCCTCCACCCCTGTCACCACTTGTCCTTAGGGAGAAATGCAGGTGCAGTTTTATTCCAGCCTGTTCTCCATAATAGCTCTTGTCAGACTGCATTGGGTCTGTGCGCCAGAATTAATTGCAATGCTGCTGGGAGAAAAATCCCAAACTAAATCAACAGCAACCTGCACAACTGCCTTCATTAGCCAGGAGGAAGGAAAGCAGCACTGAAGTGCCACGTCTGAGAGTGCAACTGGTGGGCAGGGAGCTGAATGCCAGTGCCATTGGACAAAAAATGAAAACCTTTAAATAGAAAGGTGAGTTTGATGTAGTTGTGACTTCAGGAGCTTGACCTTGGTTGACCACTTTGTATTGGCATGAAAAGAAACTTGCAATAACACAAGAGAACGCAGAGGGAAATGTTTGATTACCTTGTGTCACTTTTTGTTAGAGGAGTTTTCTGGAAGTAGTTTTTGGGCTTTTGGAAAATTCTTGCATAGTAACAAATGAACAATGATTTTTGTTTCAAGGTCCTCTTTATCCATTGTTGCCTGGAAAAATTGAAAATGCAGTAGTTTAAATGAGATATTTGAGTCATCGTGTTGAATTTGATTTAGGTAAGAGTCTCCCTTTTTGGAGGAACACTTTGAAAACAAACTTTAAGGATCATTGCCCCCCATCTGTGCTGAGTGTGTGTCAGCACCAAGGGGTGAAACATCACCAGGAGGGGAGGATTTGCCTGAATATTCCAAGGTGTGGGAAAAAAGGAGAGAAGCCCAAGTGCTGAGAAGGGGAAGGTGAGGAGAGCTTGCTCTTTTCTGTGTGATTGTTCAGGGGAGCTTCCAGGCACAAGCACTTTGCAGCTGGAGTTTTGTGTCAGGTTCATGGAGGCCTTTAAGTGCAGCACTTTTCCCACCTTTTTGTTCAATTCTTTGCTAAAATGATGTGTCAAAATGCCAGAGAACCTCCTGTTTTGTTCAGCTGTGTTTTCTGCAGAAAGCCTCTTTTCCTGTGCCCCTCTGTCCATTTAGCAGGAGGATGTACAAGGAGGGACAGAAAGGACCTGGCCTCACTCCTGGCCTTCCTCCCACCTCACAGCTGTCAACAACCTGAAATTGGTAGTGCAAAAGGAGAAATAAATGTATTATCATGAAAACCTGCCAATTTTTAGAGGGAAAGTAAAGAATGCATGGTTAACAGAGGCAATTTTAAGGGAGATAAATTTCCTTAATGGAGGTGAATAGCAAATATTCCTTTTATTTGAACAGTCCAGCAGGGCTGACCTGATTTCTTTCTGCAGCTCAGGTGTATTTTGTGTCTCACATTAGGGAAATGGCAGAAAATGGGAGAGGCTTTCCTTCACTTAGATTGCTCTTGGAGATGAGTCCTTCAACACAAATTGGGTAATTCTCTTTTACCTCTCTTGCTGCACCCAGTTTATCTCCCTGGAAAATCAGAACTTTCCCCATTTCTCATAATGGAACAGGTTCTGAAGAAACAGATGGGGAGGTTTGAACTTAAATCATGTCTTAACGACTTTTAAGGGCTAATTATGAATACAATACCTTGGAAGCAAAGATAGAAGTCTTTTTTTCACTTTCCTTCAGTGTCTGTTGTTGGAAACCCAAGCCAGCCACTCTTTCACAAAGTTTACAAACAATTTAAATGAAAAAAATTAAATCTACTGTGGGATCCCAGCCTGGTGCGAGTTTGGTGCTGAGGTGTAAGAACAAGGGACCAGTTAAAACCATTTCTCAAGGAAATGTGCTGTGATTTTGATATTTACTTGCCTTTATAGAATAGTAATGGGAGACCTTTGTCTGTTTACAGAATAATTCTTTTGAAAACCAATAACTCTGTGTTGCTGAGAAACATTGATGTCACCCCCGTGCCCCACCTGTGAGGTGACACTGGAAACCCCTGGCAGTGGAACATTTTAAATTGTTTCAGATTAAGAGATTTTCAGTGATTTTCCCCTTGAACTCCTGCAGCTGCCAGTGGCATTATAAACTCATGTGCCATTATAAACGTTGGATATGCCATTATCCATTTAAGAAGGATGGCAAATAATACTGTAATACTGCATTTCTTCCTTTCCTTTCATCTCTGCTGCATTTGGAGCCCTCTGTAGTTCCTTGCAGTCACTGATGTTTGTTTTGGTGCACAGCTGAATTTCAGAGAACCTGCCAATAAAATCCCCATTTTTTTTGTTATGCATAAGGGCCACTTAATAGGAAAGGTGTGGAAATTGGTGTTTAAATTGGTCAGAACCAACAGCAGGTTTGAGTGTACCCAAGAACAGGCAAGGACCTGGGACTGAGGAATAGGGAATTTTCCTCATCTGCCCCTGGCCTGGTGGGATTGCCTCTGCCTCAGTTATTTTAGATGTATAATGAAAATAACTGCAATAACTGTCCTGTTGTCTTTGGCAGAGCTGAGAACTGGCTTGGAAGTCTTGTGGAAAGACTGGATACTAGAAGCAGTAGTTTAAATAAATCATTGTATACCTAATTTATAGAACAGATGAAATAGAGATGGGAAAAGATGAAAATTCAATAGCTTGATGCTGAATTCACAGCAGTTTTACATTTCTGTGGATACTTGGTCTTTATTATAGTTACTACCTCCAGTCAGTGCTCTTTTTAAAATTTTTTTATTACCTTCCCACAGATTCTTAACACATTCTTTCATTTGAGGGACTGTGTTTCCTAAAATCTGATGGACTCTGGAAAAATATTGATGTTCTGACAGCAGCAGCTCAGCTTTTGAAACCCAGATGATATTGTCCTAGTCTGCAGGAAATAAATACACTGCACAAGAGTTCACTGGGAAATTCAATCATGAAAACAAAAAAGGGATTTTGTTCTGAACTTGAATAAAAAAGAGTCTGTTCTTTGTAAAAGTTGTGCAGGAAAAGAAATAATCAGACACAGGGGCATGTCAGAACAAGGTGGAACGTCACACAAGGTGAGCAGACTGACAAATTAAAGTCAAGAACAAAACTCAAGCCAAGAAGAGGCAGAGGAAGGAAGTAAAAATCCTCCAGTAGTTCTGAGATCAGTCAGAAAACTCTCAAAAACTCACCTCTAATAAATCAAGGTTCTGATTTGAAAAAAAATCCAATTTTTTAAATTTTAAGGGTTTTTTTTTTTCAAAAGAAAATATTCTCAAAGTTGTCTTCTTTACACTTGATTTTCATGGAGAAGCTAATTTGTTTTCTCCAAACCAAAAGCATTCCCAGGCAGTGCCAAGCCCAGGTTGGTGAGATTTTCCTTGGTGTTTGTTTGACAGGAGCTGGGAGGTGGAAGGCAGCTCTCCCTTGGGTGCAGTGCCAGGGCAGGAGTCCCAAAATCAGGGAACAGAGCAGGGAGCTCCCAAAATCAGGGAACAGAGCAGGGAGCTCCCAAAATCAGGGAACAGAGAAAAGGGAGCTCCCAAAATCAGGGAACAGAGAAAAGGGAGCTCCCAAAATCAGAGAAAAGAGAGCAGGAGCTCCTAAAATCAGGGAACAGAGAGCAGGAGCTCCCAAAATCAGGGAACAGAGAGAAGGGAGCTCCCAAAATCAGGGAACAGAGAGCAGGAGCTCTGGGTGTGCAAGGATAGAAGGGCTGATGCTGCACTGGCCACAGATGTGATGTTTTTCTTTTCCCTGCATCCCATACAGCAGCAGGAGACTTTATTAAGTGAAGCAGACCAAAGGTGCATCGAATGTGAGTCTGTGTCACTGCATGGATTGTGCAGGGTGTAAATTTTAACTCCCAGGGGTGAAGGAAGCAGCAGCTGTGTGTGGTACTGATTGTTTGCAGTTCTGAAAGCATGGGGGGATAGAGATTCTCTCCCCTAATTGTTGACTTCAAGCATAAAGAGACATGTGAGCCCTTCAACAGGCAATGGAGAGAGAGAAATGCTCCAGAGAATCTCTGGTGCTGGCCCTGCAGGCACTCAGGACTCAGGAGAGGCTGAGCCAGGCTGTGAGAGCCCAGAGCAGCTGTGAAATCACCTGAACAGGTGAGATCAGTGAGTGCAGCAGCCTGGCCCTGGCAGATAACACAGCCCCTCTTCAGGAATGAAAGCAGCAATTCTCTGGGTGAGGCACAGATATTTCCTGCAGATCCATGCTCGTCAGAAAATGGAATCCTCCTTGTGCAGGACAGTGAGTGAGAGCATCTCCCAGGGCGTGTTTAACCTCCATAATGCACTTCTCAAATACAGCCAATGCTCATCCTGCTCTGGCCAGGCCTTTCGCCAGTGTTTGAGCTGTACTCAGGGCAAGACATAAACCCCACTTCTCCTGCCCCCGCCCAGTGACTGCTGTCTGTCCTCAGGAGATCCCAGAGCACTTTGCACAGGTCATGGCTGCTTTCCCAAGCATCTCTCCCTGCTCATACATGGTTTTCCCCGAGGCACAGCCCTGGGAAGGGCTGAAGGGAGCAGGGCTCTGTGTCCAAGGCAGGGAGAGGCACACTCCATCCATGTCCTGCAGCATGTTGGGATGTGGTGCAGACACGCTGTAATTAATTTGTGCATCCTTCTATAGCATTAAGCAGCTGTTGTACAGAAGGACATGGATTCCTGCCCAGGTAGGGCTGGTGGAAGGGGATGAGCACACAGATTGCAGTGCTAAACTCACGTGATCCACAACCTTATGTTTCAGTGCCTGCAGTTCTGCTCTCGTGAAGCTGAAGCCTTTTCAAGCCATGAGAGATGCCAGCTCTCCCACTGCACCAGGGACAGAGAATTCCCTCTAGAAAACCCTCCCTCAGCCCAGTCTGAAGGAAATAGCAAAGAGTTAGAGAGTGTCTGAAGGAAGCTTTTCCAAATGGCCATCCCTGATGTTGTTAAATATTATTAAGCCTGTGGGACAAACACACAGAGCCAGAAAATTGTATCTTTGACTGCTGATGGTGCTCAAGTGAATCTGATAATTATGTTCCATGGCAAGGCATGGCCTCCTTAGACTCCTCTGTGGAGAAAACAATGCCTTTGAGGAATGTTCAGATTAATTATTTCATGGCCATTTGAAAACAACCATTAGTGTATCAGTTTGTACACTCACTGCTCTCGAGCACAGAACTCTGCCCATTTTGTGTCCACTTGCAGGGGGATATTGTTTGATTCCAGTCAGAGGGGAGCCACAATTTTATTAAGTCAGAACATGATTATGTTCTTCTGGAACAAAAAGGGAAAAAACCAATATCTTTAAATGAACTGAGAAACTCTAAATATGCTTTAAAATGGTTCCCAGTCACCTGCTGCTGGGAAGGAATGGCTGGAGCCTGTCAGGAGAGCGTTCAGATCCTGCACAGATTTCTGAATACAGCACAAATTCCAGTGTGAGTGGCTGGCAGAGCTTTCCAGATTTTGAGGCTGACTTTAGGCCCTTTGTTTCTCGGCTAAAGGGGCCTGAAACAGGAGTCAGGAGCTCTTGCTGCCTGTCCTCTGTGCAGACATTCAAAATGAGGTTCACAGCATTGCTGCCCAGCTCTGCAGCCCCAGGTGGGCGCTGAGAGCAAAGGTGTCACCAAGCAGGTTTGGGCATGATGTGCTGAGCAGAAATGACCTGAGCCCAGGCTCAGAGAGGGTTCTGCTGGTGCACAAGGCACAGTGAGTCTGCTGACAGGCTGCAATTACTGCTGCCAAGTGCACCAGGCTGTGTTCTGAACCTTTGCTTAATGGGGGCAGATCTGTTCTGAGCTATGAAAAAACACAAACCCCAAACTGCCTCAGGTCACAGAAATGACAGTCTCTGTGTGTCTAATCAGGTTTCACCTCCAGCAGCAGGTTTTGCTTGTTCATCCTACATAAACCTCACAATGAGCTGAATTTCCTTCGTTAAAAAACACGAAGTGGAGTAAATCTCAGCTTTGGTTTCCATGAATCCATGAGAGAGCTGCTCTGTGTGCCAGGTACACTCTGCTGAGATCTGAGCTTCCTTCAGTGGCTCCATGGCAAAAAGACAAGTTCAGAAATGAGACTCTGCTGTGGAGTCTCTGGATCGTGCTTTTTTGAGCTAAAGCAAATTGTTTTTGCAGCACTGATACACATCTAGAATAATATTCAATTAGGCTAATGGCTGCTGCTCCATTGTTCAGTGAGAAGCAGTGATTGGGAACCTCTGAGCATGGCTCAATCTGCACTAATTCCTGCTGCACAACACCTGCACCTGCCTGGCCATCCCACAGCAAATAAAACCTTTTCAGAGGTTTTATTTCTATATATTTATATATATATATATATATATATAATTTATATATATATTATTTATATATATATTATTTCTACATATTTCTATTTCTATTTTATTCTATAGGTTTTATTAGGAGATAGAGGATGACCTCTAGCTTGGACAGGACAGGCTGCAGGGTTTGTGATGTCCCTCTGTCAGAACTGACCCCTCCAGCAGGGATGGATTCTCCAGGGATGAGGAAACAGAGCAGGGGATGGATGTTGGAGTGAGTGGGATGGAGACTTGTGCTGACACCTGAGAACTTGGGGAATTGCTGATTCCACAAGTGCTGCACTGAAATGGTGATTGCAGAGTAAGGAAGCAGCTGAAGTTCAGCTCTTTAGCGGGAGGGAGGAAGGAAAGGAAATGAGGAAGGAAAAAATGTCAAGGAATATAATCTCTTTGCAAAATTTTACATTTTCTAATCTTTCATAAACACATAATCCCAGCTGTTTGTTCTTGCCTTTGGGTGATTGAATGGTGTATGTTACCTGATAGAACAGTGGAAAATGGAGTTTTCTCACAGCCAGGTTTCATTAATATGTATTGGAAACCTAAAACGGTGTTCAGCCACGAGGGGTAAAACTACAGAATTGCTGTGGATTATAATAATTTCAGCAAAGCATCTAATTTATATATTAAGCTTACTTAATGGATTTATATTGCCTTGCTCTTTGATCTGAAGCAAAAGGTGGTGAATAATTTATCAAATAAAAAGCCCTCCCCTAGCCCAGCCCACACGTCACAATCTGCCCTGTAATTTACATTTTTTAAGAGATGCCGTTTCCAGGCAGAAGAGCTGCTTCCTAAAAGACTCCTTCTAATATTACAAATGTATTTTCGTGAGCTACACTCAGGGGAAAGAAATAATAATGAAGGAATGCAATTCTACAGACAAATGTTCCAGCTCTCTGCCTTCCTCACTAAAGACAGTCATTTCAGCTAAATGCCAAAAGGCATTTAACTGTAGCATTTGTCAGTGGAACAGGGCTGGCTTTGGGTTTCCCTCCTGATTTACAATGGAGTGTTTATTGGGTTTAGTGTACTGTAGCATGTTTTGTTAACCTCTAGAAAAACGCAGGCAGCTGGTGCATTAATCCCAGGGATGATTCCTGTCAGGGGACAGGGCTGCAGGGCTCTGGGGAGCTTCTGGCTGCTCCACGGGGCAGCAATCAGCTCTGCCTGACCTGGGCCAGCTCCTGAGGTGCTGCTTGAGAGATGGGTCACCCATTCCTCCATGGCTTCATTTTTCAGCAAAACCAGGGTGAACGTGCTGCATGGTGGGAGCTGGGGGAGCTACCATAGTCACCTGCCCAAGGAGCATTTAGGTCACTGTTTAGTTGTGTTTGAAGCACAGTTCTGGGAGCTTTGAGCCTGGAGCTCCTCAGCTGTTTTGTGCTTATCCATGGGAGTCATTCCCCACAATCCCAGCTCCTGGTCCATGCCCAGGGACAGCCCATGGGAGTCACTCCTCAACATTCCCAGCTCCTGGTCCATGCCCAGGGACAGCAGTGTTTGCAGTCACAGCCCATGGGAGTCACTCCTCAACAATCCCAGCTCCTGGTCCCTCCCCAGTGTTTGCAGTCCCAGCTCTCTCAGGGCTCCTGACACTTCTCCCATTCACTTTTCCCCCTCATTTGTCCAAACCCACCAGTTGTCAAACATTTACTAGGGCTGTGTGGCAGTGTTGATTCATATTTAAATAAAGCCATTATGCCAGCCTTGAGTTCCAGTAGTTTTCTGCTCTTCCTCTCGAGTATTTCTCTCAGTAGTGCCATCTAATCAGCTTTAGGTTTTAATTAAACAGCTGTCATTTGCTTCCTAGTTCTGTTGCGACCTGATGTTGTATTAAATTTTAATTTAGCCTGGGCTGCATAAGAAGTAGATTCCTTCAGACAACAAAGAAATGCTATTAGCAGGTTACAGTTGTAATTAAGAGGAGCTCTGCTGAAGTGCTAATGCAGTCAGGTAGAGAGCTGCAGATAAACACACATAATAATAATAATTATTATTATTCAGGGATGGAGCCTGTGATATGAATGTGTAGATTCCACCCCTTCAGGCTGCTGAGCTGAAGGAGTTGGTCAAGATCTGATCCCAAGAAAAGAAATAGGAAAGGATTCCCACTTTTTCACCAGGACCTTGCAGTGCCCACAGTCAGAGGGTCCTGGCTGATGTTCCACTGTGCCACATTGGAGAACCATCAGCTCAATGAGCCCTCTCTGCATCCCAGATGCTGCCAGAAATCACAGGGAGCTGAAGTTCAGCAGCTCTTTTCCTGCAGGAAACTCTAGCATGGAAATGCAAACCAAGCTTTACAGAATTTAGATGAAATGTTATGACTTGTTGAAGAAGCACTAAAAGGTTTGTTTATAAATCTACTGGACAGTCAATTAGTTCATATTTCTTCCTCGGGGGAAATATATTTTTGCAGTCTATAAATAGCCAGCCCTTAAGAAGGCTTTAAACAGCCTATTATATTTGTGTAGCACTCAGTGCAGGCATCAGGCCTGTGGGATATTGATTTCTGTGGTGGAGCTGCTCACAGAGGAGAGCAGGGTTTGTTTGGGAGGCTGCCCCAGCTAATTAGCACAGGGGCTCCTGTGTGTGCTGGGCAGCTCAGCACAGTCCTGGTGCTTGTCTCATGCTCATCTTTTATGAGAGGAATGCAAATGCCTTTAAAACTTCACATTGTCCTTCAGTGCAAGGTCTGAGTGCAGCTTTGGCACGAAGAGCTGCAGAGGGGGCTGGAGGCTTTGCCAGCCAGCATGGCCAACACCTGGGTGATGGCACAAACAGCACAAAAACCAAATGGGAATGGACCAGGCCTGCTGGGAGCTGGTTCCAGTCCACCAAGGTGCAGAGAGCCTTTAATCCTGGCTCAGTGTTTAATCCTGGCTCAGTGTTTAATCCTGGCTCCCTGGTGCTTTGATCAGGCTGTGACTGACACAGGCCCTGCCTGCCTGACCTGAGCAGCTCACAGCTGTGCTAACAGAGAGGCTGCAAGTGGAATTTGTTGTGTGCTCGCTGTTTGTGACCTTGGCCAGATGAGTTGAAGAACACCATCTATTGTTGGAGAATTGCTCCTCCCGAGCCCTTTGACCCAGGACCACCAGGTCTTCATCAAATATCTGATATCTGAGGGCTTAGGATATGTGGGGTGTTTGCAGTGGTGAAATCTAACTGCCTCTTCTCTGGCCTGTGGATGAATTACCTTCTCTTTGCTGTCTTATAAAACCTTTTTCCACGTGAGGTGCACCTAAGTGCTTTCTTCCACCTGGCAGTGCATTTTCTCCTCAGCCTGGTTCAAATCTCAGTCTTTGCAAAGGATTTTCAGTTGTTTTTTTCACACTTCCACTTCTGCCACACACTCCTTTCTTTGCCAGTGTCCCTCTCTCGTGGCTGGCAGCTGGTTATAAATGATCCTGTTCAGCACAAACAAAAACCAGACAGTCATTGACTGGTAGAACATCTGGTTTGTGCCTCTCAGAGAACAGAACAAAGCCTTCACTTATTTCCTGAGGTGTTATCCAAAAAGCCTCTCTGCTCAGGATGACTCTTCAATCACACTGGAGTGTGATGTGAGGCTGAGCACGTCCTTTCAGGGCTGTCCTGAGCAGAAATGGACTCCAGTGTGTGCTGGATGCCTTTGTGCTGCCCATAAACCTCTCTGGGGCTCTCAGAGGTGCCTGGCACTGCTGGTATTAGTGCTGCAGCTCATTTAATTCAGGCTGCTTTCTGTAGAAGGTTCTGAATATTGATTAATAATACATCTTAGCTGCAAGTATTTATTGGTCTTCTCCAGCTGTCCTTAGCTTGTGGTCAATGCCCATTATTCTCTATCAATCTAGCCAGCAGCCAGAGCAAATGATAGTGAATATATCTCCCTATGCAAGCTGCCATCAAATTTTTCACTAAAATCCATTCCTTCTTCCACCAATTCTAATAATGGAATTTAAAGTTAGATTGGTTTGAAGCAACTTTTTTATTTTTTCTCCTGCTAACTGGCAAGCAATTAGTTTTATGGAAGTTGTAAAATGAAAAGGGGATTGATTCAGAGCAGTATTTCCTATTGCAGGTTTTTTGAGGGGGGCAGAATGGATCCCTGTGAAATCCCAGATCATTCCTTGCCCCGTTTGTGTGTCACCTTTTGGGCTGGCAGTCAGCACTGCATCTGCTTCTGCTGATCCCCTCCAGCCTGGACCTGCTCATGCCAGGCAGGGGCCTCTGCAGCAACTCATTTGGAGTAATTAATCAACCTGAGACAGAGAGGAAGGCTGTGAAATGGAGTCATTAGAGTGCCAGCACTGTGAATTCATCAGGGTTACAGATAAACGTGGTTAAGCATCTCTAGGTGGGGAAATACTAAAACAATTGTGTATGGATGTTTTTCTCCTAATGTGTTTATGGAAAGAAATGGTCGACTCACAGCAGAGTGAGCTGGAACAGGAAGGAAGAAATGCTGTTGTGGTGGGGGATAATCACCTCCCAAACCACTGGCACCATTTGGGGCAAAGGGCTGGGAGGTTTCTGGTGATGCCCTGGAGATCCTGTTGAGCAGTGCGGTGCTTTCAGATCCCTTCCCTCAGCCAGAAATGTGTAAATGGGCTCAAAGGGATAAACCCAGGTTTGTCAGAACAGGCCTTGGTGCTCCTGATGCAGCTTTTGGCTTAGGAAGCTGCTAAAACATTGCAGGGAGCCGGAAGGGTGGGAGGGTCCCATCCCTGTCACTGTCACGACCCCTGTGCCATTCTCGTGCTGTTGTGCTGCTCCAACACTCAGCCTGTGTTTGTGTGTGCCCCCAGGACACAGAAATCCTCAACACAGCCATCCTGACGGGCAGGATGGTGGCAGTGCCAGTCAAGGTGGTGGCCGTGCAGGAGGACGGCTCCGTGGTCGACGTCTCCGACTCCACCGAGTGCAGATCTGCTGATGAAGACGTGGTCAAGGTGAGGCACCCACAGGAGTTTGCTGTGCCCAGTTCTGGGCCCTCAGTTTGGGAGGGATGTTGAGATGCTTGAGTGCGTCCAGAGGGGGCAACAGGGCTGGTGAGGGGCTGGGAACACAAACCCTGTGAGGGGTGTTTGAAGGAGCTGGGGGTGTTTAGCCTGGAGAAGGGGAGGCTTAGGGGTGATCTTATTGCTCTCTTAGAGGTGACCTTATTGCTCTCCTAGAGGTGACATTATTGCTCTCCTAGAGGTGACCTTATTGCCCTCTTAGGGGTGACCTTATTGCCCTCTTGGAGTGACCTTATTGCCCTCTTGGAGTGACCTTATTGCCCTCTTAGGGGTGACCTTATTGCCCTCTTGGAGTGACCTTATTGCCCTCTTGGAGTGACCTTATTGCCCTTATGGAGGTGACCTTATTGCCTTCTTAGGGGTGACCTTATTGCCCTCTTAGGGGTGACCTTATTGCCCTCTTAGGGGTGACCTTATTGCTCTCCTAGAGGTGACCTTATTGCCCTCTTAGAGTGACCTTATTGCCCTCTTAGAGTGACCTTATTGCTCTCTTGGAGGGCAGTGGAGCTCCTCCCAGAGGGGTCTCTGCTGCTCTGGGCTGTGCCCTGCCCATGGTTTCACAGCAGTGGTACAGAATGTTGGCACAGGGGGCAGGCAGATTCCTTCCTGCTCTGGCTGCATCGCCAGTCAGGAGTTTCTTGTAATGAACGATCCTGAACTGTAACAACACCTGTAGAGACTGACAGGGATAAAGAATAACAACCATATTGCAAAAAGTCTTAAAATGAGAGCTGTGAGCTTTTAAACAATGTAGTGCTGTGTTTTACTGTTTTGTTTTTTTTTTGTTTTTTTTTTTAATATTGTGTTCAAGTGGTTTTTTCTCCCTGACATAGTGATGAAAATTGTGTTGATGTGACTTTCCCAAGACCCTGCCTGTCTGACTTCTGACACCATTGCATGGCTTGCAGCTTTTAGCTCATTAGTATTATTAATATTTTAGACATAAAAGAGGTGCTTTTGAATATCTTGAATATATTAATTTGTTTTATTATGTGATTTGAGGGTGTTCTTGTTTCAAATGAACTTAAAAATTAACTACAGAGAATTCTGTATGAGGTGGGTTTTTTGGTATTACATATGGGTTCCATATTTTCCCTTAGGTATCAGATAGGGAAAGAAAAAAATCCCATTTTCTTTTTCTGGAAACCAGAATTCTTTGAAGGTCCTTACCACAGGAACATGGATGAATATCTTTGTTTATAACTAGATTAATTGTCAAAGGAAAAGACTGCCTTGATAAATGATGCTATTCTTTACATTTTTTCTGTGTAGCATACAGCTATTATCTGATTAGTGACTATTATTTATGAATTGATAAACATGAATTGTATATTATAAACTCAAGCATTGAGTTCTATATCATTAACATATTGCTGGGACTGTTTTCTTTTTGCACCTCAGAAAACCAGATCTAAAAGATGCTGTGTGGGGACTTTTATTTTTATTAATTGAGCTTCTAGGACTTGCTGTACTTTGAGAATACTGGACTGAACCAGACAGGATTTACAATGTTTTGTGGGGTTTTTTGGTAGTGACTTGATATAATTCAGGTCTTCATTTGTCTGCTTTAGGAGATTATTTGGGTCTCAAATCACTGACACTGGGCAATGCCCCTGTGACCCTCTCCCAGGCCTGGTACCCATCTCTCAAATATTTAGACAAGGTGAACAAACCCATGAGGTCTCAATGTGGTCTTTGTTGAGTTGATATTGGCTCATCCTGGTGGTATAAATGGGGAGTAATGTTATTTTTGTGAAAATTGCAGCATACTTGCGTGATTTCAGTCACAAGTTACTGAGACCGAATGCTGTTCAGGCATAATTTTTTAACTGCAAATATATGTATTGGTTGCAAGATTGAATCCATAACAATTAATTAGCTGAGTTAAAATTTAGTACAACGTTTATGTGCCTATATTTTTTCAGAAAAATGCATATTCCGTTTACAAGCCCCTTTGGTAAAGTCAATATTGACTTTGCTTCTGAATTTCTGTTGCCTTTTCCATATAGGTTGTAGTGCTAAACCCTCTAATGAGAGTTGTCAGGCATTTTGGATCTAATTGCCTTATCTTAAGCTTCTTTTCACTCTTAATTCTGCCTTTATTGTTTCTTTGATGCTGGAGACATATTCCTATTCTTTTGGGCAGAATAGAGTGTTGCATTCTTAACCTTTTATTTCTGTTTAATAGCTAATGATTTAATAGCCAATTAATGAGACAATTCTTTGATCACTGCTCTAACATCATTATTTTCAGTTAAGGCAGTGAATTGAAGCTAGATTAAATAAAAACAGGCTTCCACCCAGGCTCTTATGTGTTTGTACAAAATGAGTTTTTCTGGGCAGGGACCTGGTGCTGCTCAGAGATGGGCAAAGAGATCAGAGATGAACAAGGGGTTTATTTGTGTGCCAGAGCTGGGAATCTTCCCTGTTCTCGGCCATTTCACAGTTTAACAGCTTCCCAAGGAGAGAATATTTCAGCTCCTTTTTCCAAAGCCTACCTAATTAGTGGTAAATACAATAAAACACACCCAGGGGTTTTTGACTTTGCATTTTCAGCATGTGATCCTCAAAGGAATCTGACAGCTGAACTTGCTTTGGTTCATCCCAATCTCTGCTTCCTAGATTTGACATAAATCCTAATACTGACCAAGCCTCCCCATGGAACTGGCTGCCCTCTAAAATATTTGGCTGGAAACATTCCTGTAAGTCAGTGGAAGTCTTGTGCTTATTCCATGATTTAAAAGGAACGTTTAATGCTGTTGGCATTTGAGGGAAAAGATTGGCTTTATGATTAAGGCACTGAAATGCTCCTCAGCATTAATTTCCATATCTCTTGCTGATTTCCTGTGTGACTGTGGGTAAATCACTCATTCCCCTTGGAATCTTGCTTCCTTATCTGCTCACAAGGAGAGAAATTCATCCTTCCCCCTCCTCCACCTGCATTATATGGTTTCTAGAGTTTCTGTTGACTCTGAATGGCAAAAATCCCCATCTTGACCTCATTCACCTCAGTGCTGTCCTCTCCTCCAGGGCCTGTGTGCCTGCTTTTCCTGCAAACCCTAAATAACTAATCAGGCTGTGAAGCTGAGAAGAAAGGAATGGCGTGAGCGTGGCAGAGGTTGATTACAGAGGGTTTATTGCAGCAGGAAATGGACCCTGAGGGGCTTTGGCATGGCCAGAATTCAGTGAGGAGCTGCAGGCAAGGTTCATGCCCTCCTCTGGAGCAGTGCCTCTGAAAGCCTGAGCTGCAGTAATTCCACATGAAGGGAAATTCTGGAGGCTCTGGGGTCCCGTGGTAGTTGTAAACATCACCATCAGCATCAAATGAAGAAATTCTAATGAGGACAGCTTCTTAGTCCAAATGTTTATCTCAGTGGTGTTCGATTGAAAGAGAGACAGCTGCCCAATTAATTCATCCTTCCATTAGTCATAACTCTGTGTCCTTTGCAAGTTACACACAAAGTGACTGATTGTTCCAATTAATCTCTGCAGTCACTCAATGCCTTACACCATGGACTAATTTAGCCTGATTTATTTTATTTTATTTTATTTTATTTTATTTTATTTTATTTTATTTTATTTTATTTTATTTTATTTTATTTTATTTTATTTTATTTTATTTTATTTTATTTTATTTTATTTTATTTTATTTTATTTTATTTTATTTTATTTTATTTTATTTTATTTTATTTTATTTTATTTTTTGGTAGGAGAAAAGGCCCTCAGTAGAACAGCAGGGAGTCAGGGCCTCCCCCTGCCCATTTGTGCCCACACATGAATCAGTAGGAACAGACAGGCTCCCCGTGCCCAGCACAGGCACACTGGGAACAATGGTGCTCAATAACTCCCTGTGAACTCCATCTGTGCCACAATGTGCCTTCCTTGTTATCTTGCTAGAGGAAAGCTCTTCAATGAATTATTTTTCACCTTTTCATAATTTCCTGTCTAATTATAATGAAAGTAAAATTCAAACCGTTCCTGCCCTCTACTTTTGGAACACAAACCTTATCTTGAACTCTCCATAATTAATGGTAAAACAATAGAAGACCTAATTTTCCTGGCAGCAGCCAGCCAGGCTTTATCTAATGTGCAGAAAAAACCAGTGTAAGAAAGGCAGAGAGGTAATAGCTGGAATAGATTAAATCTGAGGAGAGTTCTTCCCTCTTGCAGACAAAGCAGATGAGTGACTGAGGACCTCATCCAACAGCCCTGGGCACAGGGATCTCCAACCCCAGCACAAAAACTGCAACAAGGACCCATGGGCAAAAAACAAACAGGGAAATGGAGGGATACTGAGCTTCTCCAATTTAGATGGCACTGAATTTTTGAGAACAAACCCTTGCTGCAGGCTCACAGCACATTCTTGGGACAATTTACAGAAAGAAGAGCCTGCCTGGAGTTGTTAAATACAGCTATTTATGCAGCAGCTCTGAAAACAAAGCCAGAGCTTGTAATTTGCAAGTTCTGCAGCTGCTTTGCCATTAAAGTATGTGATCAAGAATGTGATGGACTTGTACATAAAGCAGAGCTAATCTCGTTCCTCCATCTATCACATTTTTGAGTACCCATCACTGCATTACCTAGCAGCTTTATTTTGTGGTCACTTGTGCAGAAATTACCTTCATCCAGGAGGCCAAACTCTTCCTGGAAGCAGTGAAAATCCTCTTTGCTTGTTTGTATGATGGATTTACTTTGGTGCCACTTGGCTTGTTGCACTATGAATTTTGAGCTGGATCTTATTTTCTCAGTGATCTTTTTCTCCAGTGGAGCATTCAGGACTGGCAGAAGGGAATGGACCCTGCAGGTGTGAGTGCCCCAGAGCAGGGCCAGGCTGGGGCTGGGGGCTGGAAATATGTGAGTGTTTATTGTGGCGAGTCCTTCCTGACCCTCCTGTCCTTTCAATCCCACCTGGCTGGTGCCAGCAGCCCCATGCCCTCACTGTGAGCAGCTCCAGGAGGATTCATTGGCCACAAAGAGTTGTCTTATTAAACTTCTTGCCTTTTGTATCTGTAGGCAGATATGCCTGAGTTAGGGCAATAATGAATTATCATCGAGCTGTTTGCAATTCATCAAACTTCTAAATTAGAGCTTCTTGCAATTTCTGGCCATTTTGGACAAAAAGTCCATTCTCTTTGTCCCCATACAAAGTTCATCTTTATGAGTCATTAGGGGTGGGCAGGGGAGCACATGAGATCTCTCTGCAATATGTCTGCTGTTGAATTAAGGATTTTGCTCTTTGCTGAAATATCAGAGGTTCTGACATCCAGGTCACCAGATTCTGCTAATTAGTTTTCTAGCTTGACAAAGTATGATCAGAACAGAGACCACAGCCACTTACTGCATATTAAAGATTTAGCTTAAAATGTTCTCGCTACAACAGGTGGAAATCTGTATTGTTTTAGGATCGTGCCAAGATAAAACTTTGTGTTTGGAGTTATATTTGCACACAAACCAGCTCCATGTAGAGCAATAAGGATGCCAGCGAGGCAGTCGCACAAAATCACATATTGAGGCATTAATATTCTGTATACAGCACACGTTGTACACAGTTTATAGCAAAATATATGTGTGTGCCTTCCTGAAGCTATATTTGAACACACACAGCCTTCAAAGCCAGCTTGAGAAAAGAGTGTTTTGTCTGGGAGAGGGATTCGCTCAGAGCAGACCACACCGACATGTGCAATTACACACATTTCAGCAGAGATGCTTATGGTGTCTTCCAAGGCACCAGCTGCTACTTTAGAGGAGGAAAACAATTCTATGGCTTAGCATTTGGCTGCTCTGAGAGCAGGAATGCAGAGGGCACGGATCCCAGTCCTGGGAAACAATCATCACCCAAACCATGGCGTTGCTCAGGATAAACTCTGAATATTTTATAGTAAGAAAAGCACGAGTAAATGAACAACTCAGTCCACGCTCAACAAAGGCAGCAATAAGTAGCTGTTGTTGGGGGAAAATGACAAAATTTTACAGGCTTTTCCTCCAGATTCTGTAGGCCATAAGCTGTACTTTGTAGACTTTATCCTAGCTGCCCATTTAAATATTCTAATTGCAGCTCTGTGAACCTCATGATTCCAAGGCTTTTACACCTCTTGAACTACCATTCTGGCTGAGCAAATTAATTCAGATTCCCATTGTCATCGAAGCCCTGGGGCCAAGCTGTGCTCTCAGCAAAGTCCTGGCAGTGTGTGACAGGCAGGGAGCGACAGGGGCGTGCAGAGGGCACAGTTTGCTGGTGTCAGAGTTGGAGCAGCCATCAGCTGTCAGCCCTGGATGGAGCAAAGCTTTCCGTGCTGCCCTGCCTGCCGTGGGGCTGGGCACACACGGGGCAGGGCTTGGGGCAGCCCCACCTGAGCCACAGTGCACACCCAGCACCGAATCCCCGACAAGGACTCCATTTCTTCATGCAGAAAAGCCAATTCTGTGTTCACAAAGCTCATGGTTATAGGAAATATCAGAAGGCACCGTGTTAAATCTAATTGGCTAACAATACTCTGAAACTCAGTTTACTCGGGCCCGTGTGTATATCCATCAAATCTCTCTATTTTTGGTTAGTTTACATATTTTCTTCATGGATTCTCATGGGACAGATCTTTTGTTATTACAGGTGCGACCTATTTTTCTCTACAAGAATAGATTGTTATGCAAACTGGAAGTCATTCCTCTCATTTTTCCACATGGGGACTTACACACTGCCTGCTAGCTCAGCTAGAGCAGCAAGCCCTGAACCCTATTTTACAAAGCCTTTCTTTTATTCTATCTCTACCTGTCTGCAGCACTGAGGCAGCTCAGCAGTGATTTGCACTGGCAGAGCCAAAGCTCTGCATTCCCCAGCTCTGTGGGTCACAGTGGGGTTCTGAAGGCAGCTTTGGGTGTTTATTTTTGTGGTTCAGCTCACCCACACCTGTGTTTCAGTAACGTGTTCTGAGATGCTCTCCCCTGAGATTGGGATTGGAGTTGGAGATGGAGATGAGGAGGCTGACATGGCACCATCAGTTTGAAATACAGTTAATTTATTTGACAGAAGAAGCAGCTCCTGTTGACAGTAACCAGCTCCCTTCCTCCTCTGTGGGCAAAGGCAGCTTTCTCTTGCTAGGTTTTCAGTTATTTATGGGTTTGCATTCTCATTATATGGAACTGGAATTCAGAGTGAAAGCTAGTTTGGTGTTCTTCACAGGATCAGGAACAGGAGGAGAATTAACACCTGGGTTGGATTGGGAGTCTGAGGGGAATGGGGAAAACCCAGCCTTAAAGAATCGTACTTAATGCTGAGTTATTGAGTCAGACAGCTCATTAAATGAGGATGAAAGAACAAAGTGAAGTTATAAATGGATTTCTTTTTCCATTTGCCTCAAGTATGGCAGAGTTGCACTGGGGTGTGGTTTTTCTCTTCCAATTAATTGCACACTCTGGGAAGAGTTTTCCTCAGCTTCAGTTTGAGCAGTGGCTTCAATGGTTAACTAAATGTCAAGATTTTGCATTTTGTTTTGTTTTGTCAATTATTAAGGTCTGATTTATACTCATGGCACTGTACCAAGACATTTACTCCCACATCTAAGACTTGAATTGCTAGAGTTGTTTTTGTGAGTCGAGCCAGGCTATTGGAGAATGGTCCAGGTAAATATTTTAAAATATCAGAAGTGTTAAGTGGCAATTAAACTTTAAAGTTTGCATCTGTTCAAGAAGAAGTTGAGGGGCAGATTTGGAGCTCTGTGATGCTTGGCTGGGGAATTGAGCAGCTTTCCATCAAATTCACTGTGAAAATGAATCACTTTTTGTTAATATTAAGTTGTTGAGTTTTACTCCTTTGATGAATTTCTCCTGAGGAAAGGCACTGGAAGTGCTCCGTGGTTCTAGAACAAACGGGCATTGTGTTCAGAGAGAGCAGTCAGCTCCCAGCCCTGGCTTGGCAGGGCCATCCCTGCAGCCTCAGTCACCTTGGTGTTCCAGACACTGATCAGCGCTTGGGTTTTACCTCTGCTACAGCTCCGTTCACAATGGAATGGCAAAAACCTGGTTTCATTTAAAAATGTGGCAGTTTAGAGTCAAACCCAAACATATGGTACAAAACCAGAGTCTGGCAGCAAAGGGGAGGCAAAAAGAGCATCCAAGGCCATAGGAATGGATATGGAAACTGCTGGGCTGAGGGTGAAACCTCTCCCCAGTGTCAGCCTGGCCCAAAATCCCTTGTGAGCCTGAGGGGACAATGAGCAGAGAGACATGAACTGGAGGAGGTGTCAGCAAGAGGCTGGGAGAGGAACATTTCCCTTCCTGGCACAGGTCTGGGTGTTTATTTGATGGATTATTCACAGCGTGCCCGCCTTGCAGCTCTGTCCTGCAGCTGCACAGGAGCCCCCAGGGCTGGCTGCAGCACAGACATGAGCTGCAGCAGGACAGCAGCTGCAGCACAGACAGCAGGGAGCTGCAACACGAGAACAACTGCAGCACAGACCCCAGTGCAACCACCCTGTGCAAACCCCAGTACAGGGGTACAAGCCCCAGCCCAGCTCAGCAGGGCACAGGGCTGGAGGGGACTGCAGGACTGGCAGCAAGGGCACTCCCTGGTGTGAGAGGCATTGTCACAACAGAGGAGTTCCTAGCAGGAAATGCTAGCTCCTATTTCTATTGTTTATTTATTTGCTCCTTTCCAATTGCTGCTTCTGAGATTGCTGTTAGGATTTAATTTGCCATCCCCCTCCGGTGGCTCTCCGGTTTCCTTCTGGAAGCATAAGAGGAAATCCTTAAGACACACAGTTCTTCCTTAGATCTCTTACAATCAGCATTATGCACTGCAGAGCCAAATTAATGTATGCCCTTCCTCATTGTTTCCCTTCTTAATTCATTTCTTTCCATAAAGGCTCAGCAAGCAGCAATTTTCCAAGTGAGTTTTTAATCGCCTGAGCTCAGCATGATTACTGTCTCACAATCTAGTCACCATTTGATGCAATCAGTATTTCAGAATACAATCATCCTTTTTCTTTTTTTTCCCAAAAGCTGAATATTACATGGCCAGCTGATAACACTTGGCTTCAAAGAAACATGAAATACTCGCAGTGCTGCGTGAGAGAACAGAACCTGTGATTGCAGGGTCTTCCCCAGCTAAGTGCATGGAGGTGATGTGAAACACTTTTGTGAGATGGGGCACAAAGAAATTCATTATTCCAATGCAAAGAGCTCAGGCTGGGGAGGCGGGGAGGGAAGGAAGGGGAAGATGGGAACGTGGCATGCTGAAGTATTCCTTACTGCTGGGACGCTTGCTTTGAAAGGGCCTTTCAAGAGTACATGTTGCCAGGGGAGATTTTCTCTCCACAGCTTTTATTGCCACCCCACAAACAAAAGATTTCAAAACAGCCATACAGGAAACCTGCAGACTTAAACAGTTGCTGCCACACAGAAGCTGGAGACTTCCAGATTTCCCCAACCTGCAGTGAGTTTAGCATGAGAGATTATCAGAGTGAAATGAGAAAATCCTGCCTTGGAGGAAATGCTTCATTGCTGTGTTTTTAAGCACAGTTTGTGTACTATAAATGCCAAGAAAATGTTTTCATAATTGCTAAGTGAAGATCAGGATCTGAGGACAAAAAGCAGAGGCAAAGTGGCACTGAAGGAGAGAAAGGATAAAGGGGAAGAGCAGCTGCAGATGCTGTGCCCTTAGGGCAGGGCTGTGCCCATCCTGCAGCTCCTGCAGAGCACCAGGGGTGGCTTTGGTGTCCTCAAGCAAGGTGACACAGGGAGAAACCCCCGGGGCTGCACTGGACCCTGGGTGCATTTCCATGGGCAGCATCCATCAGCAGGGCTGCCATGGAGAGCTCATGAGAGGCTTCTCCTGGTGCTGTCCCTGGAGAAAGTGAGAGCCCACGGGGTGTGGGTGCTGCCCAGCCCTGCTGGGGATGCCTCAGCACTGGAATTGTTGGAGTTTGTGGAATTGTTGGGTTTGAAATCTCCCAGACAGCCATTTGCTGAGACCTTCTGTTCCTCACAAACGTGACAGTGGGGCTTGTTTCATTGCCTTATGCTATTATTGATATTTTCATCTTGTGTAACCGGTTCTGCTGAGGGAAAATCTATTATTGCCAACTTTGATCCCCTGAATTCCTGTAAGGAGATGCCTCCAAGCTTTGGCCCATTTGAGGCAAGCACAGATGGTTTTGTACAGGAGTGTGGCTCCTCAGAGAAGGCTGCTGACCTCGTGTGAGTCAGGGACCCTGTTCTGAAGACTGAAGACATCCTGAAGGGGATTGCTGCTGCCTGTCTTTCAAATAATTCTTTCTGTCTGTCACTGGGAGTTCAGGAAGAGCTGCAGCAAGCTCAGGGAAAAGCCTGAGGTACCTGAGAATGTGTGGTCACCACAAACTGACATCAGAGCCCCTGCTGCAGGGGTGTCCTGCCATAAGGATGAGATTTCTGACAGCAGAGAGGATTTCCCTAAAACTCAGGAGCCCTCCTTGAAATCCTGGCAAGAATATGAAATTATTTCAGAATAAGCCAAATGGACAGAAAAAATGTATGTGTTTTGGCAGCAAGCATGGTTAAAATCCCAAACAGAACTTCACCAAACCCTCCTTTGCACAGAAGTGGAGATCAGAGCAAGGAACTATTTGAAGATTTTGGGATGAAATAGGAAGTGAAGCTGCAGAGGAGGAGATGACAGCTGTCCTACCACAGCCTCCAAAGTGCACCTGCAGCACAAACACTGGGAAAAAAATCCATGTGATGTCAGCTGAGAAGCCACTATTAAGAGAAACTTAAAAGAAGACAGGGAGCATGAGCCTCTTACAGAAAATAAAGGGAAAATCTATTCAGCCTTCAGTGCTGATTGCACAGAGAATAAAAGCAGAGTGCAGCACCTGCAGCAGGGATGCCTGGGATGCAAATGCTGCACAGGACTTGTGCTGTGCTTGGGCAGAAATGGGGCAGTCCCAGCACTGGCTTGCACTTTGGTTAGTGTCCCCAGAGAGCAGCAGCACAAAGGAAAATAGTGCATTAATTAAGAAATTAAATCTGTCCTTCACATTAACTTGTTCTTTTGTAGCTCTAGCAAGGAGGACATGAAAATAAGAGACGGACTTGGGGTTTCATGGGAAGGAATTTCTGTGTCTGTGCATGGGATATTCACATCTGGGTTGCACCTCTGGGGCTGCTCTCTGATCGTGTCCCTCTGAGCAAACCCCCTGGGCCTGGCAATGTGACTGAAATTCAAATAAATCTCTGCTGCCTGAACCACTCTGGGTGGCAGCCACAGCAAAGAATGGACCAGATCCTGCAGCAGTGGAAAATTGCAATTTATTTTTGCCCAAACCCAGCCTGAGCAATGTCCAGTTCATCCTGGTGCTCTCTGCCTGCTTGGTTACCTGATTTCTTTGCTTTCATTTGCTTCTCCTGCCTCTTCTTCCAGGCATTTTCAACACTGGCTTTTCCCATCCATTTTTCTAGGGATTTTTAACAAAGCACCATTTTTAATGACACCATTTCCTTTCCAGACACAGTCTGGAAGCATTTTCTGTTTGTGTGGCACCCGTAAATTTTCTGGTTAGGAAAGAGAACTCATAATTTCTAGTAAAAGAGCCAGATTTA
This sequence comes from Ammospiza nelsoni, assembly GCF_027579445.1. Lineage (NCBI taxonomy): Eukaryota > Metazoa > Chordata > Aves > Passeriformes > Passerellidae > Ammospiza > Ammospiza nelsoni. The sequence goes on along the minus strand of NC_080650.1, from coordinate 1,424,343 downwards.
TACATTTTCTGTGATTCTGGGGATGTATTTTTATGTCTCACATAGCGTTTACATAAACTTCTCTTGTGATGAAATGAAGAGAAGGTAGAAACCTTTTCCCACTCTTCCCCTGTTTTTCTCTTCTTTCACTGTGGCATGTTTTTCTGTATCTACACAGCCCTAAGGGAAGATGTTGAAAAACAAAAGAAAAGAGGAAAATCCTGAAGTACAAGAGCAAACTTATGGCAGCACTCTGCAGTTTGTCACTTGCCTTTCATGCATGAGCTGGAACAGTTGTTTGTGCCCAGATTCCAGGGGAAACTGAAGAACTTTACAGATCTGTCTTGGCATTTGGACAGGGTTCATGCCAGTCCATGGCAGAAAGACTGACAGACAGGGAGGCCAGCTCGTCTGTAAATGGATTTTAGCAGGGTGTTGTTGGATGAGAGAGAAGCCCAGTCCACATGTGTCATGCAGGCTTTGGATCAAAAATGCTCCAGTGAAGAGCACTCAGGTAGCTCTGCACTGCTTGTTCTGATAATTCAATCTCTGCCTGTAAATGAGAGTCAATAGAGAAGTATTGATTTCAATAAGTCGTGGTTTCTGAAGAGCTCTGTGAAGAAAGGCAAATTTTTGTCATCCAGAATGTGGCATTTTGACATTTGTTCTCGCTGTGATTAGGTTTTTTAAAAGTTCTCCTCAAAAGAGGAAAATACCGTGGTTTGGTTTGTTTTCTGCCACGGGGTCTGCAGAATCTTTTTGTTGTGATTTTGGGGGTTTTGGACCTGCCACTCCTGTGCTGCCAGGGCCACTTGTGTCCCTTGGAGCCCCTCCTGACGTGTCCTCAGGGGTTTGACAGGCCGTGTTCCCTTTTTGGGAAAAAGAGTGATTGTGCCAGTTAATTCTTTTGTAAAATCCCCATGGATGGCTCACAGGGAACCCTCAGAGGAACATAAACACCCTCAGTGTCTTGTGGCAGGTGTGTGGGGCTGGATGGATGGGTTGGGACAGCACTGTGCACGGAGAGGTGTCACCCCTGGAAAGGCCATTCCCCAGCACTGTGAGGGAAAGGTGTCACCCTTGGCCAGGCCATTTCCATTCCCCAGCACTGTGAGGGAAAGGTGTCACCCTTGGCAAGACCATATCCATGTCCCCAGCTCTGTGCAGGGATGGTGTCACCCCTGGAAAGGCCATATCCCAGCAATGTGAGGGAAGGGTGTCACCCTTTTCAAGGCCATGTCCCCAGCACTGTGCAGGGATGGTGTCACCCCTGGAAAGGCCATATCCCAGCAATGTGAGGGAAAGGTGTCACCCTTGGCCAGGCCATTTCCATTCCCCAGCAATGTGAGGGAAAGGTGTCACCCTTGGCCAGGCCCTGTCCCCAGCACTGTGAGGGATGGTGTCACCCCTGGAAAGGCCATATCCCAGCAATGTGCAGGGAAAGGTGTCACCCTTTTCAAGGCCGTGTCCCCAGCACTGTGAGGGAAAGGTGTCACCCCTGCCCAGGCCATTTCCCAGCACTGTGCAGGGATGGTGTCACCCCTGGCAAGGCCATGTCCCCAGCACTGTGCAGGACTCCTCAAGGGCAGCACAGCAGCTCCTCCTGTCCCTGCAGGAGGAAATGGGGGTGTGGAAGATGTTGGAGATGTCAGAGCCCCCTCATTCCTTCAGGCCTTTGGGAGGAGACCCAGCATCAGTGCCCAGCAGTGCCAGAACATTCAGTGCATTATTCACTGTAGCACTGCAGCAGCCAAACATCCCTGTTGCACCAGGCATTTGTAATTACCTCTGTATAATTAGGTTTGTAATTATAAATATACGTAATTATAAATAATTGTTTGTAATTATTAAGATATTCTGCTCTGCAGAGGCTGGGGTGTGCCACTTTCACCCTGGTTGGAGTTTGGATTTCCTGGCACAATGGAAGCGGAGGAGCAGGGAGGGCAGAGCAGGGGTCACCCTGAGCTCTCTCCCTCAGCAGCTCCTGCAGGATTGGTTCTGCTCCATTCTCTGCTCCTTCCTGCACAGAGGGACCATCCACTCCTCTCCTGCCCCAGGTGCAGAGCACAGAGGCAGCTGCTGCTGTGAGCAGCACATTTTCCATATTTTTGGTACACAGGGACTTTTCCTTTCCAGTCTCTGATCCAGGGGAGCTCCCTGTGTTTCCCTGAGGAATATTCCCTGTGAGTGCTGTCCCTGGAGCTCAGGCCTGGCACAGTCCAGAGGGAAATTCCAGAGCCCTTTCCTGGTCAGGAGCCTCTCCTAACGCTGACCCTCTGTGCCACCCTGGATTAGATGAACAAGGCAGTCCACTATAGTCCAGTCTCAGAAGACCAGAGGAGAAAAGTAATTTTTAGGTAAAAACTCTTGATCTTCTCTCCAAATAATTCTATTGAAGCACTTAGCTGAATGAATGCAGTTTAAAGGCTGCTTTTCTTGGCTGTGTTGTCTGTCCTAAAGTCCCTTTTTCACTAATAATGAATTATTTGTGGCTCAGAGACTAAAAACTAACTGGGAAGACTTATGAATGTCGATGCAGCACTGTCTAAGCACAGGACCAGAGTTATCTTCACAAAACAAAAGTGTGCTGTTGTGTATCTAAGAGCTTTCTGGGGATTTTTGCTGGTTTTCTGTTGATCCTTTGGGATAATGATGGTGTATCCTTGTGTTACTGGGAGAAGATTAAAGGCTAGATTAGTGTGGCAAATATTCATGACTTAAGACATTCCTCTTAATGCTGTTAAGCTCCCAAGCTTTGCAGCCTGTCTGTCTGCTCCTGGGGGCTGTGCAGTGTTGTTGTTGCTGCCACACTGCCATGGCAGCCCTGGGGAAGGGATGCTCTGTGCCATGGCAGGAGAGCAGCACCTGGGGCTCCTTCTCCTTGAGGGATGCCTGGAGAGGCTCCCTGGAACAGAATTGGGCAGAGTAACAGGAATAAAGCAGGGATTTATTAAAAGGCTTTCAAAGGATGCACCTTGGGCAGTGCAAGAGCCCAGCCAGGGCTACACCCGAGATGGACCCAAGATGGACAATGGTCTTGAGTTTTCACACTTTTATAAGTTTTGGTTCATTTCCATATTGGGTTCACTGTCCAATCCCAGCTCCAGGTTGTGCAGTCCCACCCTCCCAGTTTGCTCCCCTTAATTCCCTGCTGTTTGCACTTTTTTGGCTGAAGCTGTAGCTGTGCCCTTGGTTCTGGGGCTGGAAAAGGATTGAGAGTGACTGAGGAGAGGCAAAGGATTGTTCTGTGGGACTGAGGAGAGGCAAAGGATTGTTCTGTGGGACTGGGGAGAGGCAAAGGATTGTTCTGTGGGACTGAGGAGAGGCAAAGGATTGTGCTGTGGGACTGAGCTGTGAGGAGAGCTGCTGACACTTCATATGGAGTTCAGAAATACACACTAACACAGTACAGAATGTGGAAAAGGTGAAAGCTCAGCCTTCAGGCCTGGTGAGGGCTCCTGCAGGAGCAGCTCAGGGGTTGATGGGCGCCTGCTCTGCTCCCTGTGCTCTGTGCAGCTGGGGAAGGCTGAGCTCTCCTGCACGAGGGCCCCGCTCCCTCGGTGCCCTGAGCTTTGTGCACTCTGTGTTGTCACTCCTATGGAATATTTGCACGCCCCGGCAATGTGGAGAAGCCAGCAGGCGCAGAAGGGTGCCTGGCTTCAGCAGTTAGAGCTCATCTGCTGGGGTTTCTCAAACACAGTCTTTAGAAACCTCTGTTTCCCTCGTTAAATTTTTTTTTAAAACTTGAAGGATACGCAGTACATGAAATTGAATGAATATGCATGTAATTGTTTCTTTTTCTTTAATTTCATGGAGCCTTAGATCTTAAATTTCAGTCACAGGGATTAGAGCCATGAATCATGAACATTTAGTTTACTTAGTGCTCAGAAAATGACTTTTAAAGCCCATTATTCTGCAAAGAACGTTACATCTGATGCTGCCTGAGTATTTTCCCCTCTTACTTTTCTCACCCATCTGCAAATTATTCTGTCAGTTTCTAGCCCCATTTGTGTGAGCAATTCAGTTGGGGGAAAACAGAGAGGGGGGAAAACCCCACCTTAGCTTGTAGCTCAAACATATGTGTTATTTTCACCTAATTAACAGCTTTTGCAGAGCAGGTTCCGTGTTTGCAATTAGATGGGTGCAAGAAGGAGCTGGTACCATCTGCTGGGGTTTCACCACAGAAACAGCTCTTGAGCCCTTCTGGGATAGCAGCTGATGAATATGAGAAATGTGGATGTTTACATAAACTAACGAGTGCTGGTACTGCCTTATCTGCACAAGTGGAAGGATCAAATATTTAAGGAAATCCACCTCAGACGAGAGCGTGTGCTTGGGATTGGTGCTGGGGAGAGATGCTTTGTCTCATGCTGGGAATGGAGATGTCTGATGGAGATGAGCAGCCTGGCTGGAAGGATGCTGACAAGGCAGCAGGAGCCAGGCTGGCCTGCACGTGAGACTGCTCCAAAGAAACAGAAACTCATGGCAGTGGGACTGACAGGATTTGGATCACAAGTGGATAAAGGAGATCCTGCTTAAGCTCTGCTCCATGTGTTCTCATTACCAACAAAAGGAGTGATTGAATGGGAAGAAAAAAGCATTCCTAAAGCTTTCCCTAAACACAAACTGTGCTGAGACTGAAATCAGCTTGAACTTGCTTCATGTGCACCTGCTCTGCTGCATCCTGGCAGTGGAACTGCTGCTCCATCAAGGGATGAGTGCAGTTGGTCCAAACAACTTGAAGTGTGACAGAGCAGAGAGTTTGAGCCTCCATAACCACACTGCCTTTGTTCCAAGCTTGTGTCACAGTTGGCTGTCACTGCATTACAATAGACAGTGAAGTCCTCCCAGCCCTGAAAGCTCCTGGTCCGGGGCCAGTAAAGCAGGAGAAAGTCTCTCACTTGCTTCAACAAGAGCTGGATCGAATTTCAGAGGCAGGCTGTGTCCCTGCCATCCCGTTCTCTTTCACACATCTCAGCAGAGCCCCTCTGGTTCCCCATCCCCTGCAGCAATGCTGTGCTGTGAGCAGAACCAACTCAGCCAGCTCTAGGGTTTGGTTCTGGATACTGAGCACACCAACTCAGCCACCTCTAGGGTTTGGTTCTGGATACTGAGCACACCAACTCAGCCACCTCTAGCATTTGGTTCTGGATATTGAGCACACCAACTCAGCCACCTCTAGCATTTGGTTCTGGATATTGAGCACACCAACTCAGCCACCTCTAGCATTTGGTTCTGGATATTGAGCACACCAACTCAGCCACCTCTAGCATTTGGTTCTGGATATTGAGCACACCAACTCAGCCACCTCTAGCATTTGGTTCTGGATATTGAGCACACCAACTCAGCCACCTCTAGCATTTGGTTCTGGATACTGAGCACACCAACTCAGCCACCTCTAGGGTTTGGTTCTGGATATTGAGCACACCAACTCAGCCACCTCTAGCATTTGGTTCTGGATATTAAGCAGCATTTCTTTTCCTGCAGGGCAGGTGACATTCCTGGGGGACCAACCACTGCCTGTCCCAGGCATTCTCTTCTCTTCCAAAGGCACCAGCACCTTAACATGGCCATGGAGCTCACCTGATGCTGATAATCTCTCTTTCTCAGTCTGCACATGGTGATGAGAAAGCAGAAACTTTTCATTCCAACACAATTCCTCAACTTGATTTTTGTTAATTAAAATCTCAGCTGATGGGTAGAGGATCTCATTTCGTGAAACAGAGAACATTTTGGCAGCTCCCATGTACTGCTTTAGCTGCTCCCCATTTGCTCTCAGTGTTCCCTCTCCACAATCAATCAGGAGGAAAGTGGAGCAGCTGTCCTTGCTGTGTGCTCTGGGTGCCCAGGGGTTGCTGCTGAGCTGGAATTCAGCAGCAGGCTGCAGAGTGAGTGCTCACCCACCTTTCTCTCCAGAGCTGTGCCCCTGCCAAAGCTCTCCTCTCCAGCAGGAACGCCCCTGCACCGTGCTGGGGAGAGAAGGGGAGCAGCTGCTCTGCACCTGGGACTGCAATCCTGGCACATCTCAAGTGTTGTTTAATAATTTTGCACAGATCAACAGTTTTTGAATAGTGCACACTCCGTTCTGTTCAGCAGGTTTTTAAACTCTCATCGTGCATTCATGGATCAGTGCACCTTCTCTAAGGCTCAGCAATTGTCTGCATTGTTAAACCCAAATGTTAATGTCTGCCACGCTGTCCTTCCCTCTAGTTCAGTGCATTTCAATGGGGGTTAAATGCTAAAACCACTCTTAAAACTTCAAACACCCATTCACATCAACACAGGCTATACCTGGCCTCATCTCCCTCCTCCCTCGGTTTCCTGCTTAGGATGAAGATCATTGGAGCTGCTTCAGGCTCACCTTGACATATCTCATTTTTTACCTTTTCTCCAGTGAAAGCTGGTGGCTGGGAGAGGGAAATCCTTCTAATCCTGTTGGTAAGTGTGGCTGTTGGAGTGCTGTGAGCCAGGCAGTTTGTGTCCCGTTCCTGTGGAACATTATTATTCAATGGTAAGATGAAAAACAAACACATATCGAGCACATGGGATGGGGAATACTCGGCTTAAACTCTGGCTATCATTTCTAAGTAGGAAAGAAAGCTCAGAATGTATCTCAGGGGATTCCTAAAAACAACACTCCTATCTGAAGCTACAGCAGCTATTTCAGAGAACAGTACTTGGAGACCTGATTTGCCAATAAAAACAAATTAACGGGAAAAGAATGTTTCAAAAATGACACTTCCAAGACTGTTCTGCACACGTGGAAGATTAAAAGGGAATAAAACCTCTTGTTTTATTAGTTTAAATTCCAGCATCATGTCATTTGCCATCCTTTACTATGGTATTCCTAATCTACCATTTGCCTCAAATTGCTTGCAGGCAATATCTGCAGACCCCAGTGCACAAGAGGAGCTGGGGCAGGGGGAGGCAGAGCTGTTGTGAGTTTCTGAAGCACTGGTGAAGGCTCTTTTGGCAGCAAGCACCTCTTTTCATGGGTGAATTTGAGCTTCAAATTTAAATTATCTTGGGACATGACTGGATAACCAAATGCCTGAGTTTTTCAGCTGAAAACACACTGTGTTAGACCAAATTCTGAGACACATGGTGTCTGCCTCAGTTTTCTTAAAATGTGTTGTAAAATTAGCACCATTCCTTTGGGGTTGGTGTCAAAAACTCACAGGTGAGAAGTGCCACAGGACAGCTTTGCACCGCGCTTGGTGTCACACTTGCATCCTCTTAGGCAGTGTTGCTTTGCACTGAATTAACTAGAATTCATTCCTTTGGGTAGGAGTTTCTCCTTTATAATTCATTACCCGCGTCCATGCACAGCTGTGTGTAAATACCAGTGAGAAGTGTTTGCCTGGAGGTGAGAAAGGCTGACCTTGGGCCTCCTGAGGTGCTGCAGACAGGAGAGGGATGTCCCTGTGGCCGGGTCTCTGCTGAAGCAGATCTCGCCGTCCCCTCCCACGCTAGAGAGTGTGGAGGGAAATGGTTGTGCCCAGCAGGGTTTCAGCACTTCAAAAACTCCTGAATAATAAACAGCCAGAGGACTGTGGCTGTCTTGTGCCTCCTGTGAGGCTCCTTGCAGGGTGACCTGCCAGCTGAGGGTGAGGAAGGAGCTTGGAGCACACCCTGCACGCAGAGATGAGCCACAAGCAGGCATCTCTTGTTTTCCTGTCAGTTCACGTCCCCTCTGTTTTACCTGCTCCCCCAAAGGGTGCAGAAGCCTTTGTGACCTGAACATCAAATGGTTTCCCAATTACTCCTCCCAAACTGCTATCTTCCTCTGGTCGGGATTAGCCTGAAGTGAGGAGGCTGTCACACACTGAACAGGGCAAATTGAGCTTTTTTACAATTACTTGTGGGGATTGGAGCCAACCACCTGCTTCAAAGCCCTGAGAGGTTAATTGCAGCTCTCTTTCTCTTGACCTGCACATGGGAGCACACGGTGGCTGGCCTGCTCCCCTGCAAAGTGTCTCAAACAGCACTTTCTGGGGCTGCCAGGCAGCTGACGATGGATGCTGACAGACTGCTTTACACAGCCTTGCTCCGTGTGTTTTACATGAGAGGGTGGCATTCTAAGCTTTTGCTGATTCTTCTCACTGTGTAGTGTTTGTAGGAGAGATTTAAGAGCCTTTTCCCTCTTTGTTCCCTCAGAAGCAGCAGCTCAAAGGGATTCAGTGTGGACGTCACCTGCTCAGGCAGCTCTGATGGGAAGAGGCAGCACTGGGACCAGTTCCCCTTCCAGCAGCATCCCTCTGACAGTCAGAGAGTGGCTGCAAGGTTTGGAGGGGACTGAAAGGGAGAGAAAGTGCAGGAGGACATTGCTGCAGGGCCCAAGGCTCAAGGGGTGTCCATTCCCTCTAGAGCAGTGAGAGGGAACAGTGCTGCTGCCATGAATCGCAGCTCCAGGATGGAATCAGCTCTGTGTCCTGGATCTCTAGTGGGTCCCAAGGGAAAAAAGAGTGCTGGACATTTCCTGTCCATACTCAAGGCCCTCATTTCCTTCACATGAGCCAAGTCTGCTTTTTAGCACCAATTGTAGTGAGGTGGGTGAAAGGAACATGGCAGTAATGAAATATGTGTGAGTGAAACAGAGGCTTCCTCATGAGAGCTTTAGTCTATCCTGCTTGTCATGGGATTCAGCTGGATTTTCCTGTGAATTGTCTGGTACGCTTGTACTTAACAGAGTAAACTCAAATTCTAGATAGAGAACTGAAACAACAATGGCTCTTTTCAAGTTTTCTTATCCAGGCTGGGTTATTTTCTGGGAGATACACCTGAGTGAATGCTGAGCTCTGAACGCTGCACTGGGTGAACCATAGCAAAGTTATATTTCCTGCTTTGTACTTACCTTTTGGTTAGTATAGAAATGACTGAATGTCTCTGTCTAAAAATAAAATCTGTGACATTTGTAAGCCTAGATGTGAAATCCACCCCCCAAGGTTGCCCTGATGGGGAGACTCCTAAAAAGTGCTGTGTCAGAATTAAGAGACGAACGGGACTTTTGGTTTTTTCGGTCTTCAGGCTGTTTATTTTTCTCTTATCAACAGTTCAGCATGCTGTCTACATACCAGACCTAGCCTACAAAGAGAAGGCACCAAAAAGTCACAAAACACACAGGTTCAAGATATTTGAAAACTATTTTGTCCAATTAACCCTTAGAACGTATTTTTTTTCTACTCTCTACCAATAACGAATTATTCTTGTGTCCATCATCTGCATTGTGGTTCTTCCTAACCAATCACACCTTGCTGCACGCCTCTAACATTTCAGCCATGGTTGGTTGACCAGGCATGGCACTAATTATACGTTTGCACTCTGCATTGGCGTTTTCAAAAGCGAGGTTTTGAAGCAGATATTGCTTTGCCACTTCGTCACTCACTTGTCTGTCCACTGCCTTCACGAGACGATCAATGAACGAAATGAAGGGCTCAGAAGGACCTTGCTTTACTTCTGTGTAAAAGACTTCTGGAGTTCCCTCCGGCTGGATTTGCAGAATTGCGTTCCGCGCCGCCTCTTTGATGTCTGCAATCACGTCTCGGGGCAGCTCTGCCGCCTGATGTTCGGGGCTGGCGTGGGGTTCATCCCCTGCCAGCTGAGCCGGGGTGAGGGCAGCGCGGGGCCCTCCTGCGTAGCCGTTCCTCAGCTGAGCCAGAGCCCTCCGCCACCTCGCATCCCACTCCTGGAACTGCTCATCTGTCAGAATTAGCGAGGCGAGGCGTCTGCAGTCATGAGGTACCAGGTCGTAAAAATAAAAGGTGATTTTTATTAATTGCTGGAAGTAGAGAGAGCCTAAACCATCCTCTTTTACTGCCTGTCTCAAGTCTTTAATTGCGTCATATGTCAGTGGTCTCCATTTGGGATTCTCATTTTGTCTGCCATGTTTTGTTGTCTTTGATTTTGTTGATGCCATGTCAAAATCTTCCTTTAATGTTTTTCTTCTAATCTCTGCCCAGTTGGTAGAATTTGCTATGTCTCTTGATGGATCTTTTGTATTATTATTTGAGATGGCTTCTGGAATCTAAGGAAATGGGACAAAATCTGTTTGTATTTTGCGGGTTTGTGTCCTGCAAAGATGTTCTTTCTTTACGTTTTGAGGCTGTATTCACTCCTTCCCCTTGTGAAAAACACGTTCACTCTCCTGTGAAAATTTAAAAGGTTAATTAAAGGGCAATAAGAGACAAGGAGCATAGAGCAAAGGTTATTATGGCTGGGGGCATTTAGAAATAAAAACCACATATTTATGACAAAGTTACTTTAACATCACACATAAAAAATCAATTTTCATATTTGTGAAAAGCCAATATTATAATATGTATTATAACACATACTTATATGTGTTATAGTATATATAGCATACTATAATACTAATAGTATATATTATATTATATTATATTATATTATATTATATTATATTATATTATATTATATTATATTATATTATATTATATTATATTATATTATATTATATTACATTATATTATAGTATATTATAGTATATTATAGTATATTATGGTATATTATGGTATATATTATATAGTATATAGTATATATACTATTTCACTGCTATGTCTAAGCTAAACTAACAGTAGAAATGGAAGCTATATCTTCATAACAAAGTGATTTTAACATGACACATATAAGATCCATTTTAATATTTGCGAAAAGCCACTATTATAATGTGTATCCATAACACCCCTCTGTATGAGGAATTGCTGGTTGCATTTATCGCTGTGTATTAGAATTGGAGGGTGCAATAATTGATTTGGCCAGAGGTGGCGCTGCAGCAGGAGGTTTAACGTCTTGTCGTCACGAAATGACGTCAGCGGAAGTACTTAGCATAAATTACGGAAGTGCGGGGCGCCGCCATTTCGCGTACGGAATAGGTGCGCAGGGCGCCGCCATTATGTGGGAAGGGCATGTTTCGTGCGCAGCCTCTGAGCTGCACTAATGAATCAGGGGGACTCCCGCGGAACAGCCATGGAGAGTGATTGACAGGCCGGGAGGCGGGGCCACGGGCGGGGCCGCAATGGCTGGAGGGAGCTGCGGGCTGGGGAGCGTTGGCTCCGAGCTTGGGTGTGTGAGAGAGCGGGCGGGGAATGGACACCCCGCGCCGCAGCTATGGGCAGGAAAGAAGCGCTGTTTGCGATCTCTGGGTCTGTGGGCAGTAAAGAAGCGCTGCTTGTAATCTCTGGGTCTGTGCTTGCCACCGCCTTCCGAGACTCCATCCGCCCGTCCCGAGGGAGCCCTGTCCTCCCGCAACCTCTGTGTGCCCCGTCCCCGCCGGGCTCTGCGCACTCCCTGAGGCCAAAGCCACGTTTGCTACTTTTACAAACCGCCGCAGGTCCCGCTCTGCTCCCTCCGGGTAGAAGGGAACGGCGTTTTGCGCTGTTTGCGGTGGTTTTGCGTACCCGGGGCCGTCCGCGCGGTCCCTGGCTGCGCAGGTTGCGTACCCTGCGCCCATGCCGCGGTGCCAGGTGGCCGCGCACCGGGACAGGCCCTCCCGCTGCAGGGCTGCTCCTCGGCGATTCGGGGCGTCCCCCGGCTGTGGGGAGCGCCTCGCAGGGCTGGCATGTCCCCTGTCCCTGGGGGAGCCGTGGGGAGCGATCTGTGCAGACGCTGCTGGAGCGGGGCAGGGGGGCTGCCCCGTCCCGCCGCTCTGGGCCGCACGGGCCGAGGCCGGGCGCTCTGGGGGGGCACTAATTATCTCCTGAGCCTCTTGTGCCGCTTCTGTGCCCGGCTTCTGCTGGCTAGAGCCTCACAGATCACCCCACATGATGGAAGAAGTTTTGCTGCTGCTGTGTTAAGCGTAGCAGCATTGTGTGGTCTTAGATTCGCAGAGTCCCAGAGAAGGGGATCGAAAAGAGCCCCTGGGTCTGCGTTTGGAAACTGTTCCTGCACCCAGTGTAAAAGATCTTTTAGTTGGGACAGCCCTGGGATGTTCCCTGCCCATTGAGTGTAGGAGGTCTAAGGTGTCTCTTTGTGATCTGGAAATTAGTTTCCCGTTATCAGTCTGTGATTAACCCCAAAGAACATAAATCATACCTCACTTCTCGCCTCAATTCCCGTCTCGGTCTCCAGCATCCACGTTCTGCTCCAAACCGTTTCACCAGCGTCCAGGGATTTCCAAGTTCTTTTTTTCTTCCTTTTTTCTTCTTTCTTTTCCCTGGGGATTTTCCAGCTCACAGCTGCTGTTTCTTCAGAGAGGTCCCAACCTCCACAGGTGTCCCCACACCACGGCACCCCTCACTGCTGGCTCTTGGCTTTGTGTTTGCTCTGCCAAGGTCAAGATTGAGGCGCCCCAGACGGTGTTCTGTGTTCAGACTCAGATGTTTATTATTTCTTATCTACATTACAAGTCCTGACTTCTACAGCATTCTAGTAACAAGCTACAAAATGGCCAACTGTCTTTCTCTACAAGGTCTTTTAAGGCTAAACTATCCAATTAAGAAATGACACCTGAATTGTTTTCACTTTTAACCCAATAACTAACCCCTCGTGTCCACACTGCGGACTTTTCTGTCCAATTACACAACACCACCCAAACCCATGGAGAAGAAGGGAGAAGAAGGTGAAGGATCAGCCTCCGCCCTAAAACCTCCATCTTGCTCTACATATATTGTTAAACTCTTAAGTTTTCCACCCTGTGATATTACACACTTCTAATCAAACTCCACACCCACAATCCCAGTGCTATCAATTTTGGAAGCCTTCTCCACGGCCTCAGGTCAAATGCAGTGTTCTCTTGTGGGTCTGTGCCTTTCAGCACAGAAAGTTTGAAATACTCAACATCCAGCATTCCTAGACTGATATTTTTATAGCTAAAATTAATGTCCATTTTCAGTTCCCTAATTTAGCACCTTTCTTGTCTGCTGACAAGAACGTTTGATGCAGCAAGAAGAGAATCTGAAAAATTAGCTGCTGTCTTGTCAGATATTAGTTATTCCCATGATCCGGCCTTGATGTTTATCCCTCCCTCTTTGAGTTTTCTTAATTATTTCTGTCTTGTATTAATTCTCACATAACTCCCTGGATGTAAGCTTTATGGTTTAGAATCTCAACTGCTCATTCAATTAATGGGCTTGCTTAATGTGCTTAAACTTTCCAGAGACGCTCGTGACACATTATGAGGGAGGGAAAAAAAGATTCCAAGTCTGCTCCATCTCATTTGTGGTACTCCTGAGCCTGAAGTCCATTTTAAGCTCTTTATCAGATTATCTAGATATATTATTTTTATATTCTTGTGTTCATTAAGCATTTATGTGAAGGAGTATTCTCTCCAGAAGAGGGACTGTGTTTCCTTTGCCCCATCCCTCATCACCTGGCTCAGCCCCTCTGTAAATGAGCAGTTGTAGTTTCAGTACATTGAAAAGGATCCGAGAGGCTGACTTGAATATGGCAAATGTGGAAGGACAGATCTTTTACTTCATATCTGAAAACTGGGTATTTTTTGAGCAAAATAAAGCATCTGCCAGAGGTTTTCTCTATTTTTTTCTTGGCTCAGTAACCCCTAATTCCTGTTAATATCTGAAAAGATTTGAGGTTGGTTTGCAGAGGGAACCCAGCCTGTTCCCCCCCGAAGCCTACATGAGTTATCTCAGTAATTCCAGGAAAGCAGAATTTAAACACGGGCTCAGCCAGGCTCCCTCTGTGCCAGAGCCTTGGACAGGTGACACAGAGCAGCCCTGACAGGAGAACAAAGTGCATTCCAGGGACACAGCCACATCTCATCAGCTGTGGGCTTCAAAGATTAAAACCACTCTGCAACCATGGGCTCTGTGGGAAATGAGCTCCTCTCTGTCTTCAAGGCAGAATGCAAACCAGATAAAGATAAAATACATGTACACATGCAGGTATAGAACTCATTATATATGTATATAAACATGAATATTGTACATGAATAATATACATGAGTGTTATACATGGCTGGGTGTTTGTGTATCTAAAACTACACTGTTTGTATAGCTAAAACCACACACACACATTTATAAATATATTAGAAACCCCTCCCTGACAAAGGAGTCCTGTCTTCCAGGATGCAGATTGAATTAGTTGCTACATCATGGTTTTATATAAATGAGATCTGTGCTCAGGACCTTGATTTTGTGCCAGAAGATCCCTGGAGCCAAGAGGGCAGATGAGTTGCAGTACACAGCCCACACGCTGCTTTTAGCAGAGATTTCATGGAATGCCACGGAGCAACTATGAATACATTTTGTTAAAACAATTACTGAGAAGTCCTAAAAAATAATGCTTCTGCTGCACTTCTGCTCATGAGCCATAAGGGCATCTTTGTCTTTCAGCATTACAGTGCTCAAGGAAAAGATTCTGGTTTATGGTTCTGAGTCAGTCTTTTTCTTACTAACATATGGCCCCATTTTTCCTGGTTCTTTAAGCAAGTTGTAAACATAAATGTTGATGCGCATGGAGTTTGATTCATGAAGGGTTTAATTTGCCTAATATAAAAGATTCACGCAGGTTATATAACATCATTAAATTATTTTTGTAGTTTGAGTAGTATCCTTTGAGGAAAGCACAACTCTTTCCCTGGGGTCCATTTATCACTGTTTGCTTCTAATTAGAGAACTGGAAATGCAATATGCATGACTTAGATTTGCAGTGTTGTCTTAGCCCTCATGTATCATCCTCGTTCTTCCTCAGGAACTTTTATTCATTTCCTAATTTTTGATATGTATTTTTTTTAAGGTTTCTGAGAGCTGTGACTCCATCTTTGTTAATGGCAAGGAGATGAAGAGCAAAGTGGACACCATAGTGAATTTCACGTACCAGCATTTCACCACGCAGCTGGAGGTGACGGTCTGGGTGCCGCGGCTGCCGCTGCAGATCGAGATCTCCGACACGGAGCTCAGCCAGATCAAGGGCTGGAGGATCCCTGTCACCTCCAACAAAAGGTGGGTATGTCCCCAGCACGTGCCTGGGGCTCTGCTCTGACAGCTCAGCCATTTGAGAATGAGCATTTCAAAATTGCTGTCAGCTTTGCAGCCTGCCTCAGCCTTCACTCAAACACTGGACAGTTTAAAAGGCAGAGCTTTGCCTGGAGCATTAATCAACCCCGCACAATCTCAGGACATTCGATCACACATTCCTGAGGAAAAGCACTTGGACATCTCCTGTAGGTGTAACACAGCCCTGTGTGTGTGTGTGTGAGATATTCAGCACTGCCAGACCTCAGTTCTGTCTGCTGGGACAAATAACGGGGCCAAGGAAGGGTTCAGGTGTCACTGTCTTGGACCAGGTGACCCAGGTCTCTTCCAACCCAAACCCTCTGTGATTCCATGGCTTTGGGTGGTTGTTCAGTCTGTGCAGGCTGCTGTATTACTTAGCAACTCTGAATTAAATAAGAAACAATTCCTACTGAAGACCATGTTTCCCCAGGAAGAAGTGGACAGGGAAAAAGGAGGGCAGAGACAGTGGGGCTTTTGAGCTCTGATCCCATCATTCCCTACTGGAAATGCCCACTCTGTAATAACCATCATTTGCAAAATAGAACTTCCTGTGTTGGTGGATTTCAGGTGAAATTGGAAAATATTGGTGGGGAAAAGGCGTGACACCAGGTCAGATTTATCACCCAGTGAAAAAGCCCTGCTGGCAGCAGCAAGGGGAGTGCTGAACACTGTGGCAGATCCAGCTGAAGCTCTCCAGTGCCCAGGAGAACATCTCAGCTGCTGAGGAGCCTGAAGAGCCCAGACAGCAGTGGAGAGAACTACACACACTTCATAAGAGCACAGAACCAAGGGAATGGCACACAATTTGCAGGGTGATCAGATCACAAGCTCCAGAGAAGGGCAATGACTGACCTCGTGATTATTTGGGTATTTTTTGGCTATGACAGAGGAGGTGATGAGAATCTGGCACAAGAGAAGTTGCAGTGTTTGCTTCAGTGACAAAGGCAGGAAGAGCTGTGCTGGGTGAGGAATGAGTGGATTTAAGCTGACTGCTTAAATCTTCACTGAACTTCCTCTCCTGCCTGTGCTGTCCCAGCCCCGAGGCACAGCTCCTGCTGAAAGCAGTGGGATTTTGCTGAGCACACAGCTGCAGGATTAGGCTGGTGTTTATTGCAGGAGCAGACATTCAGCCCTGCTTAGCAGTCGTGGGCATTCTCAAGTTAAACCCATTACAGGCAGCACTGGAAATTTCCCCCCTGGTGTCTCCTCCTGATTTATTTGGCCAGCTGAAATAAAGAGAATGGTCTGAGAGTCTGCTCTGCTTGCAAGCTGGCAGCCTGTGCAGAGTTTTGGTGCAAAGCATTTGCTGCTGCTTGGATTGCTCTGGAGCTGCTGGCCCACGTCCTGCAGGCATTTTCCAAAGTGTGGACACTGTGCCATCCCCCTGGAAGGTCCATGCCCACATGAGCAGCAAAGGTTTCAACAGGAAACAAATGATCTCCCCTTTTATTGACCATTCATGGGGATTTTTAACTTTGCAGGGCTATTCTGAAGCAATGGTTCAGAGCCAGCATTAGTTGTGCTCACGCTGACATTTACTTTGCACATAAGGTTTTTACATTTCCTTTATTTTTAGATTTGGATGGTTTTTACCTGAGATTTAGTGGCTTTTCATTTTGGCTCTTTTTTATTATTATGACTTTTCTCTTTACTTTTTAATCTGCTTATACCTCCACCTCCTATGTGTTTCCCCAAATCCTAAACACGGGGGAGGTTTTATGAGTTTTAGGTGATAAGCTGAAGCACTCAAGACACTTGGACTGCAGTCAGGAGCTGTGCGTTTGAGAGTGAGCAGAGTGCTTTTATCTTTGCAAAAACCCCAAATCCAAGCATTTCCCAGCAGGTGAAGCCATAGCATTGTGTTGTTTCAACTTCACCTTCATGTGAGAGCCAATATTGGCAATTTGCACAAGGTTTTTGATATCTGTCTTTTTGAAGGAAACTCAAGGATTCTTTCCAAAGTCGCTCACAACAGGCTTTGGCATCCTTGGACTTAGCCCAGAAATAAACTGAAACTATGTCACTGTTCTGGTCATGGCAGGATTGCAGTGTGGCTCCTTGTAGCTCACCTCACCACAAACAAAACAATTTCCCACTTTGCTCCTGTCCTGCAGGGTTGGTGTCCTCGCACCACTGCTTGTGTTCTCAGCAGGAACTGAACATTGCTGTAAAGTTATTCATCAACATTCAGCAGGCAAAATGATGGAATATTTACAGGGATTGTGCAGAGACACTTCAGCAACCTCCAGAGGTTCTTTCATCTCCTCTGGCTGCCCCAGGGCCTCGTTCCCACCCCCACAGCGTGGCTGGCTGGGCCAGATGGCAAAACAGAGCTGGGTTTACAATAATCTTAAACGTGTTTATTGGTGCTGTTAGCAAAAGAAACGTTTGTGCATCAGCATAGCTGTTCTTCTTCTGATACAGCTGCTCTCCTTCAGACCTCAGAGAGTTTATGTGCCCCAGATCACATCTGTTCTTCCCAGGGATGGCTCTCCAGCCAGTAAAATGTCTTGCTGCTCCCTGTAAACCCTGCCATGTTTGTAATTGTAAAACACATGTGATTACAGACATGTTTGCCTCTCTGACTTCTTGAATCATTTCCACAAAGCCATGAAGAAAGCAGGGTCTTTAAAAACTTTTACAAATGTCCCCTGCACATTGAACTGTGTTGGTTTGTAGCTGGTCTGAACAACTGCAAGAGCAGGAACTTGTCAGCAGAAAGGAAAAGACAGGCTACTTTTATGCCAAAAACTGGAAAAAAACCCCAATTCCTCTCCCCTGTGTAAGAGGAGCAGTACAATTTACCAGATCACCTGCAAATATATGGCAAATCTTTAATATTATCAGGAGGAGAACTTGATGTCTGGTGAGTGCTGCTGCAGACAGGAGGAGCCTCCCTGGGCAGGTGAAATTCAGCTCCACCACCAGCTCCTGAGTGGTGCCTGAGCCAGCACAGGCTGCACAGACCCCCAGCCTCAGCAAACAGCAGGTGTATATTTAAATTAAAGTCAAATATTAGAGTGTAGAAAAGGTCCAGGCAGACTCTGCTAGTCTAAAAAGAACATTTATTTCTATTCCTCATGCATCTGCAAAATAATTACCTTGTTCTTGAGGTTCCTGCACCAGCTCTGTGCACACATATTTACATGGCATGAGTGGCTTCAGCTTGCATTAATAGGAATTGCATGGCTAAAGTCCCACAGAACAAGCTGGCAATTTAATTTCAGTAAATATTTGCAGCTGGGATAGGACATTGTTTTCAGGAGGCTCCCAACACCACCAGCACAGGCTTCACTTCGGGCAGGGTTTATTGAGCTCTGCTTTGGTCCTGTCCAGTTCTGGAGACAAAAGCAGGAAAGCTGGCCTGGGTTAAAAGCAGGAGAAAAGAAACTGCTTTAGTTAAACCCTCAGGGAGTGCTGCCCTTCAGAAGTAAAACTGTGAAATTAAGAGACACTGGATTCAAACCATTCCACTGGTGGGTAACAGCATCTGCACAAAGCTGGAACACGCTGTAAATTTGCTCCTTTGGTTAATTGACTTTAATGTCCTTTGGAGATAAGGCCTTGGAGATTTTTGTTAATAGGTAGGCTGTATTTTCAAGATCTGTGAAAGTACCAAATTACATTTCATCTTGAGCTGTGAGTGGAGTTATGTGCAGCTTTATTTCTGTGGCTTCCACTAAATCAGCTTCTAGTGGTTTGTAATTTGTATCTGAGAGAGATTTCTTTTTCAATTAGGGATGTTGGAAATGTTTTTTAAATATGCGACTCTTTGTAATGAGTATTTCAAATCCAAACCCAGCCAAACTGATTTCTTTAGGGTTGTTTTTTTTTTTAAACAGAAAATTAGCATCTGGCCCAAGAATGTGATGCCTGGTTGGAGAGGGGTGCAGATTAAAAGAGACACACTTCAACTGCTCAGAGACAAGGTCTGTAATGTGGAGCTGACAGATCACTGATTAGATCAGTGCTTGCAGGCACCCTTGGAACTGGCTGCTGCTTCAGCTCAGCTCCCTGGCAGAGCCTTTCCTCTGTGAAATGTAAATTAAATGTAATTCTGGCAACCTTGGCTCGCTCCAGAAAAGCACAAAGCCTTCCAAGCAAGTTTGCCAAGCAGCAAGAAATAGGCTAAGGAGGACTCTGAGAGATTTTCAGAGATGACCAAGGGAAAAAAAGCACAATATGCAGCAATAGCTTATGTTCACCAGGACTTGTCTTGAGCAGAAAATGAGCTTCCTGCTTAATGAAGGATTTTAAGCTTACTGAAAACACTTTAATGAGGAGTTTAAAGGGAACTGTGCAATTCACAGGATCTCAAACACTGACTTACTGCCTAAATCTTGATTTTGTGGTTTTATAGTGGAAAAATTATATCCTTTGTTAAAAAATAAAACAAAACCAGAAAGAACTTGAGTTGAGACCTGGCAAAGCAGACTTGCAAAGCTTGTACAGAAAATTCAGACACCTCCCTCTCTGCACTGAAAGAACATGCCTTGCTCATCCCAGGCTTTGGAGAGGCTTTTCTGGTGCTCCACATTTGTCTGCCACAGAAAACATGTTTCTGAGCAGAAGTATATCAACATCTCTGAATGTTTTTGTGCTGAAATGGAGCCTTGGCATTTAGGATACCCCAGGGAATGGGCTGGACTTGAATCATCGTTTTGTTGTGGTAAATGCTGGCTGCCCACACGGCCCCAGTGCTGGAAATAAGGACAGGAGTGCCCCTGAGCAGCATTCCTCCCCTCTGGTCATCCCACAGCTCATATTTATCAGCTGGGGCTGGAAGAGAATTCCCTCCAGTTGTTTGGAATAGATTTCCTCTTGGACAACCCAGCAGTGCAAAGTTTTAAACAGTGAAAGTAGAAATAAACAAGGACATAAATAAAGATAACAGCAACCCATTGGATCCGAATAAAACATCGACTCACAGAATTGTTTGGGTTGAAGGAAACCTTACAGATTATCTTGTTCCAGGCCCTGCCCTGGGCAGGACAAACAGGAGCAGGAAGGGAGTGTTGTACATGATGCTGGCGTGGGTGTTGAATATGTGAACATCTCCTGCCAGCCACACCACGCTGCCTCTGGGTCTCCTTTCCCATAACAAGGCTGGTTCCCATCTGTTCTGTGCTCTTTTTGCCCCACATCCCTCAAATGCTCCTCACCTGAACAGCTTTTGCACGTTTTTCTGCAGTTCTGCACAGGCACTAATGGTACTGCCTGCATTATTAAGAGAGGGTCAGATCCCCAATCCCAGAGCTGAGCTTGGTCCTGCCAAAGTCTGAGATTGCTCAGAGCTGGGTTATGGCCTGGCTGAGCTGGAGAGGGTCAGAACACAGGAATAAATTGAAAGTGGGAACATTAAGGAGTTCATGAATTTGTTTACAGCATGGATGGATGTGGACCACAGAAGCCCAATGAACATTCCCCTTCTAGAACTTTCTTTGTGGCTGTTCTGCCAGCTGTGAGCTGACTTCAGGCTGACACCAGTGCTGGCAAGGAGAGAACAACTGAAAGTTTCCCCGAAATACCCAGCTAGTCAAACTCTCTAAGCCTAATTTCTTTGGGAAATAGAAATCCTTTTTTGTAGCCTTGCCCCTAACAATTCCACTGTTATTCAATGATGTTTCGCTCAGCAAGTAATGATGGACACTTGTTTTATACACACAAAACCAAAAGGCACCACAGACCATTTACTTGAGGCTGAATATAAATATTCAGCTAACAAGTGATGCATTGAAAATGTATTTCCAGTGGATTAGGTTCTGTAACACTGGGACTTTCAGTCATTTTGAAGAGCACAAGGATTTTTCTTAGATATGTTTTCAGCTTACTGGCTGCCAGCTTTTTCATAAAACAATTTATAACAAAAGCAATTCTGTTTTATAATAGTTTTTCAAAGGAGGAGATAAAGGGACACAGTAACCACAAAACTACCTCCTGCAATACTTTGAAAAATGAGAGACTTATCCTGTATTTCCCACCCTTGATATAGAGGTGGCTTCAGGCTCAATAAATACAGGAGGGAGGGAAATTATTTCTGAGCAATGAATCCACAGCATGGGGGCATAATGAGTAAAAGTGTGACCACCCACTGCTTAATACCTGACTTGGAAGAGATAAGAGGATCCATGTGTTTGTGCCAGGCAATGAACAAGAGAAAAAAAATATAAAATATTAAATATTGGTGGTAAACTGGGTCTTCAAGCAGACAAAAAAGTCTGTGAGGTGTGACAGGAGTGCTATCATGTACAAATCACCATGATGCCTTCTCTGAGCTCTAGGGAAAGCAGTTTTATTTCACAGGTTCTACTTTGAAAGGGAGACAGATAGAAAATGTGGAAGTGTGTCCAATGCTGCAGGTGTCCTGCACGGTGTAATCTGAGTCACCCTGCCTTGAGGGGGAGCCCAATGTTCTGTTAACAGCAGCTAAAGATTTTGTTGTGACAGAGCATTTTGAAAACTTCTTAGCTGATAGCATATTGCTAAAGTTACAGGCAGCTGTTCTAGCCAGTCACTGAAGGCACACCTACACCCGCTGCACACATTGCTGCCTTGTCTGCTTTCTGTTAACAAACCACAATACTTCATTATTAAGCTTAAAACCTTCTACTGCCTTGTTAAGCATATTTTTCTGCAGTCTTGAAGTCAATCTTAGCCTAAAACTCAAGCTGATGTTTTATGTCCTTGCTTGTTATCCCACTGTAACTTTTTCTACCTTCAGACCTTGCAGCTGCACCTAGCTCTGAGTTTCTGTGCTCTGCCTGGCTCTGAGCTTTTCCAGCTTTGTGGGAATCACTTCCCTTTGCCACGTCCCCCCGAGGAGGTGCAGCTGGAGCTCTGCAGGGCTGGGGGTCTAACCAAGCCGGCTGTGTTCACAGGCCCACGCGGGACAGCGAGGATGAGGAGGACGACGAGAAGAAGGGCAAAGGCTGCACCCTGCAGTACCAGCACGCCCTGGTGAGGGTCCTGACGCAGTTTGTGGCCGAGTCCTCGGAGCTGGGGGGCCACCTGACCTACCTGCTGGGCTCGGAGTGGCAGTTTGACATCACGGACCTGGTGGCCGATTTCATGAAGGTGGAGGAGCCCAAGGTGGCCAAGCTGCAGGAGGGCCGGGTGCTGGCTGGGCGAGAGCAAGGCATCACCACGGTGCAGGTACAGCCCCTGCAGCCCCTTCACAGGGGGCTCAGCCTCACACACCTGGGCTGCCAGGGCTCGGGGCTGGGGTGGGAAAGTCACCGATCGCAGGGGAAAAATAATAAAAACCAGGAAGCTGGAAAAATGGGCGTGCTAAATGGAAAAGGAAGTTTGAGCGGGATTCATTGTGGCTGTTTGTCACTTGCATGGAATGCCCTTAGGTGAAGCTTTTGGAGGGATTTGTCCATCTTAGTGTGACTGGAACACAGGGGGATTTCTCTGGCTGGTGAAAGAGGTGACGTGAGGCACACAGCCAGCTCCTTCTCGCTTCACTGGGACCATATGAGCATAACTATGGGGAAATTGTACCAAATATCTACATGCACCTTTACATCCTTGAACATATCTGAAAAATTAGTTCTTTTACGTTCACAAAACCGATCGCAAACCATGGACACAAAGATAATCTTCAGATGCCTTTTGGAGTGTTCATGTTCCCACCTAACCTCTGCCCAAATTCATGCACCTTCCTTAATCAAAATAAATGAATGGAAGCCCTGGGGCTCTTCTCAGGGGCTGCAAACACCTGCAATGTTCTGGTCACACTCTGGAGTCAACACAGGGATTTTAGGGCTCAGCTCCCTTCAACCTGAATAAATGGGATATAGAGGTCAAGGGATTTCTGCCCTTAAAATGTCTCTTCCTCTCCAGTGACCCTAAAAGAGCAGGGAGCTCCAGTGCTGGGAGCTGTGCTGCAGGTTTCTCGTGTTGGATTAGACAAATCACACCTCAACTATTCTGGGCTCAAAGCAGCTGTTTCTGTCACCAGGATAAAGATGAGTCTCTTTCTGAGCATGCTGGAAACAAGGTCTTAGAGCAACTGGCAGGAGTATTTTGGCATTGAAAAATGCAGGCAGGCTCCCAGTGGGATTTCCAAAGTTCTTTTGCAAGTCTCTCTTTCATTTCATTCAGGTCCTGTGCCCCTAGAAAGGCAACAGGCCAAGTTCCCATCAGCCAGGCTTTGAGCACTTATTTATCCCCTCACTGAGTTTCAGTGTTAATCAGTGTCTTACACTCTGTCCTGGGCTGCACTGCATTAACAGGGAGTTTTATAGACCCCACAAAAATGACTTGCAAAAAAACCCCAAAGATCCATTTAATTAATTCTATATCATATATATTTTGTCGAGATCAAGCTGCAATTTTGAAGTAATTTGTTGTTTTATTAAATTATTTTTTTAGATAAAGTAATTTAGCAGCAAATGAGTGTAATATCTTGGGGGAAACATCAGCTCTGGCTTAGACATGGACGTGACAAACCCAGGATTAATGTGGTGTGCTGGTCAGAGGCCAGCCTGGCTTTGAAACACTTCATTGCTGTTTCATGCAGGACTTTACTCTCTCCTGCCAGGTGCTGTCCCCTCTCTCAGATTCCATCCTGGCAGAGAAGACAGTGATAGTTCTGGATGACAGGGTGACCATTGCTGACCTGGGGGTGCAGCTGGTGTCAGGCCTGTCCGTGTCCTTTCAGAGCAGCAAAGGCAACAAGAGAGCCATCCTTGCCACCACCTCTGCCCACGACATCCTGCGCACTCCCAAACAGGTACGCCCCAAAAATGCATCATTTCATTTCATGCTCCCTCTGCTCTGGCAGAGGAATTTGCTGTTAATTTTAGGCAGGAAATATAATGAATATATGGCTGTGAAAAGCAGTAAGTAAAGGCTGTTCATCTTCCTGACCCCTGCACTCTGCAGAGCTGCTCTGGGGAGCTGACAGCACAGTGAAGGGGATGCACAGTGCCAAACAAACATGGATGTGCCACAAAAATCTCCTTTTCTGTGGGGAAATGCAGCCTAGCTATGGGCTAAGGCTGGAATGCCAGTCCTTAATTGTCTCACAAAGTCAGCTCAGCCAAAATGACCTCTGGCTGCAGGTGCAGAAGTTTTCATGACCTGCAGTGCTGAAAACTGATGAGTTTGTGCTTACTTTGAACCATATAATCTGAGGAATTAAATAGCTTTTAATGAGACCACAGAACAAATTCTGGATGTGGTTTTTAATAGAATCCATAGAGCTGAGGTTATACATCAGTGCAGAAAGTGTAACTATATTTTTTGCACTAGCAATTCGCAGCAAGAAGACAAATTGGTTTGGTCAAACATAAAAATGGTGGTTTTTTATGAGTGTTTCTACAGTTCCCAGGAAAGACCACAATCCCTTTTGCATATTGCAAGTCCCGCACATTTGAAAGCATGACAGAAAATATAAAGTACTGCACTGAGATGTGTTCTCCTCCCAGTTTGTTCCGTGGGCTGGATGGGCTCGCTGGCCCGACACATTCCAGCCCTGCTCATTGCATTCCATGAGGCCCTGGAACTGCAGCATTAGAGAAATTCCCCATTATGGGTCCTTTACAAATCTAATTGACCGTGATGTTGGAAATATGATTATTTTCATCATAAGGCTCCGGCATTCAAAAGAAGCTTCTCTCTTCAGACTGAGAAAAAAGAATCATCAATTGTTTTTTCCAGCACTTTTATTGAATTTACATGAGTGTTTCTTTGATAGTTCCTGAAGGTGAGGTAAATGCCTCAGTGGTCTAGAGAACACGAGCCTGCAAGAAAATGAGCAGCAGAGTAGACATTTCCATTTTCTTTAAAAAAACAAACCAAAAACAAACCCTGAAGTTAAATCTGTATTCTTTTCAGACTTTAACAACAGAGTGTCTGATTTGTGCTCTCTCTCTCACCTGTTTCCCCCCATCCTGTCCCACCAGGAGGCTGTGGTGAGTGCTTGGGTTCTGTTCAGCGACGGGGCGGTGACGCCCTTGGACATCTACGACTCCAAGGACTTCTCCATGGCCATCACCTCCCTGGATGAGATGGTGGTGTCCTCACACCAGAGCCTGCAGTCCCTCTGGCCCGTGGTGGTGGCAGAAGGGGACGGGCAGGGGCCCCTGATCAAAATTGAGATGGTGATCAGCGAGCCCTGCCAGAAGACCAAGCGCAAGAGCGTTCTGGCCATGGGGAAAGGAAACGTCAAGGTGAAGTTTGGTCAGAAGGATTCGGACCAGAAAGGGAGCACCAACGACATCGATGATGTGGAGAAAGATTTTAAAAGCCATGCCAGCAATGCCATAGAGAAAGCTGCAGAGCAAGAGAGGACAGCACAAGACTGGTCCAAAAACCACGAGGACGTGTCCGGTCCTGAGGACAATGCAAACAAAAGCACAACTTTCATCTCTCCCATTGATCAGGAGTCCCTGGAGGATGGCCAGCTTCAAAACAACCCAACTGCCTTCACAGGTTTCCCTGCCCAGGTAGAAATACCAGGAGAAAGCAATCCCAGTGACCTCTCATTGACTTCCAGAGGATTGACAGACCTGGAGATTGGCATGTACGCGCTGCTCTGTGTTTTCTGCTTGGCAATCTTGGTGTTTCTGATTAACTGCGTGGCGTTTGCTTGGAAGTACAGGCACAAAAGGTTTGCTGTGAGTGAGCAAGGCAACATCCCCCATTCCCATGACTGGGTCTGGCTTGGAAATGAGGTGGAGCTCCTGGAAAACCCAGTGGACATTTCGCTCCCATCGGAGGAGTGCACTACCATGATTGACAGAGGGATGCAGTTTGAAGAAAGCAACTTTCTCCTTAATGGGAGCTCTCAGAAGACTCTTCATAATCATATCCTCAGATCTTCTGAGTACCTTTGTGAAAAAGAAGTTAAAAGTGAACCTATAAATCCTTCTGGGCCAAAGCAGAAGCGAGTAAAGTTCACTTCATATACAACAATACTGCCAGAGGATGGAGGCCCCTACACCAACTCAATTCTATTTGACAGTGATGATAATATTAAATGGGTATGCCAAGATATGAATCTTGGTGATTCCAAGGAACTTAGGGACTATATGGAAAGACTGCAAGACAATATGTAAAACTACTTTCTTATGTTTGTAATCACCTTTATGCCTTCTGTTTATGGATGGTGGAGCAGTCAGTCCAGTCAGCAATAGGAACACGACAGCCCAACCCTGGAGGTCCTGAGATGATAACCTGATGGCAGAGAGCAGGTCCAAGAGGCTGGCTGAGTTAATCCTGTTTCACCACAAACCAGGATGTGCCCCTAAAGCAGCTCCCTGTAGGTGTTGGAGGCGTCACACACGATGGCTGTTGCTGTGTACTGCCTGGTTCTAGCAAAATGCTGATCCACCTGCGCTCAGACTCAGAGGAGACTCCATGTGTTGGTCATCTCTCATGAGAAATGGTCAATCAGAAAAGAAAGGGATGTTTGTTTGCATTGATTTTTTCTAGTCGTCGTCCTTTGTAAAGCACAGTGGACATTTCTTGCTCACAGCCTGAGAGGAGGCTCACGGAAAAAGGGATTGGAATGAATCTCATTTTATTGCCTATGTGCAATGCAGCCAAGTAGTCTTATTATTTTTTACAGATATAAAAAACCCCATGTGGTTAATTTCTTCTTATATTGTTTGTGAATTTTATTTGACTTAGGGAACATTAAATATTTTCTTTGAAGGGGTTTGGTTTTTTTTTGGTTGTACCAAAGTGTAGTACAGTAATATTTATAATGATTTGAGTTTTTTATTCATCTGCTTCAGCCCCCAGAGATACCTCCTTCATCACTGATTATCTTCCTCCTTTCCATATGGGTCGTTAGTATTTGAAACATAGAAAGGAATTAGAACTCTTACTGGGAAAGGGTTGTGTCTTCTTACAGGGAACTGTAAATATAATAATAAACCCTGGAAAATAAAAATCAAGGAGTAGCCCTGGGTTCACTTTTGTCATTGCTAATATGAAAAAATAACCTGTAAAAAAACCCAGTACATACTTCAAAGGGAAATGCTTTGCTAAAACAGTAGCTTGGCTGACAATACCTGTTATTATCTGAGTGGGAAAGTCAAATGTGGCACTGGAATGCATAAAGTGGGAAGGAAAATGTCGTAGGAAATAAGCAAAGCTTGGAGTCACAGTTTCTCTATGCTAATGAATCCACTGGGGGTAGAGTTCAGCAGGCCAGAGAAGTTCATGCTCAGCAGCCTTGTCTAAACATCCCTGGCCACGAAGCCATTGAAGAGAAAAACTTTACACCATTTCCATTAAAAAGGGAAGAAAAGACACATGGGGACTGCAGCCACACAAGGGACTACCCAATTTTATCAAGGAAAGCAAAGCTGCCATTTCATATGCATCACATTTATTTTTTTACTGAAGGATGGCTCAGATAAATTGAAAATTACAGTTAGGAAAAACCTGAATCTACACAATACTTAAACCCCCCAAATAAATCTCATGTTCTTGTGATGGATCCTGTGCAATAACCACAAGAGCCAAATTCCAACTGCCTTACATACTGGAGCTCCCATCCTCTAGGCAGATCAAAGCAAGATTTCAATTTATATATAAACCAGAAAATTGTAAGAAATTCTGCATTTGGGTCCTAACCACAACTGGGAACATATTTAATGTAACTGTAGCAAAATACAGGAATTTTAACATTGAGACTAGAAGCGAGGACACCAGGCTTATATAAGTGATTAGAGACTTGCTTTTGCTGGCACTGAACTGCACAGGGAGGAGATGGCATCTGTTAAAATCTAATTTTGAGGAGAGAAAATAATAGAGCACAGATATGCTTCTGTTTCATAAGGGATGCAGCACTTGTGCGTCAGATGAAGTCTTGAGTTGTTTAACAAATGTTCTCTCCCCTTTCAGTGATCCAGGAAATAAGGAAAGATGAATTCCTACAATGATCCTTATCACTAACAACATAAAAACCCCTTTTTAGAATCTAACTTCTCTTTCCAACGCATTATTTGGCCCAGCCAGAGAGCAGAACAAAAAACCCCTATTTACTATTGTTTGCACAATATACTGACCCAAACTGACCTCAGCTTGATTGACTCTTGAAATCAGAGGAACCAAGCTCTGCTGGCAGGTGCAGAGGGCAAAGCGCCCAAAGAGCAAACCTCAGTGAGCCAGCGAGGCCATGGCCTCACAGAGAGCTGTTTCTTCATGGAAGTGTTTCCTTCCACTCCCTCTGAGGCTCTGTCTCCTCATGGGAACCTTTCCTTCCACTCCCTCTGAGGCTCTGTCTCCTCATGGGAACCTTTCCTTCCACTCCCTCTGAGGCTCTGTCTCCTCATGGGAACCTCTCCTTCCATTTCTGTGAGGCTCCTCATAGAAACCTCTCCCGCCAGCCCTGCTGAGGTTCCATTTCCTCATGGAAACCTTTCCTTCCACTTCTGCTTTGGGTCCCATTTTCTTATAGAAACCTTTCCTTCCAGCCCTGTTTTGGGTTCCATTTCCTCATGGAAACCTTTCCTTCCAGCCCTGTTTTGGATTCCATTTCCTCATGGAAACCTTTCCTTCCAGCCCTGTTTTGGGTTCCATCTCCTCATGGAAACCTTTCCTTCCAGCCCTGTTTTGGGTTCCATTTCCTCATGGAAATCTTTCCTTCCACTCATGTTTTGGGTTCCATCTCCTCATGGAAACCTTTCCTTCCACTCCTGCTTTGGGTTCCATTTCCTCATGGAAACCTTTCCTTCCACTCCTGCTTTGGGTTCCATTTCCTCATGGAAACCTTCCAGCCCTGTTTTGGATTCCATTTCTTCATGGAAACCTTTCCTTCCAGCCCTGCTGAGGCTCCATCTCTCAGCTGGAGACTGTCCCTTGGAGGATCCCAAAGTTCAGGGGCTTCCTGCTGACACCCTAGGGTGTCCCTGATGCCCAGTCCCTGGCTGTCCCTCATGCCTGGGCACTCAGGGAGGGGCCAGAGCCACCAGGGGACACCTCTGGCCTTTCCAGAACTTTCCTGGTGCTCCTGGGTCTGGCTGACCCCAAACCCACTGGGGCAGGAGGTCACGGGTGCCTGGGGCTGTGTTCCATGTGCCACTGAGGGTCAGCTCTTCAGGGAGGTTTGGGTGGCTCCGTGGCTGAATTTGGGCTGGTTTTAGAGCCACAGAGGTGGTGTCCTCCTCTGCCCAAGCTAAATGACAATTCCTGCCCATCAGGAGGAGCACAGCTGCTGCTGGGAACCAGTTAAACAAAGGAACTGGGAACCAGTTAAACAGTGGAACGGGGAACCAGTTAAACGCTGGAACTGGGGACAGCTGTCCCCAAAAAGACCCCAATCCTCAAATCTTGCAATAGGGGGACAAAAAGAAAGGTCTGCAGGTTCATAAATTTTCTTTTCCATCACATGTCATCACATGAAAGCTCTTACATGGAAAATGGCAATACAACCATGGAAAAAAAGCAATACAGAAAAAGAGAGAAGAAGTGGGAAGAGAGAACTCTCTATTTTCAGTAAAACTGGGATAACACCAATAAAGTGGAGTTATTTTATCCTGGTTTGAGCCTTTATGCTACTTCTCGTAAGATGAAAGGAAAATCTATTCAACATGAATGTATCTGATGCAAAACAGTTCTGAGTTGATAATTTCCTTTTAAATTAAGTATCTCAAATTTTAATTTCAAAATTATGGCATACTCTATAAATTTAAGCAAATTCAATTTTAAATTATTTTAAACATCTCCTCCCCCCCCGATTTTCCCACTCACCTAAATATTTTTCAGTGTTGCTGTTAAATACAATATTTTATTTATGGAATATATAATATTCCACTTTGCTGTTAACTGAACAGCATTTACACATTGATGAAAGAGTCTCTGCTTTTGAGAGAACAAAGCAATGGTAGCCAAGTGATCAAAAGGCACAAAATGTATGTATGTAAGTACGTGTGCAGGAAAGTAGAATTGTCTGCAAATAGGAGCAGATGAGTTAGAATGCTGCTTCAGTAGGTGCCTAGGGAAGCAATACCTGTGATTCAAAAATACCAAACCAACGCCATCTCTGACTGCTGGGGGTGCAGAGGGGGCTCTGCTGCCCTCGGGCTGTGTGAGAACATCCCACAGGAGAGCCCAGAGCAGCCCCGTGGGCACAGAGGGGTTAACGGGACATGCAGAGCAGCCCCGTGGGCACAGAGGGGTTAACGGGACATGCAGAGCAGCCCCGTGGGCACAGAGGGGTTAACGGGACATGCAGAGCAGCCCTGTGGGCACAGAGGGGTTAACGGGACATGCAGAGCAGCCCCGTGGGCACAGAGGGGTTAACGGGACATGCAGAGCAGCCCCGTGGGCACAGAGGGGTTAATGGGACATGCAGAGCAGCCCTGTGGGCACAGAGGGGTTAACGGGACATGCAGAGCAGCCCCGTGGGCACAGAGGGGTTAACGGGACATGCAGAGCAGCCCTGTGGGCACAGAGGGGTTAATGGCACACGGGGCGCTGCAAACTTTGAAAACAAAGCTGGTGGCAGCCCCCAGCCCTGCCAGGGCAGCAGGGACAGGGAGTGCACAGGACAGGGAAGGGAGAGCTGCCAGTTCCCACGGGCAGAACCTTTTGTTTCCTTCACCCCACAGTGCCCAGCCAGGGCTCCCTGTGCCCCTTCCCCACCTTAGGGTCCCTGCCAGCTCCTGGGGCTCCCCGTGCCCCTTCCCCACCCTTAGGGACCCTGTCCTGTTCTTGGAGCTCCCTGTTCCCCTTCCACACCCCTTAGGGACCCCTTAAAGACTCTGCCCAATTCTTAGGTCTCCCTGTGCCCCTTGCCCACCCCACAGGGACCTTTGGGGCTCCCTGTGCCCTTCCCCACCCTTAGGGACCCCTTAGGGACCCTGCCCCACTCTTGCCCCCCTGTCGAACCCCCCGCGTTCATGTTTGGAGCTGCTGGTCCTTAACTCATCCTGGGGAATGTACAAGCAGACCTTACAGCCATAGACAGTGCAAAGAGTCCATCAGAGAATGGAGAGACCCTTGTCTGGCGAGGCGGGGTGAAAACCCCCCCAAGGAAATGCAGATTTTTCCTAGCAGATGTGCTCTTCTATGGATTATAAATCATGTGCACTACATTGAAATACACAGGAGTGTATTGTGAACTGCATACATTAACTGCTGAATGATAACACTGGAAATGTATATACATCACACCCCAGATATTTATACAATATAATAAGTCTTAGATGTATAACATAATGAATTCTGTACAAAATAAACTGTAAGTTAAGACAATGAAACAGAACTTTTATATCTGTGTAATTTGTATGCTGATTAAGTTATTCAAGCTTCAGTTTTCATCTTTTAATGTGCCCTTTAAAAAAATACTTATTTTCTATAGGCAGATGTCTGAAATAAAGACTTGAGTCTTCAGAAGAGAAGCAAATGAAAGACTGAAAGAAACAGATTTTGCTGGAGAAATAAAAATAATGTTCATGTGGTTGTTTTTTTTTTTAAAAACCATTTGGTGTTGGTGCTGGTCAGGGTGAGCTGCTGGCTGGGCTGAGGGTGATGTGCCCCTGCCAGGTGAGCAGAACCAGCAGTGAGGATTTCTCAGGTGTTTCCTTCCCCAAAGCAGCACAAACCCCTTCCCCAAAGGAGCACAAACCCTTCCCCAAGGCAGCACCAGTCCTTGCATTACCCAGCCCAGGGTTTGTCCCCTGCTCCAGCCCTGTCCTCCTTCCCCTGCCCCAAGAGTGAACCTCTCATATGAGCAGAGCCTGGCAAACACCTTCAGATTTAAAGGAAAGAGGCACAAACCAAACCTGTCCTTGAGCTCTCCAGTGGGAACCACCACAGAAATTGGATTCAGCCCCCTGAATCCTCTGAAGCTCCCTTTAGACTCCAAGAGCCTCGAAATTCTTGAGTGACCACTGAGCTCCTCATGGGAGCTGCAGGAAAGCATCTGGCTAATGCCAAAAAAGGGAATTTGAGCCTCAGGATTTTGCTGCAGGGGTTGGAAATTCTGGCAGAGCCAGAAACCCAGAGCCCCCTGAAGGCTCAGGAGCTGGGGCTGCTCCAGGGAATCAGCCCCAGGATGCTCCTGCATCCCCCTGCTGCTCTCAGCTGCTCACACCTGGGATCTGGCTGTCCCACTAATGGCAGCAATTTAACATCACCTGGATGATTTATTGAGCACCATTGTAATTTCTAATGCATTGAAATGTGGGTTTGTATGAAGTCAATTGGACAAATGGATTGAAAAGTGTGATTTAGGAAGTGCCTCAGAGAACCAGCTCTGTGCTGTGCTCTGGGCACAGATTCCACTTGGTCCCCCTTGGTGTTCCAAACCCTGAAATAATAAATGGATTTTATAAATGACATTTTTGTGTCCTGGCAGTTTGGCCATTACTGGGACGCCCATCCCTCAGCAGCATCTGCATTCCTTTTCCTGTCCCAGAGCCCCACCTGGGCAGGTTCTGCAGCGTTGGTCACTGGGGGAACAGAATTGAGCTGTCTCATTGAGAGGCAGCTGGCTTCAGAAATAAAGTGAGCTGGGGATGTTTTAGACCTGTTCTGCAGCTCTCAGAGGGCAGCATGCTCCCAAAACCATTTGTATCAGCATCAGTGCAGATGAAGGCTTGTCTCCTTCCTCCTGATAATCTTGGGTTAGTCTATTTAAAAAACAATGGGATCTGATGGTACAAAACCCAAATAAGCAGCTTAGGATTTAGTGGAAATGAAGAATGGATATTTTTAATCCTCCAATTTAAACCTGTGGTAGGCAGAGCAGAATGCACACTTTATACCATGGAATTATCTGTAGGATTTTTTTTTTTAATCAGGAGGGTCCTACAGCACCCAAATCCCTTTAACAAATCTTGTGAGTGGGGAGCAGGTTAAACCTCCCTGTGACATATTCTACAGCACCCACAAATCCCTTTAGGGGATCCTGAGAGTGGGGAGCAGGTTAAATCATCCTGTGACATATTCTACAGCACCCATAAATCCGTTTAACAAATCCTGTGAGTGGGGAGCAGGTTAAACCTCCCTGTGACATATTCTACAGCACCCAAATCCCTTTGGGGGGTCCTGAGACGGGGGAGCAGTTAAACCTTCCCGTGACATCTCCTACAGCACCCAAATCCCTTTAGGGGATCCTGAGCTTGAGGAGCAAGTTAAACCTCCCTGAACACCCTCAGGATAATGTCCCCCATTGCACCCCCAACGTTTGGTGGCCTGTGCTGCCCATCAGGTGGCACAGCTTGGATCAGAGTTTGGATCCAGCACTGCAGCAAGAGGCTCTCGGAGCAAGGACAGACCCCTGGCACTCCCTTTGTGCCCACCCTGAGCAGCACTCACTTTGCACCAGCAGCTTTGTTCTGTTTCCAGCAGAAAGGGCCCTTGTCCATCCCCCTGCATTAGGAAACACATGCTCTGTCATTTCCACAGCTTAGTGAGCCATCCAATACGAGCCAGTTCACTGGACAGAGAAACTCGAATGACAAACAAACTCCCATATTAGTAACAAATAATAAAACCCAAAAAAATGCTCTTGGCAGCAGCTTTTTAATAGCATCTCAGTGAATGTGTCTGTTGGTTTCAAAGCCATGCATCTGCCTCCTCCTCATGTGTTCTCTCTCTGCTGGAATGGAGACACCTCTCTAAAGCCTGGAAAAGCTGCTTAGCCCTGGAGAGAGAGAAAACATGAGGAGGAACACGAGGGGATCTGCTCCAGCCCTGGGTGCCGCAGGGCCGTTCCCTGGCCTGGGGGTGCCCCAGCACTGCAGCCCTGGCACGGGCAGGGGGCTCAGAGCTGCTCTGCTGAGCCCCAGGATCCCAGAGAAACCTTAGCAGGGTCTGTGGCCACTGCAGGGCAGGGAGAGAGGGAAATGGAGCCAGGTCTGCCTCCTGTCTCTCAGCAAAAGAGGCAAAGGGCACTAATTGAAAGTGAGGAAAAATGAGGCAGCGACCAGCTGACCCTCAGGGGCTGTGCAGAGCAGCAGAGCTGGGCTTTGGTGTCCCTAATGAACCAAACCCTGCGCAGAGCCGAGCACTGGGAGTGACCCCAGCTACAGGAGGGAAAACATCATTACCTGAGCCTGGCAGCACCCCTGCCATCCATCCTGGCACTGGGGGTGGTTAGCCCTGCCCGGGGGCTGTTTGTGCCCTCGTGCTGGGCCGGGAGCAGAACACAAACGGGATTTGTTCCTAAGTCACTGTCCCACAGCAACAGGCCGCATTTAGGCCTGGATGGAGGCACGAGAACTGCTGGGAGCTGAGCACGGCCCCGAGGCCCAGCCCAGCCCTGAGGCCCAGCCCAGCTCAGCCCGTTTTGGGCCATTTGAGGGCTTTGGGGCAGCTGGGGGGTGAAGCTGGCAAGGTCCCAGCCATATCTGGCCCTGCTCTGACCCTGGAATGTCCCCTGGATGTCCCTCTCTCCCTGGGTGTATTTCAGGATAAATTAGAGGAGGTGAAGTGCACTGAGGCTTTGGCAGTCCTGGATCCCTGTGCCACTGGCCGAGCTCCTGCTTTTCTGCTCCCCATTCTGAGGTGTCACCACATCCCCTGCACCCTGCAAAAGCTCAGCAGCATTTTTGGCATCATCTTCTTTTTGCACTTTTGTAGTTGAGCTAAACTCCCTTTCACTTTCCCTCTGCAGTTACTGTAAAAGGCACAGCAACTTTACTAATTTATTTGCAGAAACCATTGAAGATTCCATCTGCTGTGATCAAATCCCCTTAAGTAAAATATAAACTGCTGCTCCTCTGAATGTAAAGCCTAAATCAATAATGGACATGAAATCATCAAGTTTAATCTCAAACACAGCGTACCCAAGTAATCACTCTTCTTGATATAAAACTAATTCTGTTTGACAATAAAATACTACTAGTCTGTGCCATAAACCAATGGAACAAATAACTTTCTTAACCCTGACAGTTGCTGTCCAAAATCATTACATCTCCTCTCCCCAGCAATCAAGCATGTCACTGCAGGAAATTCCAGCTCAGCTCCTTTCCACAAGCTGCTCCCATGCACTGGGAAACAATTGATCTTTAAAAAGTGTGGGGCTGCTTTGGCTTCTCCTCCTCCAGCTGCCCAAAAATGGGGATTGCCAGGGCACAGGGCACAGGCGGCAAGGGAGAGCTGCAGGGGACAGAATTCCACTAATTCCCTTCAGGGGACAGAATTCCACAAATTCCCTTCAAGGGACAGAATCCCACAAATTCCCTTCAGGGGACAGAATTCCATGAATTTCCTTCAGGGGACAGAATTCCACTAATTTCCTTGCTCAAGAGTCACTGAATACAGAATACAGTCACTGAATACATGTTATTATTAATTAACTCAGCATCACCAAAGCATTGCTGCACTAAGGAAGCTTCTCAAAAGCAGAAATTTTTGATTTAAGATGCAAATACTCACCAGAGTCTCAATTATTTACCACTACAAGAGGTACCCAGCACCTTTTGGCTGTCACCTTTTAACCACTGGGTTATGGATAACCCACGGAGCCAGAAATCAACTCCAGGAAAAAGACCTGAAAGAACATCTGCAGGAGTTCTCTCCACTGCTCTTTGGCTCCCAGATGCCAGTGGAAATCACTGGAAATTATTTCAATTATTTCATGAATCTTCAAGTTCTGACACCACCTTCCATGGCTGTGATCCCATTTTAAACCTGGAGCAGAGCAAAGTCTGGCTCCTTCCTTTGCTGCTGGCAGAACATCCCTGTTGGGATCAGCACCAGGGACTCTGCAGCCCCCAGATGTTCAAAATTCTGCATTTCCAGCAGCTCTGCTTCCCTTCAGAGCTCACAGAGCTAATTCAGGGATGGGGATTTTCCTGTCCCACACAGCCCCTGCTCCTGGGGTTATTATTCTTACTCCACATAACAACAGCCAGGCCAAAGCTCAGAGCCTGATCCGTGTCAGCGGCGCTGGGAGCCTGATCCTCTCTCTGCTGAAATCCTGGGCTGTGAACAGGAGCCAGGGGCTGGTCTCATCCTGTTCATGTCAAAGCTTGGGCTTTCCCCCCTCCTTTCAATATTTCTGAACATTTAAACCCTCTCATAGTCCTTGATAACAGCTTGGCATCTCTGAAGCTGAGAGGTTTTAATATTCTGTGGGGTTTTTTCCCCAGCACTTCTGTAATTTCAGAGAAAAAGGTATTTGATATGGTGGTTTTATAGTGAGAGGAGGAGCAGGAACATTTGCTATTGTGTGAGAAAAGACATTTCAAATAAGTGTTATAATTTTATAACTCCTTTTTTTTTCTGTAACTATAACAGGAATGAATAGCTGTGAAACAGAATGGGCTTTGCTTTCTGTGCAGGTAGGATTTTTTAATTTCATTTTTTCTCTCAGGCCTTGATATTTAAATTGGGGAAGATCTTAAAAATGGAACAACACTTGCAAATGTATTCAGAGTGATGGTTTGGATGTATAATTATAAAGATTCTGAAAGATAAAGAATTCAGTATTTTAACCAACGTGCCAGATTTTAAATGACAATTATAGCTTTCTGTGGTTCAAGAATCAACATGCTGTTTCTCTTCTGTTGGAGAAATATTCATCAGCACCACCATGGCATCCTGGCAGCAATTATTGACAGTTCAGCCAGGAATAGACTGCCAGAATTACCTGTGACAAATGCTGCAGGAACCTGCCCAGCACTGAGCTCCAAAGCTGCAATCCTCTGATAGAAAAGACACCCAGCTGTCCCAGTGCCAAACACACCAAGGAAATTGGGGAAATTTAGGAAATTTAGGAAATTTAGGAAAAAAGCCTCCCCAGCTCCCAGGTGGTGTCTCCACACCTGGTTTGCTTCAGCAAAATGTTCCATCCAACATCATAATCACAGTGAAATTCCACTGAAAAACACAATAAAGGAAATGTTTTAATTAGGTTTCCTTTAGCAATGGAGAAAAACAAAACCCATATGTTTTAAAGGCTTTTAGGAATTAAAGTTTGGGTTGATTTCTGTGTGTCAGCTGGAGGTTTCCTATATTCCTTTTTCTTCACTTCAATAGAATTCTTGGTGAGGGGGACGTTTGGGAAATTTCTAATCCACATGGCTCCTTCTAGTCTAGAGTGAAAAACAATGTGGAACTGTGCAAATTTCCTGCAGAGCCCAAATTCTGAGTTTCAGCTGATGTTAATCAGCCAATTTAATTATTGAGCCAAATGCAAAGCCTGATATAACCTGCTTGACTCCATGAAAGAAACCAGCAGAAAAAAATGTCACTTTTCCATCCTAGATTTGGTTATTTTGCTTTTCTAGGCACCGTGTGTGCCCCAGTGTGGCAGGAATTCCTACAGGAGAATTCCCAGGATTTCCTCTCCAGCCCCAGCCATGGAGGGGGAGCCTGCAGGTCACCCACCTGTGATTAAGTGATTCCAGCACCTGCTGAAAGCTTTGCTCAAAACAGGATAAATTTTTAATCCCTCCAAATTGCTTCTGCAGCTGCACAAGGTTTCTCTTTCTTCCCTAAAATATTGATAAGGTGGGAGCAGGATTCTGCAGGGAGATCAGTTTAAAAAATGAACTCTCCTCCTCCTGAGCATTTTTCTGGGAGTTGTTCATGGATTATTCTTCTTTGATTATCTTAAAATGTCTCCTGGCTTTCCATGGGGGTGACCTGCACCTTCTTGTGGCTTTTGACAAGCTGGGGATGAAAACTGAGGCAAAACATCTCATGCCCCACATCTCAAAGTTAAAGAAAGCTCTGCTCTTACCAAATTTGGTGTCAGAATTTCAAATTTCTCCTAAAGAGCAATTTTCCCCCTCTGCATTTTGCATTTTCTGCTAATTCCCTTCTTTTCCAGGGTTTTCATGGGCAGGGAACAGACATAACAAAGCATATCAGAGGATTTAATTGCTGTTTTCCAGTGTTTCAGGCAGGTTTAATCCAGGCCTTTATCCCAATCAGAACCTGTGAAGGTTTTTTAAATCCTCTCTTCATAATTATTATTTACAGTTAGTGCCACAGTACCCAGAGTGAAGCTTGAGCTTTTTCTTACAAAAAGCATTTTCAGAAACAAAAGGCTGGTTTTGATGAGTTTTAGGCTGGAATTTCTGGTACAATGCATGGAACAAAAGCTCACCTGATTTTCCCTTTCCTGGGGCTGTGAACATCACAGAAAACTGAAACCTGAGATAAAAATGAACCTGGACAGAAAAGCAGGGACTGGAGCTTTGCTGCCCACGCTCACAGAGAGAAACCAGGATTTCTGCAGCTGAAATATTCCAAGGGATTTGGTTCATTCTGGGAATAAATTGCAGTTTCTGCGTGTCTGGGGTGTCCAGAGGTGGAAGGAGCAGGGAGGATCTGCAAGGTGAAACAGCCTGGAGACCTCTGAGCTCTGTTACATCTCAAAAACTTTTCTTTTGACTTTCTGTACAAGTGCTAAAAATGTTCAATGTCCTCTTGGAATCATCAGATCATCCTCAAAGCTTAATTCTTCCCAGATCCTTCATTTTCATCCATTCCAGTGGTTTTTATATTTCCACAGAACAGAACTGGGATTGCAATTGTACTTCTAATTTATATTTATAGACTGAGCCAGCCAGCAACACTCAGTGTTGTTGAAACTGGTAGGAATTTCACTTCTTGTTTAAGAAACACAGAGAAGCACCAAGCACAGATCCATCAGAGATTTTTCCATCAGAGCCAGATTTCCAATGGAAATTTCAGTTCCAAGCAACATTTTTGCAGAAAATGCTGTTTTCTCACTGAAGAACTGAGCTGCCAAAATGAGGTATATGTTAATTCTGAAATACTGCAATTATGCCTTTGAGAACTGTGGTTTGTTTGCTTTTTTTCCTGCTCTCCCAGCCCAAATCTTTCCAGGACATTTGGCAAACACAATTTATTTCCCAGGTCTGGTCTGAGCAGGGATCCTGGGGGGAGGCACAGCCTGACCCTGAGCAAACCCTGCAGGCACAGCATGGCCACGAAACACAGACATTTATCTATAAAAACACAATAAAAGATCTCAATGACAGCGAGAAAATACCTGATTTCAGCTTTTGGCTGGAAACTCCAAGCTTGGCAAGGAAGGGAAATTCCACCTCCCCCCTGCAGCCAGGTGAAAATCCCATTTACAGCCCCTCAAAATCCAGGAGAATTTCTCACTGCTGTCCCTACTCTGCTCCCAACTCACAACTCCTCCTATTTGAGTGCTGAGAAAACAATCTGAAAATCAGGAAATCCCCCGAGGGGCTCATTGATTGCTGACAGGCAGAAACTTCAAGGAAAGGGAAAAGGAAAAAGGAGAAAAGAAAAGGAAAAAAGAAAGGAAAAAGGAAAGGAAAAGGAAAAGGGAAGGAAAGGTCAAGGAAAAAAGGGAAGGGAAGGGAAGGAAAGGAAAGGAAAGGAAAGGAAAGGAAAGGAAAGGAAAGGAAAGGAAAGGAAAGGAAAGGAAAGGAAAGGAAAGGAAAGGAAAGGAAAGGAAAGGAAAGGAAAGGAAAGGAAAGGAAAGGAAAGGAAAGGAGAAAGGAGAAAGGAAGGAGGATTATATAAGCAAGGCAGAGCCCATGGCAGCTCCATCCCTCAGCTGCAGCTGCTAGGTAACCAGAATTTGGAATTTGTGTTTCCCTTCCCCACGGCTGCACAAGAGCCCTTTGGGCAGGTTTGGAGCAGCACTGGGGCTGTGCCTCTGCAGGGCCCCGTGCTCCTGGGGGAGCAGAACACAGCACCCACAGCATTCATCCAGGGCTTGGAAACCACCTTGCAGAGATCACAGCAGCTTTCCCAAATGCTAAACTTCTCGTTAAAGCTGCACTGGCAACTCTATTTCAGACAGAAAATACAGAAAATAGGAGCAGGGGCCTCCCCCTCAGCTCAGCACTGGGGAGGATGGCAAGGGTGTGAGCAGCTGCCACCTCCTGAAGGAACTCTCATTTTACCTTAGAGAGGTGGGGCTGTTTGCCAGCAGGCTGCAGGAGCTGCCTCTGATGCCACAGCAGTCCCTGGGGACACAAGTTTTATTCTTGTGGAGCACCTGATGCTTTGGCTCCTCCAGTGCTGGAGCCCAAAGCTTTATTTAATGTGCTCTGGGGGCCAAAGGAGAGCAATTTCTCCCAGCCCTGGGTCTCTGTGAGGACAGGGCTGCTCAGCCCTTCCCTCAGCTGGGCCTGGGCCAAATGGGCTGGAGCTGGAGGCAGGGAAAGGAACATCCAGCCACAGTGAGCACTGTGTTAATTATTAAAGGCTAAAGGCCCCCTCGGTTATTAATATTACAGTGAGAGTTCCTCTCCCTCATCTGGGGCTCTGCAGAGCAGCCTGGGGTTGGCAGAGGCTGGGACAGGGTTTGTGCTGCTGGCAGAGCCTCCAGAGGAGCTGTGTCAGACACGAACAAGGCGAAAACAAGGGAGGATGTGCTGCTCCCGATGGCAGAGCTGCCTGCAGGGTTCTCGCAGGAGCAGGGGCACAGCCCTGCCCCTCACGGCACCACCAAACAGCTCCTCGAGCGCTCTGTTTGGGCAAGGAGAGCCGTTCAGAGCAAATGCAAACCCAGATCACCCGGCCCTTACAAAATTCAGCAATTCAGAAACGTATTTTTGTCTCACATTGAGCGTCAAATGTGATGTTTTTCAGTTTAAAGTTGTTGGTATTATTGTTTTTGAAAAATTTCAAAATGTTTTTATTCAATTTTATTTTTTGGGATTTTGAATCGCTAGGATAAAAAAAACCCCCAACCCTATAAAATTAAGAATTATATTGGAATTGTGTAGCCATATAAATTAATAAAGCAATTGAGTACAATAAGGAAAAGCAAGCTATGCTGCAATTATAAAGTCAAACTGATTAATTTACATTTTTCTCCATTAAATATTCATGGAGAACAGACATGTGCCGTGAAACGTTTCCACTTCGGCAAAACCGTTTTCAATGGAAAACTTCCATCCAAACAGTTCTGGAGTGTTAAATGCCTTTTTAATTTTTTTATTTCTTTTTTTTTTTTTTTCCTTTTTTTCCCCCAAGTTTCCTTGCAGCAACAGTGCCATCCGCTGGCTGCAGCGCCGGCCGGGGCGCGGCTCCGGGGGAGCTGTGTTTGGGATATTTCCATTCATTCCATGGGAAACCCAAACCGGAATCCTGGTGCAGCTACCCACGGAGCTCAGGGGTTACTGCAAGGAGCAGGTTCCCCTTTTCCTTCTCTTTTTTCTTTTCTCTTTCCTTTCTTTTTCTTTTTCCTTCCTTTTTCCTTTCCTTTCCTTTCCTTTCCTTTCCTTTCCTTTCCTTTCCTTTCCTTTCCTTTCCTTTCCTTTCCTTTCCTTTCCTTTCCTTTCCTTTCCTTTCCTTTCCTTTCCTTTCCTTTCCCTCTGTGTCTTGTGTCCTCTCTCTTCCTTTATTTCAGTATCAGTGACAATCTCCAGACACTAATCTTCATTTTTCTCTCCCCCCAGAGTTTCCCATCTGTGCCAGAGGAATTTCTGTGCCCCTCCTGCCCTGTTTTGTGCCAGCAGACCCACAGGAACAGCTCCTCCAAGTTCTCACCTTCTCCTCCTTCGCTATTAAAATGACCTTGCACAATGGATTAACTGATCTCCCATCCCTCCTCAGGTCGCAGAGCACAAAAACTGCCTAAATAAGGATGAATAAATAAATATATAAATATATATAATATATAAATATATAATAATAAATATATAATAATATATAATGACAATAATTTATAATATAATTACAAAATAAATAAAATTAAATAAATAAAAATTAAAATATAAAATATATAATATAAAATATATAATTATTTAATTTATAATAATATATGATACATAATAATATATAATATATAAATATATATAAATAATAAATAAACATCCCCTTTCCCTGCCTTCCCCCTGTGCTGTTCCTGCCCTAAATTCCCCCAGCCCACACCTGGAAAACACAACCTGCAAGCCTCATCCCTGCCAGCTATCCCCAGGCTTTGGGAGCTGGCTGCCCAGCATTACCATTAATCCATAATTCATGATTAATAGCAGCACCTGAGAGCCAGGCTCTGTTATGAAAGGCAGAGCAAACATTTTGAGAGCCAATCCTTGCCCTGCAGGGCCTGGCAATCCAGCAGGCAAACACTGCAGGGCAGCAAAGGAAACTGAGAGGGAAGGATGCTCTGAGCATTCCCAGCAGCTCAGGGCTCCAGCCCTGGCCCAGGGCCTGCCTTTGTCTCCTCAGGTTTTCCTGGGATTTCTGCAATCGGCTGAAGGGCTGTGTGTGAGCTGATGGGGCCACACACCTAATGGGGAGGGTTTGCCTCTTAAAAAATCCAATTTCAGCCCCTGGGCCTCAGCACACGCTCCCACAACACCGAGGTTGGTTCTGCTGCTTCTGATGTCCCTGCAGAAACTTTGTGGCGTCTTCTTGGGGTCTCTGCTGGTCACAGTGACCCTGAGGTAAGTTAGGGTCTCTTTTCCCCAGTCTGGCACTCACAGGAGTCAGAGCTCTTCATTTCTCCTTCTCAAGGTTGTTTATTGTTCCTTATCTATAAAATTCTTTCTCCTGTCCAGCCAAGGTCTGTTCAGCAGGACACTCCAGGCACTCTGCCTGCCCCCAGGGCAGTGTTATCTTTTTATACTAAAAACTACCTGTACAATATTTACCATAACTTCCCAATACCCATCACCTCTGCACTCAGAGCCTGGAGAGCAGCTTCCTCCCCCAAACCCAAACCATTCCAGATCCAAAGGAATCCATCACTGTGAGTGGCTAAAGGTCAATCAAGCTGCAGAGTTCTCCATAACAGCTCCTGGCTGCTCCATCGGCCTGTTTGGACTCAAATCCTGCCTTTCCCCCCTCACCCTGACAAATTAATGAGCTCTAATTCCTATAATTATTCCCTTTTGTGCTGTGCTATGACCCTCTTTGTCCCAGTGCTCCTTGGCCACCCCAAGCCAGGCAGCTCCAGGTGACACCGAGCTCACCAGGGCACACTGAGGTGGCCAAGCAGCTTCTCCCTCATTTTCAGCACCAGGGACAGGTAATTATCCCAATTATCTCCCTGCTGCAGCCTGCAGAACAACAAACCCGACCTGAAATGTGAGCAGCACCCACAGCTGGGCCAGGATCCTCAAAGGGCTCTGCATCCTTTCAGCTGCTGCACTAAGGGACCAGCTCCTCATAAAGGAATGCCAGATACTGAGCTCCTTTGAAGGTTATTTCCAATTAGACATCATGAGCAACATGCAAAAAACCTGCCCCAAAATCTGCAGAAAAAAGCTGCTTTTCAGACAGAGCTGTAGCTGGAAAAATGTACCAACCACAGCCATGTCTGCAGGATCACAGAGTCTAAATCAGGAACGGGATTCAGTGTGTCAAAGACAGAAGGATTTTACAGCAAATAAATTAAACCAAATCAAATCATTATTTTTGAATAAGAAGGAAAAAAAAGGTTTTATATTAGGTGAGCCAGACAGAAAGAACTGCCTGTATAAATATAGAAAAAGCAGACATGGTGTAACTTTTAGGGATCCAAGAACCATTTGTCCCCACAAAGTTTAACAGGCACCTTCCACTAGTAAAAGTTTCTAAATTTGATCCATACAAAATCTGTATTTAATTGGAAGCACTCTTGTGCCAGCTCTGTCATAGGAAGCTCAACACAGATTTTCGAGCCATTACAGGGAGAATAAATGGTGATGCTTAGGTGCTGCCTTTGAATCTAGGCCCTTCAATTTGGCTTTATTTCCCTCTTTAAAATTAATGATATATTCCACATGTCTGTGGAATTATGGGACCAGAAGTTAAGCACAGAATATAGCTATTTCCAACTATTTGCTTGCTCTAGAGATTCAAACCATCCATCTTCCCATAATTGCTAGCATGGTAAACAGTTATTTAAAAACACTGGGTTGACTTGCAGTGCAGTCAGCTCTCCTGACTGTATTTATTTGGGGTATTTAAGGACGCTGGGTGTGTTTTAAACACGGGACAAGAGAAGGCCTGGAAGGTTTCCAGGCTGAAAAATGGACTCCTTGCCATTGTACCTGCCTGAGAAAGGCTCTGGCTCCAGCAAGGAGGCCAGAAGTGAAAATAATAAAGTTGAAAAGCTGTAATGATCCCATCGCTGCAGTGATCAGCCACAGGAGCTGCGGGTGCTCGCTCCCATTAGTGCAGAGAGGATAAACCTGCCCTAAAGCAGACCCAAAGCCTTTGTCCAGCAGCTCCCCAACACTAACCAGAGAGGGAAAACCTACAGAATGGTGGGGAAATCATACACTCCTGAAAAATATTGAGGAAAAAAGGGAAAATGCTCTCTTGTTATGGTAACAAGAAAAATTAACTCCTCTCTGACAAATTATATGCTAGCATTCAGCTTGGCACTAACCAAGGCTTTGAAAGCACATAATATAATTAGTCTAACACAATGATTAGCCAGTAATTAGCACTGGCCTATCTTACATTAGAATCCTGGCTTTTTGTAATACGTTTTTATCTTCACCTACATTCATTTAGCACAAAAGCTGAGACACTCACATCACTGCTAATAATTAGGGCATGGATTTCAGCTTAGCACTTTGCAACAGAGCACCACAGCCCAATAACTGGAACAGAATTTAATGTATAACACAAGGGCTAATTCACATTATCTATCTGCTAATTATTCATTTGTTTCTTTAGCATTTAATTTAAAAGCTAACTGTTACATGCTGCCATCCACGGGCACAC
Source organism: Ammospiza nelsoni (assembly GCF_027579445.1). NCBI lineage: Eukaryota > Metazoa > Chordata > Aves > Passeriformes > Passerellidae > Ammospiza > Ammospiza nelsoni. Next base: position 1,379,797 of record NC_080650.1, on the reverse strand, counting down.
TTTATTCCGTGTTTGAGGTGGTGTTTGCCAGGGAACAATCAATAAATCTGCAGGACTGCTCGTTTTTGCTGATGGGGAGGGGCAGGCAGGGTGTTCCAAGGTGGATCAGCAGGATTACTGAGTTGCTGTATCCCTGTTCCATTATTGCACCAGGGCAATCCCATCCTGAGCATCCCAAGGTGGATCAGCCCCAGCAGCATTGTTGAATTGCTGTATCCCTGTTCCATTATTGCACCAGGACAATCCCATCCTGACCCTGGAGCTCTGCCATGGTCAGCAGGGCTGGGAAATGCTGCTGGTGCCAAGGGTGAGAGTGCACAGCCTTGGTTATTCCACAGTCTGAAAGGGTAAAACACAGTGAGGGCTCTGCACCAAGATGTTATGTTTGCCCAATTACCCCATTTAAAAAACCCAAAAGCATCAAAGCAATAAATCTCTTATAGCTGGCATTTTCCTGGGACCCAACCAGATTTTCCCTTCTTTCTGTTAATTTTTAGTAACTGTTATCTCTTTCTTTTTCCTGTCCTTGAACATCTGCAGGGAGGAGGGGGGGATGGAGCCACGGCACAGTGGGCTGTGAGAGCAGCACGGGGTGGCTGAGATAACCCCAGAGCCTTGCAGAGATCCCACCTGCAGCCCTTCCCTGGCACAGACACCTTTTATGGAAAATCCTTTCCTTAGGATTTTTCCTCCTGAGAAGCTGAGAGGCCTCAGGAACAAAATGCAACCAATGGTTATCTGCTGCTGTGGGATGCAACAGGTGCATCTGGGATTGGGCTCATGGGGTTGTTTCTAATTAATGGCCAATCACAGTCAGCTGTCTGGACTGTCTGGATCAGTCACATACCTTTGTTATCATTCCTTCCTTCTCTATTCTTAGCCAGCCTTCTGATGAAATCCTTTCTTCTATTCTTTTAGTATAGTTTTAATATAACATACATCATAAAATAATAAATCAGCCTTCTGAAACATGGAGTCAACATTCTCATCTCTTCCCTCATCCTGGGACCCCTGTGAACACCACCACACTTCCCCACTCTCAAAGCACTGCAGAACATTTCAGCCAATCCAGGAACATTTCAGCCAATCCAGGAATGTTTCTGCCCATCCAGGAACATTCCTGCCCATCCAGGAACATTTCAGCCAATCCAGGAATGTTTCTGCCCATCCAGGAACGTTCCTGCCCATCCAGGAACATTCCTGCCCAGCCCATGGAGCCCCTGACTCCAGCTCTGTGTCCTCGTCCCTCTCCTCCCCAGCATGTGGGTCACAGATGCTCAGCTCTTTGTGCCTCTGTCACCCCTGTGAGTGACTGCAGGCGAAGGAACTCGGGAAGAGTCCTTGGCACATCCTATTAATAGCCAAGGTGACAAGAATTCGTGACCCAGAAGAGGATCTGGCATTTGCTGGCAGAGTCTCTGTGACGACTCCTCCTCCTCCTCATGTAGCTCCTCTCCAAGAATAGAGCAGTGCTGAAAACAGGAGCTGTCAATCTGCTTTTGCTGCTTTTCCTGGGGGAAACTGGAAATCCAGGAGGGTGGATCCCAAAGCAGGGCTCCATTGCAGGGAGCACCCACAGGACACTCATGGGCAGATGCTGTTAGTGACAATAAAGAGCATTTGTGGCCCACGTGCTGAGAGCCATCAGATCACACACAACTGCTCTGAAGTCACTGGAATTTATTATTGAGGGAGTGTTCTAATATCTGACATTAGGAATTTCTCTTGTGGTGCTGAAAACATTTCCACTGCTGTAAAAAAATGACACTTGTGATGAGAGCCTTTAATTCCCATTCTGTCTGTCTGGTGTTTATCTCCACAAAGAGCAGGCACATTGTTCATCCACCCCATGTTACGCTTTGTTTTTCCCCCAAAACATTTTTTCTTGAACAATAAAATGTCTGATAAGGGCGAGAAAAAAAATGATGGCATGGTTTCACTCTAGCAGATTGCTGCCCTTGAAGAACAAGAATAAACCTTCCTCTTCTAATTTTGCCATCAGGCAGCCCAAATCATTACTAGAAAAAAACCACACTGTCCCCACACAGAAAGAATATGTTAATTATATCACCTCACCTAGGAATGTGCTGCTTTTATTACTTTGCAAATATCACCAGACTAAATCAAGTTGTTTTCTTGTGTGTGTGGCTGGCTCAATTTCATTTTTTTTTTTGGGAAATGTGCAAGATTTCAACCACCTCAAAACGACCAAAATAACAACATTCCAGCTAACTGCACTGCCTCCACATGAATTTGGGATGCTCCTGTGCAGATGGTTCCCAGGATCCTCCTCATCCTTGCAGAAACCTGAGCTCCTGCAGTGCTGCCAATTGAACCCGTGGTGAAGCACAGCCTGGGCATCCTCTGTGCCCTGGTCCTGAGGAGCTGGGGCTGAGCACCCCTGAGCATCCCTGAAAATTCCTGCATATCCCTGAGCACCCCTGAGCATCCCTGAAAATTCCTGCATATCCCTGAGCACCCTTGAGCATCCCTGAAAATTCCTGCATATCCCTGAGCACCCCTGAGCATCACCTGAGCATCCCTGAAAATTCCTGAATATTCCTGCATATCCCTGAGCACCCCTGAGCATCCCTGAAAATTCCTGAAAATTCCTGCATATCCCTGAGCACCCCTGAGCATCACCTGAGCATCACCTGAGCACCCCTGAAAATTCCTGAGCATCCCCGAAAATTCCTGAGCATCCCTGAGCATCCCTTGAGCATCCTGAGCATCCCTGAGCATCACCTGAGCATCATTGAGAATCCCTGAGCACCCCTGAAAATTCCTGAGCATCCCCAAAAATTCCTGAGCATCCCTTGAGCATCCTGAGCACCCCTGAGCATCACCTGAGCATTCCAGAAAATTCCTGAGCATCCTAGAGCACCCCTGAGCATCCCAGAAAATTCTTGAGCACCCCTGAAAATTCCTGAGCATCCCTAAGGACCCCACAGCACCCCTGAGCATCACCTGAGCATCCCTGAAAATTCCTGAGCACCCCTGGGCTCTGCCTTGTTCTGCCCTGGCTGCAGCAGGGCAGCTCCAGCTCCCAGTTTGGCTCCTGGACTCCATCTGCATTTCTGTCTTCATTTTAGCCAACAGAGGGAAACTGGTGGGGGGAAAGAAATGTATATACAGACACAGGTGGCTAGGCAAGCATTAAATAATGCAGGAATATTGAGATTACACAACTGCTGGTTCTGGAGACGCTTTCTCTGGGGAAACTGAGATACCAAAGGGGGAGCTGACTTGTTAGAAGGCAGATATTGTGTCCTTCCAAAACACCAGGTGCCTTTTGAGGGGCTGCCAGAGAACAAAGGGAGCTGCACCACCCCAGGCTGCCCAGCCCCTTTTAAAGCCTTGCTTTGTGCTTTGCTGGTCACTGTCAGGAGGATCAGCCTGCAGAGTTCTCACTCTGATTGCAGCAGTGGGAAGTGTTCTGCTCACTCTGCAAGGAGGTGGTGAGAAATATCAGCAGCTCCCAAAAAACACATTTGCAAATTATGATCTGGCTCCAGCACAGCCCAGGCACAGCAACACTTCTTGTTGCAGTCCATTTAGCATGACACTGCAAGCTGGAGGAAAACAGCCCTTGGAAGTTCATTATCATCAGGTTCCAGCTAAAAAATATTTGGAACAGATCCTGAAATAATTACAAGAGCATGTGAATAATATTACAATTAGCAGGAACAGGCTGCGGGAGGGTTTCTTGTCTGCTCACCTCCAGAAGAAGAGGTGTGAGCCTTTTCTGACAAATAACACCAGCCTTCAAAATCTGCCTGATGCTGTTCTGAAAAATGGAATCTGAGATTCTCATTTAGACATTACTAAAGCAAATATATACATCCCTCTCTCCACATGGAAGCCTCTGTCTCATTCCCAGTGGTGACATCTCTCCAGGACTTCCCATTTCATCCATCCTGACATTGCTCACTGCTTTAAAGATGACTGGCACCTAAAACACAGCCCAGTTCATCTCACTAAATTTCACCCGGTCCATTCATTGCACAGCATTGTTTAATGAAATCTGAATTTTTTATTCCTTTTTGTGGTGGTGTTCACAGGGAGAGGGAAGAGATGAGAATCTTGACTCCATGTTTCAGGAGGCTGATTTGTTATTTTATGATATATATTATATTAAAAGAAAATGATATATTAAAACTATACTAAAAGAATGGAAGAAAGGATTTGATCGGAAGGCTTGAAAAGAATAGAAAGGAATGGAATGATAATAAAATCTTGTGACTGCTCACAGCCTCAACACAGGTGGCTGTTTTTGGTCACCAAGTAAAAACAATTTCACGTGTTGGGTAAACAATTCTCCAAATCACATTCCAAAGCAGCCAAACATGGAGAAGATGAAGCTTCCCAGCTTTTCAGGAGAAAGGATCCTAATGAAAGGATTTTTCATAAAATATGTCTGTGACAGGAGAGCATTGCCCATGCAATGCTTTGCTCCCTTTGCTTTGCTCCCTGCACAGGGGAGCAGTCCCAGGACACAGAGCTGTGATGCATCCACCCCTCAGAAAATGCCAACAGTTAGAGCCACACCAGGAAGTTTCACTAATTTTTAAAAAATGTATCAGCTCACCACACAATCCATCACCTAAAGACTAAATCCCCTGGCACGAAATCAATGCAGCTTGAGTCCTGACCTTGAATACATCAATTTCTTCTAAGGAAAAAGAGAAATTGGGGTAACACTGCTTAAATAATTCCAGTGCTGTGGTGCACTCTGAAAGGCAGGAGGCCTCGTGATGAATCCCATAATTACAGAACAGGAATTGTGGTGGTTTTGGGGTCCCCCATTGTGGGGAGGAAAGGTGAATCTGATTCCATGTTCTTAGAAGGCTAATTTATTATTTTATGTACTTATATTATATTAAAGAATGCTATAATAAGCTATACTAAAGAATAGAGAAAGGATACAGACAGAAGGCTAAAAAGATAATAATGAAAAAACTCCTGACTCTCCAGAGTCTGACACAGCCTGACCATGATTGGCCATTAAGTAACAACAATTCACTCGTTGGATAAACAATCTCCAACCACATTCCAAAGCACCAAAACACAGGAGAAGAAGCAAATGAGATAATTATTGTTCTTCTCCCTCTCTGAGGCTCCTCAGCTTCCCTGGGAAAGAAATCCTAGCAAAGGGATTTTTCTGGAAAATGTGACAGTGACAAGGAACCTGTGCTTCCTCTGGTCTTGGCCATGCACAAAGCAAGGGAGAACACAGAATATTGTCATAATAACAGAACAGGAATCTTTGCCTTATCCATGCACAAAGCAAGGGAGAACACAGAATATTCCCATAACTACAGAACAGGAATCTTTGCCTTATCCATGCACAAAGCAAGGGAGAACAGAGAATATTCCCACAATTACAGAACAGGAATCTTTGCATTATCCATGCACAAAGCAAGGGAGAACACAGAATATTCCCACAATTACAGAACGGGAATCTTTGCCTTATCCATGCACAAAGCAAGGGAGAACAGAGAATATTCCCACAATTACAGAACAGGAATCTTTGCCTTATCCATGCACAAAGCAAGGGAGAACAGAGAATATTCCCATAATTACAGGACAGGAATTTCTGTTTCCTCTGGCCTTATCCACGCACAAAGCAAGGGAGAGCAGGGAACATCCAGCAGCTGCTGCAGCCCCAGCTGGGAGCTGGGGTGCTCAGGAGTTGGTGCCTGGGGCTCAGCAGCAGCACAGAGGCTCTGGCTGGGCAGGGAGGGTCGGGCTGGGCTGGCTGAGCCTCCCGTGCTGAACTCAGCGTTGGATATCTCAATTCCATGTCCAGCCTCAGGGACAGCAGCTCCCTGCACACCCTCGGAAGGCTGAACTCACCCAGGGCTAAAGCAATGCCAGGGAGGCGCTGCAAGGGCAGCCAAGTGCCAGCATCCAGCTGGCTGCAGTACCTGTACTTGCAATAAATGGAATAATAAACCTGGCTGCAGTACCTGTACTTGCAATAAATGAAAATATAATAAACCTGGCTGCTGCCCACAGAGCAGGGAGTGCCCCCAGCCGGGGTCTGTGTGTGTGTGCTCAGCTCTGGCTCGCTGACAGCTGGGCAATAACGGGGATGGGCATAATGAATAATATAAATAAATATCTAATATAAATATAAAATAAACATATAATAAATAAATAAATAATACAAATAACAAATAAAAAAGGGAATGGGCATAATGAATAATATAAATAAATATCTAATATAAATATAAAATAAATATATAATAAATAAATAAATAATATAAATAACAAATAAAAAAGGGAATGGGCATGATGAATAATATAAATAAATATCTAATATAAATATAAAATAAATATATAATAAATAAATAATATAAATAACAAATAAAAAGGGAATGGGCATAATGAATAATATAAATAAATATCTAATATAAATATATAAATATAAATATAATATAAATATAATATAAATATACAAAATAAATAATATAAATAATAAAAAGGGGATGGGCATAATAAATATAATATAAATATAAATAAATAAATAAAAATAATAAATATAAAGGGATGTGCATATAAAAGAATATAAATTAATATATAATATAAACATAAATAAATATAAATATTATATACATATATTATGTAAATTAATAAATAATATAAATAATACATAAGTGATAAATTAGAGGGGATGGGCATGGCTGAAGGATGCCAAACAAGGTTGGTATTGCAGAGCTGGAACTCTCAGAGGCCAAATTTGCAAATCTGTAAGTGCAAACATTACTGGGGGAAAGAAAAGGGGAGAATCATTTTCCCAGCAAGGCTGAGAGGTGGGAAGGGAAGTGTGCTCAGGCAGGAGCTGGGGCTGGGCTGTGTGCCCCTGCAGCACAAAGGAGAAGGAGAAGGAGAAGGAGGAGGAGAAGGAGAAGGAGGAGGAGGAGGAGGAGGAGAAGGAGGAGGAGAAGGAGAAGGAGAAGGAGAAGGAGAAGGAGAAGGAGAAGGAGAAGGAGAAGGAGAAGGAGAAGGAGAAGGAGAAGGAGAAGGAGAAGGAGAAGGAGAAGGAGAAGGAGAAGGAGGAGAAGGAGAAGAAGGAAGGAGAAGGAGAAGGAGAAGGAGAAGGAGAAGGAGAAGGAGAAGGAGAAGGAGAAGGAGAAGGAGAAGGAGAAGGAGAAGGAGAAGGAGAAGGAGAAGGAGAAGGAGAAGGAGGCAGTCTGCACCAAGAGTGTCCAGGAAAGGAAAGGACAATCTGGACCAGGAGTGTCCAGGAAAGGACAATCTGCCCCAGGTTGTCCAAGAAAGGAAATCTGGACCAGGATAGTTCAGGAGAGGACAATCTCTGCGCCAGGATTGTCCAGGAAAGGACAATTTGGACCAGGATTGTCCATGAAAGGACAAAGGACTGGCGCTCCTGGGCAGCCTGGGCTCTCTGACCCCTCTCATGCTCGCGGCTCCTTGAGAGCCTCACCCTCTGCAGGAAGCTTTGAGCTCCTCGATAATGGAGTTTTCATTAGGGGAAAGGAACTCCAACAACTTCATTACAATTTTTCCCATCTCTGCCAATTACTGGCTGCCTCTAGTGTAGATTCCTTGAGCCTGCTGAAGAGCTGTTAGAAGAATCCTGCCATTTGCCGCTCTTGTTTTCATTGTGCGCTGCTGATAAACATTCCCAGAGTGTTTTACAAATTGTGCCAGTGGAAGGTAATTTTCTACACCATGGCTGAGTAAAAGGCAATGATGACTGTAATGCATTTCCCTAAGTAGAAATAAATCATGGCAGCTCTTTTGGAACTTGCCTTGACTCTCTCCAGTTTCTGTTTACCAGCGCCTGCAGCAAAATTCTGTTTCTGTTTGGATGAAACCTCTAGAAGAGAGAAGCCCCACCTGAGCAAGTTAATTCTCTCATATCTTATGTGCATCATGGTGGATTTTGGGGTTCCTTGGTATTATTTATTTTTTAGCACAAGGGTAAACACTGGCCCTATCCCAGTGAAGAAAACTAGGTTATCCCAGATAGAATTTGGGAAATTCCAATATTTTAAAATAAGTTTTTTATGAATTTGAATGGAGCCCCTCAATAAATGCTGCTGCCAAGATGAAAAGCCAACCCAGGGGAGATGTCCTCAGACATTCCCTTTCATTTCTGCCCCCTCCTCATGGCTCTGGATGGATTTCTTCTTCCCTCCAAGAGAGAAATTAATACCACACACACACAATAATGGAAACACGAGCCAGGATATGAACTGGAGACATTTTGGCCTCCGAACAATAACTGCTGTGGACGAGGCAAACGCCTCTGAGTGAGGCAACAGAACATTTCTATCTGCAGAGGGTAATCACAGCCTGCAGCACAAAGCAGAACTGATGTGATGTTTGGGCTGGGAGAGGACACAACACAAAGGTGGACCCATCAAATTACATTACTGCAGTACTGCCAGGCTGGGGGAAAGGCAGGGCTGAGCTCTCCATGAGATTGGAGCTGTTTTCTGAAGGTCACAGCTGCTGGGGAAGGGGCAGGGCTGGCTTCTGTCACAGGCACTGCTGAACTCTGCTCATTCCCCCATCCCTGCTCTCAGGGACCCACTGGTGCAGCAAATGCTGCCTGGAATGCAATTTCTGCGGCACACCTCACAGCTAAATGCCACTTTGGGATGAACTCGAACACACCTTCAATAAAAACCCTTAAAAAAATAAATTAAGTATTGTTTTCTTTTTCTGGAGCGATCTGAAGGGCTGTGGCCCTGTGGCTGTCACTGTCACCCCCTGAGCTGGCTCCTCTCCCCACCACAGGCATGCACTGCTCTGCTCCTGCAAAAAGCACATTTCTGATGCCCTGCTCACCTGGCCAAGGGCAGCTTTGGGGTCAAAAATCTGGTGCTAAAACTGGTCAAAATCTGGTGCTGTACGCCAGCACCACCTGCAGAAACTGTGCTCGGGTGCTGGGGGCTCCTCCATCCTCCTGTGGGGCCAGACAAAGCTCCTTTAGCCAGCTGTGCTCCTTTCCAGGGCTGTGGAGGGGCTCATTCCAGTGCTCACTGCCCTCAGAGTTTCCAGATGTGCTGGGTGAGCATGAACACACATTTCCAGTACTCACTGCCCTCAGTTCTGTGTTTCCAGATGTTGTGCTCGAGCATGAGCACACATTTTTCTGCCCAGAGCATCGGCAGGGTTTGCCCAACCAGCCCCACCATTCAGGAGGAGTTAATTCTGAGTTGCAGGGAAAGGTGAAGGGGAACCTGCCCCAACGTCAGAGCTGGCACTGAGCAATGGATCCTCTCCACATCTTACTGAGGAGTCAGCAGTAAATTGCTTTAAACAGAGCTATTTTGGCCTGGTTTCTCCAGCCCCTCTCCCCTGATATCTGCTGGCATCCAGCTGATAATCCACATCTAATAGACAATTCAGATATGTGCACTCCTGACTCGAACCATCAGTGCGGAATTCCCTGACAAGCCACTGCTCTAATGCTCCATCAGACAGACCCTCAGGTCACCATCCCCAGCTGCTTTAGGGCAGGAACTTTTCCAGGGTTGAGATTTTGGCCCTTTTCCCAGATTCTGAGATTCAGATTTTTCCCTCAGTAAGGTCAAAGGAAACATAGATGGTTTCTATTGAGTGTGATACCCAAATACAGCATCCTAAAGGTTCAAATTCCCTTCACAAATGAAATTCATCTGGATACATGTATAAAATATTGTGACATTTGCAAAATATGGGGCACGTTTCCCCCTCAATAAAGCATGCCTGAAACACACGTGGGTCTACGACTTTATATGTTTTAAACTCACCAAAAAATCCCTGTACAAGTATCTGTGACAAACACAACTGGTACAGTCCGACATTGTGGGAAGGTCCTAAAAAATTGTTACACTCAAAGGTTGTGCTGTCATCATCTCAGTTACCTTTTCATGAACTCCTGAGCTCACAGACACCTCTGAGGAAATCAAAGTCATTCCTTCTCTTTGCTAACAGGAGCAGGGAGGGAGGAAAGGAAGAAGATTTTTCAAAATCCTTTTTTTTCCCCCAAACAAAATGAAAAAATCAATTATTTCCATTGAAATTCTGATTCCTAAGGACCCCATCTGTGTTCCTCCCCCCTCTCTTTGCTCCTCTGAGCCTGCTCAATAAATCTGCAAGCGGCGCTGACATGAATGTTCACTGTGAGGGATGAAACAAAAGCAATGAGGTTAAAAAAGCCCAGCCCAGGAGCTGCAGGGCAGAGCCCTTGAGGAGCTTTCAGATGTGAGAGGATTTCTGCACTGGCACAAACTGGCTGGGCTCCTCACCTCTGCTGAGCACCAGGAATGAGGAATAAAACACTTCTCTCTCAGGTGCCATCAAACCAAGGAGTGTCCAGGAAAGGAAAGGAAAGGACAATCTGGACCAGGAAAGGACAATCTCTGCACCAGGATTGCTCAGGAAAGGACAATCTAGACCAGGAAAGGACAATCTGGACCAGGAAAGGACAATCTCTGCACCAGGAGTATCCAGGATTGTCCAGGAAGGAGAAGAAGAAGGAGAAGGAGAAGGAGAAGGAGAAGGAGAAGGAGAAGGAGAAGGAGAAGGAGAAGGAGAAGGAGAAGGAGAAGGAGAAGGAGAAGGAGGAGAAGGAGAAGGAGAAGGAGAAGGAGAAGGAGAAGGAGAAGGAGAAGGAGAAGGAGAAGGAGAAGGAGAAGGAGAAGGAGAAGGAGAAGGAGAAGGAGAAGGAGAAGGAGAAGGAGAAGGAGAAGGAGAAGGAGGCAGTCTGCACCAAGAGTGTCCAGGAAAGGAAAGGACAATCTGGACCAGGAGTGTCCAGGAAAGGACAATCTGCCCCAGGTTGTCCAAGAAAGGAAATCTGGACCAGGATAGTTCAGGAGAGGACAATCTCTGCGCCAGGATTGTCCAGGAAAGGACAATTTGGACCAGGATTGTCCATGAAAGGACAAAGGACAATCTGGACCAGGAGTATCCAGGAAAGGACAATTTGGACCAGGATTGTCCACGAAAGGACAAAGGACAATCTGGACCAGGACTCTCCAGGAAAGGTCAAGCTGGACCAGGATTGTCCAGGAAAGGACAAAAGGAAAGTCCTCTGGACATCCACAAAGCTCAGAAGATGCCCAGGATGAGTTTGGACTCCTCCCAGACAGAGCAGTGCCAGCAGCAGAGCCATTCGCACCTGGCTTTAACAGCCCAAAGAAACAGGAAGGCAGCACAGAGAATTTCTCCTGGTGTGAATCATGGCTGAATCATTCTGAACCAAAATCCTGAGAGGAAAAAAAAGAAAAAAAAAATAATTAATTCTGATGTTCTGTGGCCTCCCAGGAGCCCACACGAAGCAGCTGACTCTGTCCTGAGATGTGTGTGCAAAGCATCAAGGACAGAACGTTTTATTTTGTCTAAATATCAAGGGAAACAAAGTTTGTCAAGGAGAAACACACCAAGTCCTTTTAACTCACTCAGATTTTGACACGGTATTTTGAAGCACTTTCCCATTAGATAGGAAAACCTGAAAAGTTGTACATTAGCCAAGCGAGAATGCTCCTTTTTTTCCCTCACTTAAAAATAACTTTCCAGAATGAGATTTATTCCATTTTCTGGTAAAACATCTCCCATTTGAAAAGGTTAGGCTCAAAACAAAATCCCTCAACATAACTGAAATGTTAAGCCTTTTTTTTTTATTTTAATCAGTATGCTGTACACTGCCACCAAAAATAAACATTCTTTTTCAGAAACGAAGAGAACTCCTAGGAAGTAGAAAAGCCACTTTATCCACAAACCTGCTTTAAGAGAAACAGAATTGAAATCTGTTTTCCCTGAGAGTGTTCATTTTCTGATGTTGCAAACCGAGCAGCTCTCCAATTTCCATCCTTTCCCAAAATAAATAGGAGAGGATCAGACCTTGGTTTCTATGATACAGAACAAGCCTTAAAAATGCAATTCTATTTACAGGGACCTTCAGTCTGCACTTGTAATTCTGTGCCCTCACCAACAATGGGATTCCCTCAGTGCCACAGGAAACCCCTCTCAATGCAGCTGGTAACCCACATTTGGATATTCAGATAATCCACAATTCAGATATTCAGAGTGCACTCCTGACTTAAACCATCAGTGCCCCATTCCCTGACAAGGCAATTGTCAGGAAACTCCTGTAGGAAATCCATCCCGTGCCAGTCCCAGCAGTGCCATCCCCTGCGGTTGTCACACATCCCCTGAACACAAAGTTCTCCCAGGATTTTCCTGAGAAAACTCCGAGAAAAAATGAAAACCATGATTATCTCAATCTCTGCACCTGGCAGGCAATCTCTGTTTGCCAAAAATGTTTACGAGAAGGAGTTGTCCCTTCTTGACCAGTAAGTGAAAAAAAGATTCCTAAAAACCAATCAAGTCTTAATCCCACCATTATTTCTATAAAAACTGTGGATTTCTATTAAGTACCTTTTCATACCTTCTGATAAGAGTCTCTGTGTCATCTTTATCTGTCCCCAAAACCCCTGTGGAGACAATTCCCTGCTCACTTTTATAAAACCCTATATATTTCAGTATATATAAAAAGATATGAATATTTTATATATTTGTATTATATATATAGCTATTTTTATAATATATATAATTTATATAGACATATAAGTGTATATATATAATATATGTATATATATTATGTATATAATATATACAATACACATATATAATACATATACATATAATATAATTTATAATAATTTTTATATATTTGTATAACAAATTACAGTTATATACAATAATTTGTATATAATTTATAATACATTATATACATATAACATAATATATATTATATGTATATAATATACATATAATATATAAATATTATAAATATAAATAAATAAATAAATATATATATATATATATATATATAAAAATTACAAATAAATAAATAACTTCAACCCATTTTTCCCTACACAAACAGGAATATATCTGATCTCATTTCCATCCCAACACCACCCCACACGTGGCTGGAGATGGGCTTTGCTGCAGGAGATGCTGGTGCCTGGCTGCATTCCATGCACTGCTGGATCTCCATGGATAATTGTGGGGCCAGGATCACATCACTTGTCACAGCTTGGACAGAGTCCACCTCTCCTTTCATGGGCTGAAATGTGTGAAATTCAATTGCTCTGCTGAAGTCTTAATTTTGTACCAATTTACTCACAAACGCTGGAAGGAAAATAAAATTTAAAACGTGCAAAAGATGACAGCGCTCCTGTGCTGATGAGAGCCATCTGCTCGCTGCTCTCCCTTTTAAAGCCCTTGCAATGGGCGGAAATGAAAGACTTCAGACACACCTTCGTGTCTTGAGCCTCAACAACCAAAACATAAAATCGCAGATTCATCCTCCTCAGTCAGAAACCTGGAGTGAGGAGCTCAGCCCCAGTCCAGGTCCGCGGGTGCTTCAGGGCCACTTCTGGAGGCAGCAGTGCCGTGGAGGTGATTCTGCCCACACCTGCGCTGAAATCCACCTGCACAATGCCCTGGGCTTAACCGTTCCCCGCCACTCCGCCTCCACTTCATGCCCAAAGCAAACCGCACAGCTTTTATCCACAAGCACCATAACACACGCATAAATACATAAAATATATTTATATATTTATACATATAAAATATATAAATTTAATATTCATTTTATATATTTATAAATGTTATAATACATATTTGTTATATATTAAATATATTTCTATTATAGGTAATTATATATTTTATATTTTATAATATATAACGCATATATATTTTATATATTATAAATAGAAACACTATAAATATATATAAAATAGATATTCTATATATAAATTTGATATATTATAAAACATAAACACTGTATAAATAATAAATATATTATATATCTATTATATGTATTATATTATTTCCTATATTATAAAATATAAGCACGATATAACTATATATAAAATATATATTCTATATATAATATATGTAGAATATAAACATATAAATCTATAAAATACAGCCCCGCACACCACACCATGTTTAAGTGGAAAATGAATCCTCTGAACACCAAGACTGGCACAAGGATATGAAATTGGCAGCTCACCACCTCAGACAATTTTTAAATGCCAACCACCCATTAGACACGTGGATATAAACAGATTTATGGCCCTGCTCAGAGCTGCAGCACAGCAGATAAATGTTTAACATTCAGCCAGGGGTGTCTCTAATCAGATCCAGGCTACAAAACCACACAAGTGTCAGCAATCAACTGATCAGGCAAAAAATTACTGATTTTTGGAGGAGGGGTTATTTCAGCTGCAGGCAGAATTTAATGAACGGTGCAGCCACCCTCACACCCTGTCAGCTTCTGGTCTTAGTGCTCAAATGGGACAGAACTGGTTAAACAGCCAGAAAAAAAATAAATGGTCATTCAGAAAAAAAAGAATCAAATAAATAAAGACAATTTCAAGTGTTTTCTCAAATATAAATATTATATATATATATATATAAAAAATATATATAATATAAATTCCCCTTCCCTGAGCTGAAATTCCCATTTCCCCTGGTGAAACCCAAGAGTTTCACAGGACTCTGCTGCTGGGAATGAGGGATCCCAGGAGATGAGGGGAGAATTTTGAAACACCTTTTAACAGGAGCTAAACAAGATAAAGTGGGAAGGACTTTTGGTATACTGCAGTGGGAGCCCACACTGAGCTTTGCCTCTGTGGGGTACAAGAACCCAAAAGTGCTGCCTGGACTTCCAGCAGTGGCTCCCTGCGTGAGGGACAAGCAAACAGGACCTGGAGCAGAAGTCAGATGAGTGAAATTTAAATTACTGCATCCTTAAAACCTACAGTGGGTGAAAATCCACCTAAACACTTCATATTCGCATTAGCTTTTCACCTCTTATTTTTTTCTCCCTTTTATCCAGCTTGACGCAAATGGCTGCCTAATAAATTAACACAACCTTGATTTGACAAGCTTTTCCCCAGTTGCATTACAATGTCAAGTACCAGGGCCACTGCCTTCAGCACAGCCTTGACCATTTGTCATTTCCTTGTAATTAATTACAGCTGTCTCAAGCAAGGCTGTACAGAAATGATAAGACTATTATGCAGCTTTCAACATTCACTGTCTGAGGGACTTTCACTCTCTCCATTGTTCTCCAGGGGGCCATTGTCCAACGGTTTGGGTATAAAATTAATTTTATCGTTAATAGGAATCCAAAGCCCATTTTCTTTCATAACTTAAACTTTTCTTTTCTTCATATTTTGCTAATAGCTCGGGTGGTTAAGAATGCACCACGTGCTGGCCTGGGGACGTGCAGAACTCACCCTGGGCTGGAGTCAACTCCAGAACCTTCAGCTTGCAGGAGAACACTGGAATTTCAATTCTTGCTTCTCTTCTGCACCAGAAACTCTTTCCTCCTTTAGGGCTCCCAGATAAGAAACACTTAAAGAGAAAAAAAAAAATAAAAAGAGTCTGTGGTAAATTTCGTAATCTAAAGTTTATTTAAGGGTTTCACTTCACAGGCTGCAGCTGGCCATACCGGTGAGGTTTTTTACATCATCTCATGAGCCCGATGCCCAAACTCCTGCCAGCTGTGGAGTTCAGGATGGCAAACAGGACTCCAGCAAGACCTTCCTTTTTTTCCTTTCCTTTCCTTTCCTTTCCTTTCCTTTCCTTTCCTTTCCTTTCCTTTCCTTTCCTTTCCTTTCCTTTCCTTTCCTTTCCTTTCCTTTCCTTTCCTTTCCTTTCCTTTCCTTTCCTTTCCTTTCCTTTCCTTTCCTTTCCTTCTCCCTTTCCTTCTCCCTTTCCTTCTCCCTTTCCTTCTCCCTTTCCTTCTCCCTTTCCTTCTCCCTTTCCTTCTCCCTTTCCTTCTCCCTTTCCTTCTCCCTTTCCTTCTCCCTTTCCTTCTCCCTTTCCTTCTCCCTTTCCTTCTCCCTTTCCTTCTCCCTTTCCTTCTCCCTTTCCTTCTCCCTTTCCTTCTCCCTTTCCTTCTCCCTTTCCTTCTCCCTTTCCTTCTCCCTTTCCTTCTCCCTTTCCTTCTCCCTTTCCTTCTCCCTTTCCATTTTTCCTCCTCCCATCACTTAGTGCATGATGAACTTTGGTTGCACTGCTGCAGGAAATGACATCCATTTCCCTTTTATTCCCATGTAGGTGACACTTGGGCAGATATTTTGCTTTCTTTCTCCCCCTCTCTCCTGCTGGAACCTCCCTGGTCCCCTTCAGTTCCCCAGGCTGCTGCCGTTGCTGCTCCTGCTCCCATGGCACAGTTATTGCCCAGGCACAGGGAAATGTCGGATCACAAACACCACACCTGCCAGGCGGGTGCTTCTCCCCCCGCAATTCTCCTGACCCACAGAAATAAGGACAGGTATGTCCGAGGCGCACACCTATTTCCACCACAGCTCGCCCTTGGCTCAGCTTGGCAAGGGCAGAGGATAAATCTGATCACATCCTGGTGCTTTCCCAACAGGGTGTGGATGCATCTGCCTGCATATTAGGCACCCTGAATTAATCAAAATGGAGCTGTTTTCAGGACAATATTTATTCCCAGATGTGTTTGTAAGGCTATAAATACACTTCTGTGTGTTATAAATAGAGTTTTAAAGAGTTTTAGATATCTCTCCCTATTTCTGGAAAGTTTCCTTCTGAAAAAAAAGTAAACACTCAGCTGAAACTTAACCACTGACCTCAGGACAATATTACAGCTATTCAACACAACCATGAGGAGATCAGCATTTATAATTCTCTGCCTGAACAAGTTGTCTTAATTGCATTATAGGACTCCTGGCCAAGCCACACAAACCATTTTCCAAGAGAACTCCTAAATACTTCTGGTTTTGGCCCTAAAGCCTCCAGTGGAAGTCTTTCCAGTTGTGGATGAAAACACTAGCCAAAAGGAAGCCAAATACTAAATTTTCAATGAGGAAAATATAGCTTTTAGCAAACAAATTATGTCCTCAACTGTTCAATGGGGAAGTTTATTTAAAAAATAAAATCTTCATCCTAAGTTCATTTTGAAAAGCTGACTCTCCTCCAAAAAAAAATTTCCCAATGAAAGTTAAGGAGGTGAGAGACCTCTGATAAGAAAGAAGAGACAGGATAGCTGCAGACACACTAATAAAAAGGACTTGAAGCTTTATCTGTGACAAATAATTTTTCATTAATTCGGTCTCCTTGCCCAACTGCTTCCACACTCTCAGGTTTTCTGTGCTCCATGAAAGAAAAAGAGAAATCTCAAGAACTGCAGTGCCAAAGCTCTCTGACCCCACCCCAGCTGGTTCCAGGCATTTTCCCCTCCACACAGGTGGAATTCCCATTTTCCCCAGCAGTTACTGAATTTGCTGCTTTATCCTTTGGGTGGGAGCCCTGCCCTGAACTGTGAGCACAACAAATTCTGCTCTCAGTGAATTTAGGGGCAGAACTTCCCTGGCTCCCCCTGAAAGGAGCCAGCCCCTTCCATGGAACATTGCACAATTCTGACAGCAGAGCTGCATTTCTCCTGCATTCCTGTGGGTATTTCCCTTCTTCCTTAAATCCCCATTCCCCCAGTTCCCACTGACCCCTCTCTCCTGGGAGACTTCAGGCAGTTTGCATCTGCTCCAGAAAAACACCCTCACTGATGAGCCCATGCTTCTGTCAGTGCAAGATCAGAGTGAAAATTGTTTATACTGGAGTTTGTATTGGTGTTTACATTGGAGTTTATATTTCCATCTCTGTCCTGCTGCAGGGTTTGCGTGTGCAGAATTCACCACATCATAGAGATGCCCCTTTAAAGCAGGCACAGCCTGGGGACAGGCATGGCTGGCTCCCAGGGACACCTGCCTCACCCAAGGACAAGGCATTTCAATTTTGAGGAACAGCAAATCCTGACACCAAATCAGAGCTGCTAATGGTTGCAGAAGCATTTTCACAATGAAGTGCTGTTCCCCTTCAGTTTCCAAATTGTCACTAATTCAACCATTGAAGGAATGCAAGTTTTTATCTCATCCAGCCTGTGAAAAGGTCCTGCTAAAAGGAGCTGTTCCTGAAGAGCTGCACACAGAAATCAGGTGGAACACTTCTGACAACAACAACAACAACCCCAGCAGGACATCCAGGGCTCTCTCTGCTTTTATGGATGGCTCAATAAACAGAATAACCATGTTAGGGGGGATTAACCCTTTCCTAAAACTCTACCAAGTGCAGATTATGCTGATCCTCAGTTTAAGGCCAAGTCCTCGAGGCTTGGAAGGATCTCAAAAGGTGCTGGTGTGTTCTCCTTTCTGAACAGGGGCTGAGGGTGGCTGCTTCCATCTCCACCTCAAGGTCAATCCTGTAATTCAGGTTCTCCTGTAGTTCAGGTGTCCCTGTGCATCCCAGGGCAGCTCCTGTGGGCTTCAGTGCTGCCCTGCTAAAGATAAAGGATTGTCTGAGAGTCTTTTGGGTCTCCCCCCACCCAAAATGGCTCGCTTTGGAATTAATGGAGGCACAAAATCCACAATTAAAAATAAAATAAAAAGCTGGTTGAGGTGGCAGCCCCATTTTTCCCCCCCAAAACCGAGCAACAGATGACACCCAGGCCATTCAAGCTGCCAGCAGACAGAAAAGAAAATCTCCTCCCGTGGTGCTCCAGAGCTCTGTGGGTGTGCTCACATCCCCAGCATCCCAGAGCTGGGGGCTCTCGCATTTTCCTGAAGTGCTGCATGAAGCCACAGCCGTTACTTCATGAAAAATCCCCTTTTTTTAGCATTCAGAATTCCACTGCTGTTTGGTGCTCC
The DNA here is from genome assembly GCF_027579445.1 of Ammospiza nelsoni. NCBI lineage: Eukaryota > Metazoa > Chordata > Aves > Passeriformes > Passerellidae > Ammospiza > Ammospiza nelsoni. The sequence goes on along the minus strand of NC_080650.1, from coordinate 1,361,087 downwards.
CATCCTTCAAAGGCTGAGTGCTGCTCTGTGTCTGCAGGCCCTGCTCTGCCCGTTCCACCCTTTTCGTGTTTCCCTTCCTCCTGCACATCCCGTCCCAGCCCTGACACTGCTCCGCTCAGATCCTGCACTCTGGAACATTCTGTGCCGAGTTATTCCTGGGATTCAAACTATTCCTGTGAACAGATTTTACAAGTTTTATCTCCCTTACATTTGTAATTTTTTTTTTTTTTCTTTCCCTCTGGTGCCAAACTGCAGCTGTGGGTGAGGGGGAAGCAGGGAAATTGAAGTTATATATACATATATATATATATATATATATATATATATATATATATATATATAATGGAAGTTAAATACCAAGTCTGGAAGGGTTAGAAAAGCAAGGAAGTCTCAGAGGGGAATGGGGATGACATCATTTTGTCAAGGATCTCCTTTCTCTTTCTATATCAACAAAATCAAATCTGGCCAGTCAAAAAATTTTAATAAAAATTGTACAGAGAATTAACATGCTGATTCCACACCGTAACACTGATGGGAAATTTCAAGTGTTCTGCCAAATTTCACATTTAAGTTATTTTTGAAAATGCCAAAATGCTTCTTGTAAAAGTATTCTAGTTAAATTTTAACATTTTCCTCTGAAATTATTTTGGCTCTGGCTTTCATTTACTCCTTTTTTATTGTAAAAAAACGGCAAGAAAACATCAGCGAAGGAAAGCTTCGCAAAACAAAATGAAGAAAAGCTTCTCAAAACAAAACCTTGATGAGGAAAAAGTTTCAATTTCCAGAATGCAGCTTTAAAGAAGAGTTTGAATCAGTCTTTTTTAACCCTGAATTCCACAGTTTCCACAAAGCTGAAACATTTCTCATTTTCATTCTGCTCCACTTTGCATTTCTATGGACAATGGCACAAACAGCACGTCTGCCTAACCTATAATTTCTGTCCTCCACTGGGGTCTGCCCATTTGGTAAATTACAGCAGGGCAAACAAATGGATTTGTCCCAGCTGTGATGAGATGTGTCCACGGTACCTGCAGGGTGTGATTGTCATTAAAGAACGAGGAATCTCAGTGCAGGATTAGCAGAACCCCTGATTGAACAGTCCCCGCCGCATTTATTCCTGCTCACTGTGATTGAAGGTGTGATGAGAGCTGGGAGAATCATCCTGCTCTTGTCTCAGTGCCACTCCCGCCAGCCTGTGCAGTAAATGGAATAAATTCACAGATATTGCCCAGCCCTTTGGCTCTGGGGCAGAGAAATCCCCAATCCTCAGGGACAGACAGAGCCACAGCCAAGGCTCAGCTCAAAAACCACAGGGAACCAATGCTGGGACAGAAAAACACTACAAAAAAACCCTTTAAAACATGAAACAAGAATGTTTAAATGACCAAAAAGAAAAATTTCTTCTCCCATTCGCTAAACCTGTCTAGGACAGTCACGTTTGTGAGTCACAGCACAGAGATTCTTCCTTCAGAGACGGAACCTGAAATGCATTTCTTCCTTCCTCCCCACGTGCCAGTGAAGAAAATAAAAGTTCATTTAGCACTCGGAGCAGCTGAGACAAAAACTACAAACCATTTTTCCTCTGGAGAGGCCATTGGGAATTTTTAGTCCTGGGGATGAATAAAACCACAACCAGATGTTCAAGGGCTCTGTTTCCCTTTGCCCTTCCAGCTGTGCAGCCACAAACCAAAGGAGGCTTTATTGGAGTGTCAGTGGGGGACAGACCCTCCAAAAAACTGCCTCTATTCAGCCTCCAGGGACCCTGAGGATATTGTTCCTGTTTCTTTCATATATATGTGTATATATATATATATATATATATATATGTATGTATATATAATCTACATATATGTATATAATAATATACATAATATATAATAATATAATATACTAACATATAAATAATATAGAAATAATATAATATATATTAACATATATATATATATAATAATATATATGTATATATAATAATATATATGTATATATGTATATATTGTATATAATATAATAATAAATATAATAATAATAAATACAATTAATAAATGCAATATATAATACTATTTTTTATATTTAATAATATAAATTTAAAATACATGTAATATTTTACACCTCATTCCAAGCCCAGAGGAGACACCCAAGTCCCGCAGTGCCACAGCCTTCAGACCTTAAATTTGTCACCTGACAACACAAAATCTCCATGAACTTTGAAGACAAGCACGACTGGGCGGGGAGTTAACCCAAATAAACTAATTTCACAGCAAGAACAGAGTTCCAAAACCAGCAGCCTATTAATATCCAATGATCTAGCTGTTATTTTTGTAAAAGGGTACAGAATATTAAAACAAAAAAAATCCAACAAATATCTATTTCAGTCATGACTAATGCCCTGCTTCTGACCCAGGAGAACAAACCTCATATTTTGGGAGCCTCAAACACGTGCTGTCGAGTTTGCTACTTTGGAATCATGCAGAGAAAGTGTCTGCTAAAACAATTATTAAAAAAAAGAAGCACAACTGTGGAGTTTTACCAAGAATAGATCTCACCATGCTCTATTCGCAGCTCGCTGTAGGAAGACAGAGGAGGAAGGAAGGAAGGAAGGAAGGGAAGTAATTGCTGTTTAATTATATCACAAAAACATCAGCTGACGTTGGCAGTGAATGGCAGCCCATGCACAGTTCCAGCCTTGGGGGCTTGTGGAAGCTCAGAAAAGGGAAAATGCCCAGAGCCAGCACCCAAATACCCCCATTTATCACCCCACATCTCGCTCTGGCATCTCCAGCCCTGGGCCCACCCCAGCCTTGGGCATTACCTGCCAAGGGAGGGCTGGCTCCATTTCCATCCCCAATTTCTGTCCCCACAGGCAGGACTGGCTCCATTTCCATCCCAAATTTCTGGCTCCATTTCCATCCTTTATTTCCCTCCCCATAGACAGGACTGGCTCCATTTCCATCCCCAATTTCCCTCCCCATAGGCAGGACTGGCTCCATTTCCATCCCAAATTTCTGGCTCCACTTCCATCCTTTATTTCCCTCCCCACAGGCAGGACTGGCTCCATTTCCATCCCCAATTTCCCTCCCCACAAGCAGGACTGGCTCCATCTCCATCCCCAATTTCCCTCCCCACAAGCAGGACTGGCTCCATCTCCATCTCTAATTTCCCTCCCCACAGACAGGACTGGCTCCATTTCCATCCCAAATTTCTGGCTCCATCTCCACCCCCAATTTCCCTCCCCACAGGCAGGACTGGCTCCACTTCCACCCCCAATTTCCATCTCCACCCCTCCCTGCTCATTGCCCCGACCCTGTTTTTGGCAGGTGTGACCCCACTTAGGGATTCTGCAGCCAAAAGCAGCTGCAGGTGTTAAAAACTCAGCAGGAAACAGGCTGGGAGCTCAGAGGGAGGTGCAAAAAAATGGAATTAACAGCAGCAGGAGAGAATGGGAGCTTGGGGCAGGGAATTGAGGTGATTCTCCTTTCTGTCCCTGCATGTTTTACCCCACACAGCCCCAGCCTGGCTAGGGAGTGGGGTTTGCTTCATTTCACACCCGCCCCAAAGCAGAGCGCCCCAAATCACCTGCAGCCAAATGGGAAATGCAATGTCAGCAATAAAAGGCAGCTCAGGCTTTTTTGTGCTCCAGTTTGTGCAAATGGTGTGATAAACCCCTTGAGAACTGGCACATTTTGGGGCTTGATTTGGAAGTTTTGCATTCCTCTCAGAAAAAGCTGTCAGTGCTCCATAATGACGCCACTTTCCTTGAAAATGTCTCTGTAATGAAAGACCTGGGATCCTCCAGTCAAAAAAATTATGTTCATAGGCCTCTTTCTATAAGCAGACTTCAGCATGTGAGAAGATTTGGATGTGGGATTGAACTCCTTTTCATTTGGTGTAATAGTCAATAGTGGCTAATCACATATTGCATTTTTATTTGGGGGAAATGATCTCATTATATCAGTTTTTGATCCCCCATGATGCTTGGGAGTCAGTAAATGAGAAGGTTTCCAAGTGAGTAACTGCATTCTTGATGAAACTGATTTCTTTTTTATATAACACCATAAAGGACATCCCTCCTCATACTGGTGTGTAATATCCAGTGCTCCATCATTAGCCAGCCTAAATGGACATTCATTGGATTAACATTATCATCTTGGAATTTCTCCTGCAAAATAATACATTAGAGATTATTGCTGGGGTTTTTGCTGCAAGGCACTACTGCTGGTAATCAAAACCTCATTAAAAGGAATTCATATCTTCTGTAGCCCAGAGGATCTCAGTTTCATTCCCTCCCCTGTCCCTGGGCCTCCCGTGCACTGATTTATTTGGGTGTTTTACCCAAGGAAAATCTGCCCAGTTTGCCTCTCTCCAGAGCAAGTGTCAGAGGTACAAATGGAATTAGGCACCAGCTTGTTTACATACACCCAGGAGCTGTGGGGAAAAATTCCCTTTTCTCTTTTTGCCAATTTCAATCAAACGTGTAAAGGAGTTGGAGCTGTTTCACAGCCCTGCTGTGATGTGTGGTCAGATGAGAACATCCTCTGACACTGCACTTGTTTGGCTGCAAGGTTACACAGCTTCAGACAGATTCTGCCTTGTAATTACATTTGCTTTCAGTTCTGCCTCTCCACTTGGACTAAATTTCTTTCAAATCACAGCGAGCCTGTTGAGTCTGCATGGGAAATTCCAGAGAGTTTCTTCCTTCCTTCAGTCACAGTGTCCACCCAATCTGAATATTGTTAACCATCAAATCCGGGCTCCCTGCTCCAACCCTGAGCTCTGTAAATGGTACATCAGCATCAAACCCAGCAGATAAACACCCTGGGGCTCCCACAACCCCTCCTTGGCCATTTTACAAACTGATCCCCTCAACTGTGAGGAATTTTGGAAGGAATTCAAGATGGGCCCCTCTGAATTGTTTAGATGATATAATTTATTTTTCTTATCTTCCCCATAGGCAGGAAGGGTGAGTTTGGCTCACATCTTCACAGCATGGCTCAGAAGGTCTCAAGACTTCTAGGTACAAGACCTTTTCAGGATTTATTGACAAATAAAACACTGCCAAAAAGAATATTTATGATTTTGGCCCAATCTTTAAATATTTTGTCTTGTGGACCCATGTTACAGTGTGAGCTTTCTTAGCCATCATGCTATGACACACAAACCCACAGCACTGCATCCTAAACTCCTTGTTTACCATTACTTTTATTTTTTCTATATCTTAAACTCTAAAACTCTAAACTTTCCTCCACTTTAAACTATAAATCCACTGTCTCTGCTTTAAACTATAAATCCACTATAACTCTCCCCTAAAAATAATGCACTATAAATTCTCACTTCTAGCACCCCACTTTGGGAGCCTTTTCCAAAGTCTCACGTCAAACCCTGTGTTTAATTCTGAGCTTTGGCTTGCAGGCCCAAAGTCCTGAGAGCTTCTGACATTTCAGGTTCCAGCACTCAGCTACGGTTCCACAGGAGATTTATTGGATTTATTTATTTATTCCATTTATTCCCTGTTTTTCTCCTCTGCCTCGGCAGTGCCAGGTGGGCACAAACCAGGCAGGAGTGGCACAAAAACACCAACCCCAGTCTCAGCCCCCTTGGGATCCTGACATGTTTTTAAGATTATTTGCAATGCCTGAGAGCCCGGGGGGATTTGGAAAGTTTTGCTGTTTTGGGGCCTTTGGCCCCTCTCATCTCCCCACACCAAATTCAGGAATGGTTTTTGCTTCCCAGCTGAAATTTCCTTGGCTGGAGAACACCTGAGAGATTTCCATCTTTGAGCTGAGAATTTCTTTACTTGCTCGTGCAGGGAACACTTTAATGACCTTCCCAAGTGCCCAGGGTAATTAATCACTGATTGCTTTTAGAAGTTGCTTTTCCAAGGTACCAGCTCAGCCTAAGCTTGTTTACTGATGCTCACTCATCCATAGAACTCACGCTTTGTGACTAAAATCGCTTTTTCTTTAACGTAATGAGGTCTTAGAGAGTCCTCTGCGGGTTTCCCAAACGTTCAGAGGCAATCCCAGAGAGGCACATTGGGAGTCAATAAACATTTAATTCAGCTCACCTTCAGCAGCTGGGAAAGGAAACAAGGCAGGATTTAGGGAGAGCTGCTCACAGCAATCTCCTTCATGCTCCTTCAGAGCAACGGGCCCCGAGTTCCTTCACCTCACCTAAAAATCTCTGATATTTCGCCGCCTCTCGCCATTTAAATTAAGATTTTTAGGATTTTTACGGAATATTTTAAGGCAGTGTAAATCCTGCGGTGCAAGGTGCCGCGGCTTCATGCAGCTGGCATGAAGGAACAGGAACATTCCGTGCCCAGGAACAGATTTTCTGTGGACCCTCCTGTTCCTCAGCAGCACAGGAGCCATGGGCTCAGAGGGCATGAAAACATTAAATTTCAGGAGGAATTCTGTGCCTGGCAGTGCTGGACAGCAGCACAGGTAAAAGCCAAAGCAGCTGATCAGCACCCACAATTTTAGTGGAATTACTAAAGCTTAAGCAAGAGCATTCCAGCACTAGTGAGTTCCTTGAGGATTTCCGATATTTTTAGTTCAGATTTTTTTTTTTTTAAAGTCCATCTTCATAAACTGTGGATAAGCAGGAGGAAATCTTCCTTTTTTAGCCACAGTTTTGTCCTTAAAAAGCTGTTTCAGGTGGAATTTTTCCCTCCCTTCCTTTGCAGCAGATTGGAGGGTTTTTTTTCTGATATAACTGGGACCAAATTTGCACACACAGAGAATTTTCTCACATTTCTCTGTCCAGCTGCTGCCCTCACCACCATGAATGGGTGCTGCTGCTTGCCTGTGTTACTGATAGCCAGATAGAGAGATCTCAAAGGAAAATATCCTCCATTAAATCCACTGGTGCTTCTTCTGGGAAAGAAGCTGAATATTCTCATTATGGCTTCTGTTTTGTTTTTTTTTTTTTTTATTTTAATCACATCTCAAATGGGCTTCATTTGATCTCAGCTGCCTTTGTCCTAAAGCTATTGCTTTTGTTCTTCTTTTTCTGAAAGCCAGGGTTTGCGATTTTGGGAAACAAGAAATCAGCTTTTCCTCTCAAGTTTTATTTCATTGCTCTGTGCTTTGGAGGACTGTAGCTTGAGGACAGAAAGTTCCATTGATGTGGGGACAGGATGGAGCAGGCCATAGGAATCCACAATTTAGAAACAAATTTTAATTTTGCTTCAATTTCAGTCACAAACAGAATTCACTTGCCAGGGTTTGCGCTCATGACAATTACTCTGAAATTCAGAACCACTCCGTAATCTCTCTTGTCTTTTTTTTTACCTCCCGAGTTTCATTTGGAATCGGTGATTACTGAGCTCAGTCAAGCTGCCTCCCCCTAAATGCCTGCAATTCAGTATTTTACAGCTGGTTTCACGGTCCAGATGCTATTTAGAGCTGTATTTATGCCCACAACTGGAGCTGCTCCCTCCTCCAGCCTCTGGCTAAGGGACAGATGTGCTCAGCCAGATGTTCCGAGCACGCAGGGGAGCCCATCCCTGAAATAACCCACGGCCTGCTCAGCCCAGACGCTGCTGCCTCGGGTCCGGGGCTGGGACAGGGAGGGGAAATCCTCCCTGGGACTGGGGCTGCTCTTTCTTTGCCTCTCGGCCCTGCAGCAGGAGCAGGCTGTGCCCCAGCGCTTCCATGGGACGGAGCTGCTGCCACCCTGTCCCTGTGTGACCCCGCAGCTCCGGCTCTCTGGTACTGGGGTGACCCCGAGGTGTTGGAAAATCTCTTTTTGCCAGCCCCGAGACCAAAGAGGAAGACAGAATTCCTTGTCTCTCGTTCTCAAGGTTATTTTCTCTTATCTATAACATTCTTTCTCTGATCTGCTGAGGCCTGTCCAGCAGGTCGGGCTCTGGCACACTGCCCACCCTTGCAGTGCTGTTGGCTTTTTATACTAAAAACTACCTGTGCTTTATTTACGATAATTTTCCAATACCTATCACCTGTGTTAGACAGTCCATCTCTACCCTAAACCAATCCAAAAGTGCCACCATCACCCAGAAGATGGAGGACAAGAAGAAGAAGGAGAAAAAGGACGGAGCACACCCAGATTCCTCCATCTTGCCTCCCTGAACCCCCATTCTAAACCCCCAAAATTCTACTTTTTCACCCTGTGACAAATTCACTATCAATCTATTCAAACTCTTGTGGCTTGTAATCCTTGCACAAAGTTGGGAATTGTTTCCATGGGCTAAAATCAAAGGCTCTCCCTAATTGGGGAAATTGGGAGAATGTCCCCAGGCACAGGTGGCTCCAGCACTGGGGCCACTGTGACACCAGGACTCTCAGCTTGCTGCTTTCCACTCTCCAAAATGGGAAAAAACTAAATTTTAATGAACTTCACGCCAATGCCTGGATGGCCAAATAATCATTATGACACTGGGTTGAACCACGTATTATCATTTTGTGAGAAAACCACTCCTCTCCCAACCCCTCAGCACTCCATGAACATCCCCGAGCTCAAACCCAGCTCTGCAATATTCCAACAGTGTTATATAGCTCTGCAATATTCTAACCCTACCCCAAGCTCCTGAGTGCAGGCAGAGTGCAGTAATTAATTATTTGTGCTGCAAAGGGAAAGGAGGTGACAAACAAGGGATGAGGGAGATCAAATTCCCTCCCAAATACCTCGGGCTGCTCACAAGGTCAGCAGCAGAACAAGGGAAATGGGATTTGTTCCTTTCTCCCAGGAACCAGACCTCACTTTCTGTCACACAGTGTGAAGTTCAGCCTGAGCTAACACAGCACTGAGACCTCATCTGACACCCACAAATCCAGGAGCAAAAGGAGAAATTCAGGGTTTCTGCTCCTCCCTTCCCATGCCCTGTGTGCCACAGGCACAGAGTGACCAAAAGGCCATTTCTGTTCCTCATCCTCAGCTGTTCCTTCATGACTGAGCACAGAGGCAGGAGCATGGTTAACTGAAAATCTAATATGTGTCAGTTTATCTGCTGCTGGTAGCATATTGTGAGAGTGTAAACTTGCTCGTTTTTTCAGTCTTGCACTCATGCCAGAGGTGCCACACTCCTGAGCTGTGCAGTCACAGGGACAGGAGCTGAAATGTCCCTTCCTGGATCAATCCTGTCCCTGCTGACGTGGCAGGATGTCACAAACCAGAGGATGAGGAATTGCTCACTGCACACAGCAGCAGATGAACGCCAGCCCAGAGGGAGCAGCCAGACCCTGCAGGTGCCGCTCACAGCTGGTGCCCATCAGCTCCACCAGAACCCAAAAACCATAAACCCACGAACCCGCTGAAATTCAAATTGAAATAATTCCCCCTGGGCACCTGGAAACAAACCCACAGAGCCCAGGCTGGTTCCTCAGAAAGGAGCTGAAAACCTCATTAATGGGATTTCTAAACATGGCTGGGATTTCTAAACTTGAGCCACCCCTGACACAAACCATGGTGAGAATTGTCTTTATTTGGTCTCTGCCTGCTGGGGCCTCACCAGCATCAAAATCCCACAAAGAAAACCACAGACACTTTTATTCTCCTGAGCTTTCTACCCAAACACCCAGGGACAGGAGAAAAGGAATTATCTATCTAATAACAACAACAACAACAACAACAACAGCAACAACAACAACAACAACAACAACAACAACAACAACAACAACAACAATAATAATAATAATAATAATAATAATAATAATAATAATAATAATAATAATAATAATAATAATAATAATAATATCCCAATTTTGCAGCTGAAGGCAACACCCTGTGTGAAGTATCCACTCCTGTACTTTGGAAACCCATCACATTTTCCTTTCTAGGATGGTTCTCTCAAGACATCTGAGAGATTTGGGGGAAAACAGGGCTGTTGTGGCACAAATATCTCAGTTTTGCTTCCAGTGAAGAGTGAATCCAGAGAGGGCAGGAGTGAGCTTGGAATTGTGAAAACAGCAGAAAACCCCAATAAAACCCAAGTGAGCAATTGCCCAGGTACAACTCTTAACCCTACACAGTTCTAATAATACTGACAGTATTTTTCAGCTCTTTGGCTTTCATTTATTTTGGATTTTTCCAGCAGCACGAGGTGAGGAAGCTTGGTGGGTGAAGGACAATGTGCACCCAGAAATCAGCAGTGAATTCAATCACCTGTTCTCTGCCCACTCAGCAAGGAATAACCAAACCCAGATGAGCTCAGTGAGTAGCTCTGGATTGATATTAATGAAAGAGAAAAGCTCTGAAGCTCTGCAGCATCAGAAGCACCTGGGCAGGGGTCAGCCCTTGTGGCAGCTGTCACATCTGTCCCTGCCTTCCCTCCCCTCTCCTGCCCTGGGAGTTATTTATTAAATTTATTAAATGGCAAAGTTCCCCACAGCAGCTCGTGGCTCTGTTGATAAAATGTTCCTCTCCATTACAACTGCTGCAAAGTTGGAAAAATCAATTGTCTGCGTTATCAGGCAGAGCATTTTCGCTCTTTAGCTGTACAGTGTCGGCTGACTTTTCCAAAGAGAAAGAAAGAAAGAAAGAAAAAGGTTTTCTGTCACTTATTTCTGTCACTTATTAAAACTCCAGAGCCTCTGCTTTCCACTGGGCCTCCCTCTCAGATGCTGCAGAATTCTGCCTGGAGAATGGCAGCCAGCCCAAACCTACATGAAACTCCCATTTAAATGTGACATTCAAAGCCAGCCTGGAATGTGACAGGTTTACAAAACAGCACCTCCGAGGTTCTGTCCAGGAATCTGAGCTAAACATTCTCTGGGACTGAAAAGGGGCTGGGGATTCAGGTCTGAGGCTCTTTGCAATGAGAAACACATTCCCTGAAACCCCCTGGGGAATTCTGAAATACAAATATCATTTATAATGTATAAATAATATACCATAGATAACATAATACAAATAATATTTATAATATGTATTAGCTTATAAAGGTTCTGTGTCTATTTGCTTGCCTTGACACTTTTTTCATGATGTTTGACTACAACAGAAACACCTGAAGAGCATCCTGTCATCACAGGACTGGAATGTGCTGGCATTTGATGGTTGGCAATTCCTTATGCCGAGATAAGGGATTTCCCTGACTTGAGTCAGGTTTTAAGCCCTGCATTTTTGGGGTGGTGAGATGAAAAGCTGATGTAAACACTGGATGATACAAGCCTTGAGTAAAGGTTTCTGCTTTCAGTTCAAACAGGAAACCTGAGAAAACCCCTCTCAAAGCCCTTGCAGTGACGCCTCAGGATTTTGGCTTTTATATTTTTCATATAAAACAAAACCCAGCTGGTTTTAGATGGTCCTGAAAAGGCATCAGCAGGGTTCACCAGGAGCCCAGCAAACCCTCCAGAGGGGCTGGGGTTCTTTGAAGGGATTTATACCCATTAAAGCAAGGACAGCGCCAGCTTTGACCTCAGCCACGTCCCCCCTTGGAAAGGAAAAGAATTTGGGGCAAAAAAGCTGGAAAAAAGAGTGAGAAACTGTAATATGGATTCGCTCATCTGCTGTTTTGTTTTTTTTTTTAAACATCCATTTTGGTTTTTTTTGTTTTCTTCTAAACTTTCTGATGTTTACATTCTTGAAGCAAACTTTCTCGCACACTTTTCTGTAAATAATTATTGGTTTGCATTCTTTTCTAGAAGAAGAAAAATTCATGAACTATTGGTTTGGCCAGTGTCATTGGAGAGGTGGCACTGTCCACTGTCACTTTTGAAAATCTATAAATGTTGGAGCCAGAAATTAAACTTCCTTCTGTTTTACCTTGGAAATTCCAGTGTCTGTGTTGTTTTATTGTGGTTTTATTTGGTGTCCTGTGGTGACACTCCTCCCTGTGCTGACACTCCTCCTGCCCCTCACATCCCTGCTAACACAAGAATGGTGGATTTTCCTCTAAATACCTCCAAAATCCAATATCTGAGGGAAAAGAGAACTGGAACAATAAATATTTCTGTCTGCATGAAGGAAGCTGAATTCCCCTGCAGCCCCCTGACAATCATTACCCCCGTTCCTCCATGCATTGTTTGTGCCAGTGCTCATTATTAATCCTGTTCCTCCTGCTGCTGGAGGAGCAACATCCTGTTGCATCCTGTGCAACAAAGAAAAGTAAATTGAAATTAGCATTATCTAAACCTCTAATTAAAGTGGTATTAATTTTTCTTCGGTGAAAAACTAAAGGGAAAAATCCCATTCTTCAAAACAGAAAATACGTTGTCACATTTGAAAGTCAGAGTTAACTGTGAATTATGGATCATTTGAAATAAAGCAGTGCAGAAGTACCCACCAGGCCTGTATCCAAAGTAAAAATGAATTTATGACAAAGTTGATATTGACCCATCATTTATAAGGTCTGTTAAATTCATCTTAGACCGGGCTTCTGGAGGAAGATGATTTATTAAACAAAGCAATATAAAACGCAGCGAAATAGATTAAGTCTCTTTCTGAAATATTGCTATCCATTAGATCTGTTAAATTTAAGTCTTGAAACGTGAAATAGCACTCCAGCAGATCCCCCAGCTCCCACCTCCTCGTGGGGCTGCAATGCTGAGTCCCTCCAGTTATTTTTATAGATTTATAGTTATTTTTTATCGCAATTAAAAGGCAAATATGTATATATGTTAAGAGAATTTTTATAGATTTATAGTTATTTTTATAGATTTATAGTTATTCTTTATCGCAATTAAAAGGCAAATATGTATATATGTTAAGTTTTATAGATTTATAGTTATTTTTATAGATTTATAGTTATTCTTTATCGCAATTAAAAGGCAAATATGTATATATGTTAAGAGAAGTTCTATAGATTTATAGTTAATGTTTCATAGATATATATTTATTTTTTATCACAATTAAAAGGCAAATATCATTAGTATATTTTAGGAGAGGTTTTATAGATTTATAGTTATTGTTTTATAGATTTATAGTTATGTTTTATCATAATTAAAAGGCAAATATATGTATATGTTAAGAGAAGTTTTATAGTGAAGGGATTTTTCAGAAAATGTGACAGTGACTCCCTGCACAGAAAGCTCCTGAGCATCTCCTGCACAGAAATCTCCTCCTGAGCATCCCCTGTGTGGTCTTTTCGGGGTCCCCAGGATGAAAGAGAAATTGATGAATATGATTCCATGTTCTCAGAAGGCTAATTCATTATTCTATTCTATTCTATTCTATTCTATTCTATTCTATTCTATTCTATTCTATTCTATTCATTATGCTATGCTAAAACTATATTAAAGAACAGAGAAAGGATACAGACAGAAGGCTAAAAGACACTAATGAAAAACTCGTGACCTCTTCCAGAGTCCTGACACGGCCTGACCATGGTTGGTCATTAAGTTAAAACAATTCACATGTTGGATAAACAATCCCCAACCACATTCCAAAGCAGCAAAACACAAGAGAAGCAAATGAGATAATATTGTTTTCCTTTTTCTCTGAGGCTTCTTAGCTTCCCCAGGAAAGCAATCCTGGTGAAGGGATTTTTCAGAGAATGTGACAGTGACACCCTGCACAGAAATCTGAGCATCTCCTGCCCACAAATCTCCCCCTGAGCATCCCCTCCTCAGCCTCGCTGGATCTCTGCTCCCCACCCGGCTGCTGCCACCACCAGGATTCATTTCTTGAATTAAATCTCTGCTGTAGGGCCCAGAGTGCTTTACAGCCTCGCTTCTCCCCGTGTTCCAACAATTGTAATTCTCTTGTAATGACTCCTGTGAAGATATCGTTTGAATAGGAATGCTTTATCAGTTTTACTTCCGCCTGTTTTCCAGAATAATCCATTCTCTTATCTCACTCTTACTTTTCAGCCTTTGAACATTTCTGAGCTTTAGTGTTTGTGCACAGCACAAATACTCATGGCCATGGGAGAAGCGGTGCCTCTTTTTTAATTTATTCATAATTAAAAGTCCTGTGTTAGTGACAGTTTCAAATCTGACATGACATTTTTATAATCTACTTAATATCTCGACAGGTTTCTCTGCACAGCAGCCTGGGAATTATGCAAATTAAGAAGGGAAAAAAAGCACTGCCTCAATGCTGTTTAATCACAAAGCTGTGACTGAGGAATTATTGTTGTTTTTATTACAGGAAAGCTCCATTAGGGGGTTTTGCCCAGGAGCAGGTGATGGCTCAGTACGTCCTGCACTGCAAGAATCCTCCTTCTCCTGGGGATTGTCCTTGTTGGAGCTGAGGATTGGGCACTGATTTCTGGGCAGTGCAGTGATTTCTGAGCTGGGCAGTGATTTCTGAGCTGTTCAATGATTTCTGATCTGAGCTGCTCAGTGATTCTTGGCTGTTCAATGATTTCACGGCTGTTCACTGATTTCTGAGTTGTTCAATGATTTCTGGGCAGTGATTTCAGAGCTGTTCAATGATTTCTGATCTGAGCTGCTCAGTGATTCTTGGCTGTTCAATGATTTCACGACTGTTCAGTGATTTCTGAGTTGTTCAATGATTTCTGGGCAGTGATTTCAGAGCTGTTCAATGATTTCTGGGCTGTTCAATAATTTCAGAGCTGTTCAATGATTTCTGGGCTGTTCAATGATTTCTGGGCTGTTCAATAATTTCTGATCTGAGCTGCTCAGTGATTTCTGGGCAGTGCTGGGCTCTGTCTCTCAGCCTCCTGAGCTCACCCAGCTTTGCTTGCTGCAGTGCTGAGTTGCTGCCTGGTGAGCTCTGTGTTTTCAGAATAAAACATGTTTATAACGCAGATTTGGGGAACCTCTTCCTCCAGCAGCTTCACCAATGGCAAAATCAACCCCAGGTGTGGCTGTGCAGAACACAACACGTGTGCTCACATTGCTGGAAAGCCCAGTGACTCCTGAATATTTGATTTTAAATGCCATCCTTTACTGGCCTTATCACAGTTTGCAAGTATTTGATGGCAGATATTAAGTTCCATACCAGAATAATTCTTGTATAAATGAGAAATACCTTTAGCATAATTTATGAAGGTTGCTTAGCTGGTATTTACAGCAGCTGCAGTAAATCCAAGATGCAGCTTCAAACACAACTCCCAGCATCTCCCTAAATGTAACCCAATACTGTCAGGAGGAGTCAGCTTTAAACAAATAACACAACGCTGCACTAAATAAAGATGATGACAATCTAATGCTGATCTTCCAACCTGAGATGTTTAGACACAACAGAATTGATTTTTTTTTTCTGTTTTAAGAGAAGAAGGTCAGGCAGAAAAACAGTATTCCAGAGGTCAATGGGCCCTCTGCCCTCAAGCATTTTCTGCTACATCTTGAAATTTCACTCCAGAGAAAACATTACGAGCATTTATCTTGTCCTGCTGAGAGGGGAATGGGAAAGATGATGCAGCCTCTGAGTTTTGGTGAAACAAACACCAGCAATTTCCCCGCTTGTACAAAACAATCCCCCAGAACCACGAAGTTACCCTGGGTTAATTTAATGATAAAGCCTGCAATCGTTGCACTGGCTTTTACTGCATCCAACAAGAAAATTTATCAGACTGTGCTGCCTTTGGAGATCCAGCCCCAGGAAGGAAGGAAAGGGGTCAGCAGTCCCCTGAGGAGTGTGGATTTGCAAAAGAATGGGAAAATTCCTATTAAAGGACCTGAGAAATATTTGCTATCTGGGAAGAAATCCCCAGCAAGGTAAATGAGCCCCAAAAGCAGAGGATTTCATGCTTTCACAGCAGTCAAGCTCAGAGTAACTCAGAGTAATGACAGCGTTGCTTTTCAAAGCAAGGCCCCCTCTTCTCCCACTCCCACCTCTCCTTCTCTTGATTCATCAGTTTTTCCACTGCAGAGACTTCAGAGAGGCCTTTTTGCCATTTTCGATGCCTTCACCTGGAAAGGCAAAGCGCAGCTGGCAGTGTGCCACAGGGGCAGCTCCACAAGGGGAGCAGATCCAAACAGGGGCCCTGCACTGCTCAGCTCCGAGCATTTCACAGGGATTTCACTGGAATTTCGCAGGGATTTCACTGGAATTTCACAGGGATGTCACTGGAATTTCACAGGGATGTCACAGGAATTTCACAGGAATTTCACTGGAATTTCACAGGGATTTCACTGGAATTTCACAGGGATGTCACAGGAATTTCACAGGGATTTCACTGGAATTTCACAGGAATGTCACAGGAATTTCACTGGAATTTCACAGGGATTTCACTGGAATTTCGCAGGGATTTCACTGGAATTTCACTGGAATTTCACAGGGATTTCACTGGAATTTCACAGGAATGTCACAGGAATTTCACTGGAATTTCACAGGGATTTCACTGGAATTTCACAGGAATGTCACAGGAATTTCACTGGAATTTCACCAGAATTTCACTGGAATGCCACAGGAATTTCACAGGAATTTCACTGGAATGTCACTGGAATGTCACAGGAATGTCACAGGAATTTCACTGGATTCTGCCTGGAAATGTGCCCACTTGCAGTCGCCGATCCATCCTCGCTGCAATGTCAGCCAGGAGTGAGTGAGGGATCAACACCTCCTGCTGTCCCTCCTCCCCAGGTACCCCAGAGCCCCACAAGGGGAGCCCTAAAATCCAATTTTGTGTGCTCCCGTTGCATTATCTGGGACAACGCCTTCACCAGGATGCACACCAGGATCTCTGAGGCGAAACTTCCACATAACACAAAAAAATGAGTTTTTATCTCCTGCAGAACAGCTGTTCTCCTTTACCTGTGCCTCCAGGAACGGGGCCATTTTATAAGGAGTTTTCAGCTCAGCAATTAAGGAAGATGTCTTAGCAGCAAGCAAACGTTTCAGCAGCAGTGTGATTGCTCTAGCAGAGTTCAAACACTCCTTATCCCACTGCTTTTATCCACCAGCCTGGAATTACATCCCTGCTCCTTAACGCTGAATGCAATTTTCATTTTGTGCTTTGTCCCCCCTCCCCTGTGGTATCAGATTTCTCCCTTCTGTCCCTGCTGTGATAAGGTTGTGATAAGGACCCGTGCTCAGCCACATCCTTGGATTTCACAGCTTTAAAAGCTGGCCTGGCAAGGGGGTATTTCAGAGAGGGGGAATCGGGATAAATTGTGAATTATTGTGCATTATTATGAGACAAGGAACAGCTTAGGTGAATAATTAGTGTTGTGCCTTCTGACACGCCGAGGTGTGAATCAGAGCTAACTTGTCACCACATTTCAAACCAGCAGTTCAGGCAGAGCTGGGACATCCATGGGGACAAACAGACTACAGCCCGTGCTGCTGTTTGGGTTTTATTCTCCTGGCTCTGCAGAAAGGGGAATGGGATATTCCAGCGGATGGAATTCCTGATGGAACGCAATAACCCTGCAGTGTAACCCGCACCTGCAGCCTCCCCATCAGCAGGAACCTGGTCCTGACCCTGACACAGGTGCTCAAAATCCACTTCACTGCACGGTTTAAAATCTCTTATTGGGGCAACTAAACAGGCATCATGAATAAATAAATAAATCTGGTCCTGCCCATGGCTGTGAGTTATTCACTGTGCAGGATTTCCACTGGGCTGGATTTTCACCATCCAGTGGCAGCAGCACCTCCTGAGCCTCTCAAAATCAGCCTGAACCCCTGGCTGTGCCTTTCTCTTAAAGTTAGTTTTCTCACTTGTTAGTTTTAAAACTGAAATTTCATGTCTGCCCTTTGAAAAAAAAAAAAAAAGGAGAAAAAGCAAAAGCTTCAGAGGTCTGGGTCGTTTTTAACTGGCACTGTCAGAGTGCAAAAGTTTGAAACTCCAGAGCTCTGGAAAGAAAGGGACTAGACTTGTAACTATTTATAATTATTTAATTGGGACTCTTCAGCTAATGCTGCATTAACACTTTGCATAATCTAATCTCTGCCTCACACAAGTGCTATTTTAAGCTCCAAAATTTCGTGTCGCAATTTTCAGGATAAAGAATTTTGA
Organism: Ammospiza nelsoni; assembly: GCF_027579445.1. Taxonomy (NCBI): domain Eukaryota; kingdom Metazoa; phylum Chordata; class Aves; order Passeriformes; family Passerellidae; genus Ammospiza; species Ammospiza nelsoni. The sequence goes on along the minus strand of NC_080650.1, from coordinate 1,343,263 downwards.
TTGTAATGATAGGGCAGAGGCTGGTGGGGAAAAGCGGCGTGAGACAAGAATGCAAACTGTGCTTTCCCTCCCTGGCCACAGCTCCTCTCTTGCACTGTGCTCCACAGAATAAGGAACCTGCAATTACATTAATCCCACAATTGATTCCAAAAGGTTCAGTGATTAAAAACAACCATACAGAACCAACATTTAGAAAAAGAATCAAACACTATTTATGCACCAGTAGCTTTGTTAAAAACAGGGAGAAAACGCACTCAAGCCAGAGGAACAAGCCCAAGGTTTAATTTATATAAATTGCAGCCACCTGCTCATTCCATTTCCAAAAGAAAGACTTTCCTGAGTGCTCTAAATCAATTTCTCCAGCTAAAGGAATCTCTGGGAGTCTCACTCATTTAATCTTCCATCGGAGGTTGCCAACCTTTCCCCTTAAGCTGCAGATATGATTAGTAAATGAGGAAGTGATTACCTTCACCCAGCCAAGCTGGCTCCACACAACCCCACTCACACACAATTCAGTGCCACAAAAAGACACAAAAAATGGATAAAGGCAGGGATCTCCCTGCTCTATAAAGAATTGATTGTTGATGGTTTTTTCTCCAGTGGGTTATTATGGCCTCAAGCAAGAAAGTTTGTCTTTGGTCTGGAGCTGTTTGCAGGTCACCAGAACATATCAATTATCAATTATCAATTATCAATTATCAATTATCAATTATCAATTATCAATTATCAATTATCAATTATCAATTATCAATTATCAATTATCAATTATCAATTACTGGGCCAAACTGGAGCCTGGTGTACTGCCCCAAACACACAGGGAAAACAAACACTGCTGAACTCCACAGTGCCTTCACAAGTGCTTCTCAAATATTTCCTCCTAAACACTTTAAATATTTTTATTTCAATCCCTCCTGTCTTGGAGGGATCACTGGTAGCAGGATATATTTAGGAACTGAGGGATGCTGGACGAGGAGTGACAAATTTGGACGTTTTCTGTCACTTGCAATCATAACTCAGTGTAACAGGAGAGCACGGGAGGAACAGCACTGGATTGGATTTACAGCCACTGTTACCTCATGTCAGTTGATATTCTCCATTGCTGCTGCTCATCAGTCAGATTTCTTTGCTATTTGGATATTTTATTCAAAGCATGCAGGAAGGAAAGGGCTCCATTGCCAAAGCCTGTCCCATTTGGAGCAGCCTTGTGGCAGAGCTGGCAGAGTGAACGCGGTTATTTCCTGCTGAGCCCTGATGTGTGTCACCAGGATGGCAGAAGCTGAAGAAAGGATGAAGGAAAACACGTCCTGCTCTGAGTCTGACGTGCAGTGAGCCGTCCCTGCCCGCTCCATGCCCAACCAGGTGCCCAGAAATCCCCACACCCATGCCCTGCCTGGAAGGAACTCTCAGATTCTCCTTGCCCATCACACTATGTGATTTTCCAGGGTGAAAAAGCAGAGCTCTGGGGCCTCAGTTATCAGAGATATTTAACAACTTCAGGGATCTTTTTCCCTTTTTTTTTCTATACGATTTTGCAGGTGGTGGAGTGTGTGGGAGATGAGAGGTGGCGCCTCTAAACTTTCCTTTGCATTTTAATTAAGCCTGAACGCTAAAAATTAAAAAGCCATTTGCTAAGATTAGCATAATTTAAAAAAAGAAATGATCAAGCCAAAATCAAATTAAGTGGCTTTTTGTCATGACTGGGAATGAGTAGGTGAGGTCACATCCCTGTGCTGCAGATGGGTTCACTCCTCACTGCACTGGAGCTCGGGGTTCACTGCCCAGGTCTCATCCTCTGAAACTCTGCAAAATGCATTTCAGCAGCTGATAAGGGTGCTTTGCATTCTGACCTGTGTGTGCCTCAATATCCCCATTTATATCGCACATTTGTTGTTGGGACCCGATGGATCCGGTTTATGAACTGATGTTAATGTGAGTTATTTAACTCAGGGTTGGTGCTGCTCCCTCTGCCAGGGATTAAATGAGGGAATTCTCCTGGTCCTGCCCAAGAAGGGAGGAGGAGCTGGAACAAGAGGGAATTTCTGTGGCAGCCAAGGATGCCCACACTGGAATCGGGAGTGGCGCTGCCCATGGCTTGCTCAGCAGCACCAGTCCTGATGATGCCTGGATGCACCTTTGAACCTAAACAAAACCATTACCTTAAAGCTAAAAACACTTGAGTTTGCAAGGAAATTATCACCATTTAGACTTTTGAGCTGGCACTGCCTCCAAATATTTTTACAAACAATTTTGTGCCAATTTCTGCCTTTGTGAAAGTTTTTTTTTTAATCTTGACAGTGTTGGGATCAAATCTTAACAATGATTTCAGTGAATTCTAATAGTAATGGGATCAAATCTTAACAAGAACTTTAGTGAATTGCTTCTGATTTCTTAACCAATCCTTCATATTTATATCAGTCCTTTATATTTTTTTCCCCCCTCACATAAAATCTTCAGCCCCAATAAAGCTAAGCAGAAATGTGGAGGGCTCTGCTGTAAATATGCAAGCTGAATTCCCTTAAGCACGAGCCAGGGTAAGTTGGACTCTGCTCTTCCACTCCAGTGCTCATCTCATTTGCAGCCCAGGCCACGACTTGGGATGATTTTTTTTTTTTTAAAGAGCAAAATGACAAATAATTGCAGGTAATGCCATGCAACTTACCATGAAATCAATACAGCCAAATGAGGCAGGAATATTAAAAGCAGGAGCGTTTCCCTGTAGCACCCAGGGACGTGTTGAAGGAATAAAAGGAATAAAAACGGGTAACAAGACATTTGCTCTTGGTCTGAGGATGTCAGGCCACACTCCAGCCCCATCAGCAGGAATCACATCCCTGTGCCCCATCCCTGTTCTCTCAGGGCTTTCAGGCTGGGCTGCTCAATTGGAAAGGACTTGAGCACAATCCCTGGGATCTATAAATACAGCACAAAGCAGGAGACAGGGAAAGGACGCAGGGTGGAATAAAGAAATCCACGCTGAGATGGGGCAGCTGCTGGAGAGGGCAGAGCCCAGCTGGGGCAGCAAGGAAAATATTCAATTTTTCCAGGATTTTGTCACCTTCACAGTGACCAAGCCTCTGTTTGGTTTTCAGGGACTTTTAAAGCTAGTGTGTCACAGACATATTTTATAATAAATCCTTTGTTAGGATTTTTCTTCCTGAGAAGCTGAGAGGCCCCAGGAACAAAATCTAAACAATGATTACATTGTGGAATGCAACAGGTGCATCTGGGATTGGTCTCATGTAATTGTTTCTAATTAATGGCCAATCACAGTCAGCTGGCTCGGACTCTCTGGTCAGCCACAAGATTTCTTTTCCTTTTCCTTTTCCTTTTCCTTTTCCTTTTCCTTTTCCTTTTCCTTTTCCTTTTCCTTTTCCTTTTCCTTTTCCTTTTCCTTTTCCTTTTCCTTTTCCTTTCCTTTCCTGCCTTCTTATGAAATCCTTTCTTCTATTCTTTTAGTATAATTTTAATATATCATTTTCTTTTAATATATTATATATCATAAAATAATAAATCAGCCTCCTGAAACGTGGAGTCAACATTCTCATCTCTTCCCTCGTCCTGGGAACACAGAATTCTGCCATGGCCTGAAAATCCCTGATCCTCCCCTGCTCACACAGCCTGGCCGTGCCTGGCCCTGTGCTCTGGGTAATTTATGGGTAATTTATGGGTAATTTATGGGTAATTTATTTTCTCTGCGTTGTTCTCCTGACAAGCTGAGCTGCAGGAAGGACAGTGGGCGCTCCTGCCTGGCACTGAGTGCCAATGGACTCACACCTCTTACCTCTCCCTACAATTTATCTGCTCTAGGTGTAAAATTGTAATTGTTTGTGGCAAGTTTTAAACTGCTTTTTAAGTGTGGGAAAATTGGTAAAAGCTTATCTTTCACAAGATGGAAGGTGTATTTTAAGACACGCTTGATATTGCAAAATATCTATTTAAGGTGGTATAAGCAGAGAACCTAAAGCCAAGAAGGAAGAAGTACCAAGCTCAAAGGGGCATCAGGAAACCATCAAAAGACCACCCTGGACTGCCAACATTTGTAATAATTAAATTTTGCAATGTTAATAATTAAATTTTGCAAAGCCATGTCAGAGCAAACCATCCCTCAGATGGAGGGCTGTTTTGTCAGCAGATTGTTAACTAATTAAAAAAAAAAAACAGAAAGAAACCCTTTGATTTTAAAGTGTAGCTAAAAGTTAAACCCACAGAGCAGCTGGGAGGGAGCAGAACAATCAATCATTCCCCAAGTGCAGCTAATTGCCTCCAGCACCATCCTAGCACCATGGAACAGATCAGAAATCAGAAGCTATTGAATGTCAACACATCAGAACTGCAGCAGTGGCTCTCACCAGCTTATTAGAAAGCAACATTCTGGAGTTAATGGAGTTAATGATGGTCTTGCATCAGGTTTCATCCCCACCTCAGCCTGGCAAGGCACCAGGAGCATTAATGATTGCTCAGGAAACAAAACCCAAAACTGTAACTCTGTCACAGGCATTGGCACAGTGCAGTGCTGAGAACAAAATCATTTAAATTCACTTCCAAAATCGTGGAATATTCTGGCCATTGGAACCTCCCTTCCCATCACTTGCACATGGTCTGCTACAAAATATGGAGATTTTTCTAATTAAACATTTTTCCACAAGGACACGTTTATGAGTGACCAACTTTTGCTGTGGAAGGGGCTGGGAGAGGGAGCCAAAATACAAATACAAAATAAAATAAAAAATAAAAAATATATACAAAATAAATACTGATGACAAAAAATAAAATACAAAATAAAAAGAGTTGTGGTACAGAAGGTCTTAATTTCCACCAGGCTGGAAGTTTCCTGTTCTTTTGGCTTTTGAGGTGCATGAGGAAGTTTTGGACTCTAAAGAAAGGTAAAGATCTTCAGTTCTCCCTTAACAAAAGTGGGAAACTTTGGGGTTTGGTTTTTCTTGTTTTTGGTTTTTTTCTTTCTTTGCTTGTTTTTGTTGTTGTTTTTGGTTAGGTTTGTGGGTTTTTGTTTGTTGGTTTGGTTTTTTGTTTGTTTGGGTTTTCTTGAAAATGCAAATATCTCTGATTTCCAGGAAAATCAGTTTCTGCCTGTTTCTATCAGAACCCAACCAAAGAGCTCCAAATTTCCCCCAGCACATCCCAGACACAGAAATTGGAGCTTTTCTCCTCTGCCTTTAACTGAAGTCCCTGTGAATGTTTGTAATAGTGGAAGGTCAAATGGTGAAATCTGTGTCACGGGCTTCCCTCAACACCTTCAGCTATGTGGGAAATATTTCTTAGCATAATTAATTAATCAGCATCAGCAATTCACTCCAATTATCATCTTTCCAGGATGGAGGCCCTCCACAGATTTTCTAGGAAAACAAAAGAGGAGAATTTTTATTTTTTTTGTCTTTGTGTGTGTGCACCACTCCAGGTTCTGCACAACTTGGCAGCTTGAGCAGACTGACATTATTGCAGCAACTTTTAAAATTTTGCACTTCAAATTCTACCCTTTTTGCTTAAAAAAAAAAAAAAAAAAAGCAGCCAGTATCTTCTGTCATTAATTTTCTCACATTTTTTCCCAAAATGTGATGGCTCTTTAGCACTCCTCCTTTGTTGTCATTCCCCAAGTGTGACTGATGTCTCTGCCAGGCCTGGGGGACATGGACACCACTGTTCTCAGGCTCAGCACTCACCCCCAGTGGTGTCAGCTCACACACGGCAAGGACAAGATCACAGAAATCCAATTTCACAGAACAAAGCCGCTCTGAACTTGCTTCATCATGCTCTGAGATCAATGAGCATTTTTGATGCCTGGGTTCTGCACGTTTGGGGCCCACAGAGCCTCCTGGGTGGGTGCCCGGTGTCTCCAGCCCCACACCAGAACTTCAGTGTCGCAGACATCTTTTATGGAAAATCCTTTCCTTTGGGTTTTTCCTCCTGAGAAGCTGGGAGGCCTCAGGAACAAAATGCAAGCAATGGTTATCTGCTGCTGTGGAATGCAACAGGTGCATCTGGGATTGGTCTCATGAGGTTGTTTCTAATTAATGGCCAATCACAGTCAGCTGGCTCAGACTGTCTGTACGAGCCACAAACCTTTGTTATCATTCCTTTCTATTCTATTCTTAGCCGGCCTTCTGATGAAATCCTTTCTTCTATTCTTTTAGTATAGTTTTAATGCAATATATATAATAAAATAACAAATCAAGCCTTCTGAAACATGGAGTCAGATCCTCATCTCTTCCCTCAACATAAGACCCCTGTGAACACGGTCACACTTCAGGACATGACAGAAAATCTCACTGGTTTTTGGTGCAGGTTGGTTTTGGTTTCTCAGTTCCTGTTGGTTTTTGGTGCGGGTTGGTTTTGGTTTCTCAGTTCCTGTTGGTTTTTGGTGCGGGTTGGTTTTGGTTTCTTGGTTCCTGTTGGTTTTTGGCGCAGGTTGGTTTTGGTTTCTTCATTCCTGTTGGTTTTTGGTGCAGGTTGGTTTTGGTTTCTTGGTTCCTGTTGGTTTTTGGTGCAGGTTGGTTTTGGTCTCTCAGTTCCTGTTGATTTTTGGTGCAGGTTGGTTTTGGTTTCTTCATTCCTGTTGGGTTTTTGGTGCAGGTTGGTTTTGGTTTCTCGGTTCCTGTTGGTTTTTGGTGCAGGTTGGTTTTGGTTTCTTGGTTCCTGTTGGCTTTTGGTGCAGGTCAGTCAGCTGCTGCTGCATTTCTTACTTTTCCCCCCCTCATGTCCTCTGGTGCCTGGAGGCTGCCCCTGCCCTGGGAGCTGCTCCAGTGGGAGAACCAGAGCAGTTTGAGGGTGTTGTTATACCCAGAGCCTGTGTGAGCTCCCCGCTCTCCTCTGAGCTCTCTGCACTCAATCCCTGCATTACCACGAGTGCCATCACCCCTCTCTCACTAATGCAGCAAATGAAGGGTCAGCTCAGAGGAAACGAACTCCTCCAGAGCCTGGAGTGCCACTCGTGTTTATCTGCAGCAGCAGATGAGCTGCACTCCTCTGGGAGGAGCTGGGTCACACACCTGGGGCCCAGAGCCTGCAAACAAACCCAGGAATAGGAATGTGTGTGTCACAGAGCGCATTAAACTGCTCAATGAGGGTTCACCTCACCCCCAGCACCTTCAGGGTTTGGGAATCCCCCTGACGTGCATCCTGCTGTAAACACCTCAATGCATCCCGAGGTAAACACACCCAGGAACACAGATTGTTTGTAGAATAAAGGGCAGCTCCTCTGCTCAGGGATGCTTTTCCAACAGGGACCAGTTTGCTGTTTGTGCATCTCTTACTTCAGCTGCAGCAGGAGCTGACCCCAGCCAGGGAGTCACACCAAGAAACCAAATTATCCTGGAGATGACCTGGGCACAGACAAAGCCCCAGCTGCTTTCAGGGCTCTGCTCTCAGGCTGAGGCAGTGGCAAACCTGACTTCAGTGGGATTCTGCATCTCAGAGCATTCCCTGCAAGGAAACCCAGCAGGTCCAACACAAACAGCCCTCTGGAACTGAACTTAATTACTGCTTTGACAAGCCTCCACTTCTTCCGTGTCATCACAGACTTTGTGGGAAACTCTGCGATGTTTCCCTTCTCCTGCAAATATTTAAACACATGCACTATTTCATTATTACTTTCCTCTATATTTCTACTTTTTTTTTTACATTTCCCTGCACAAGATGTATGCCCCAAAGGGATGAAAACAGAACAAGGGTAAATGATAGCTTATTAAAAGAGGAATGGGAAATATTCCTGTGATTACTTCTTTGCTTCTCTGTCCACGGTTATACCCTGCTTTCATGGCTCCTAATGACCAATTTTACCATGAGCTGCAGACACTTGTGTGACACCGTTGACCTGATTTTGATCAATGCTGTGCTGCAGAGGCTCCCAGCCTTACAGAGAAAAGCCTTTTCCAGCTGAGATGGGCTGGGTGTAATGGGCTGAGCGCGGGCCAGCCTCACTGGGAATTAATTCTTCAGCACACAAAGCACTGCAGACTGGGTGGACTGCAAGGAACACAGGGAAGGGGAGCGTAATTAAATATGCAGGAGCTGTCTTTAAACCTATTGAAGTGAAGACAATTGAATGAAAAACAGAGATGAAATATTGTTAGAGATGGACAGGAGGGGCTGGGCATGGAGGGGATGGACCCAGCCACGTGTTGGGGTTTTGGGAAATGTCAGGAGCTGGCAGCACCACGGACTGGGGCGGCCAAAGGAGAGAGAGATGGGGCTGGCAAAGATGGAGAGAGAAGAGTGAGTCAAGGAGTGAGCACGAGTTCCTAGGGGAAAAAACCCAAAAAAATCACAACGTGGAGAGATGATATCCACACCTGCATTCTGCGGCAGCTCTGGCGATTGGCTGGGTGTTTGTTTATTGCCCCAGTTTATTGCTGGGGTGTGCAGGGGGTGCTCTCCTGGTTTGTGCCCTGGGCACACAGGGCCAGTCCTGGGCCCTGCAGACTCTGCCCAGTGAAAGCTGAGCAGGAGCACACAAAGCTAAGCAAGAGCTCACATTTTTGCCAGTAACCAAAGCCGGTGTCCAAATGAACCCTTACAAACTGTTCCCTATGACTCAGACTTCTTGTACTTTTTGAATTACTTTTTTCTTCCACTTTCCCATCCATAATCTGATTATTATTGGTTAATTCAGTGAGTGCAACTTGCAAAAGCAAAGAATTACAAGCTAAAGAACTTCAGAGTAATTTTCTGGAGCTTTCAGTGTGGGATACTATGGAACTGAACAGAGAAAATTAGGAATGCTATTTAGTTATTTTTTATTCAAAGGGGATCTTCATCAATTAAACCTCTTATAGATATTTGGATGAATGATGAAGTTTGTAGTGTTTATTCCAGATCATAAAACCAGATAAAGCAAGGAAACCTATAAAATCCACTATCCTAGGGAGGATAAGTAAAAATGGCAAACAGTTAAATTTTCTTTTAATAAACTATTTAGCAATATTTATTTAATGATTGCCCAATTCAGCTGCTGTAACACTCTTTAATAACTCATAAAGCATATTTTACAGCAGCAATGAGATTTAATGTCATCACAGTGGAAGGAAAATCTATCTTGACATGAAGCTTCTGAAAGCAATGGGAAAAAATGAAGCTGAGGATTCTGGATGGGAAAAACTTTATTTTTTTTTTATTGAGGCAAATGCTTTCTATCACCTTCTTTGTCTGTGTACTGCAGCCAGGCAGCTATTATATGCAATTTGAGTCTGTCACTTGAAGGGTGTGATGCATATTAGAGTGGGTAAAAGCAGTTGTGAGCAAGTTAAATTTAGCCCTCATTACCTGCATTATGTTAATGCCTCTGGGTGCTAACAGACTGAAAGCCGTGGTGATAGACACTGAACAAGCACAGAGCAAGACAGGAGTCACTCAGGGCATGGGCTGAATCAAAACAGACACGACAGAAAAAGGGTAGGAGGCTTGGAGATGAAAGCAGAGGAAAATAAAGAGCAGCAGAGCCAAGGGAAAAGAACGGCTTAGGATTTTTTTTCTTTTTTTCTTTTTTTTTTTTGGCAAAAATACGTTTCATCTATAAGTGAACATTTGTCAAAGCCATCAAATGTTTTCAGGAGCGATATTCTTCCCTGGGCATGTGAGAGAGAGAGAGAGCAGCAGAGGTTCAAATCTCTGCTTCAAGGATTAAAAGATTTGGATCTTTGCTCTCCTGAAGAGTGACCTAAGGACCAGGCTGCTGTGGCTGCTCTGAGATCTCCCATGAAGAACAAACAGGGAGGCTTTTCCAAATGTCACAGGGTTGGGGACATGGGGACAGGCTTTCCGAGGCAGCTCTGGGCAGGAGCAGCAGCGTGGGGCTCCCTGTGCTGTCCCTGTCTGTGCAGGCACACACGGACACTCCTTGTCCTTTTCTCTTCTTGTTCTCATCTTCTTCCCCAGGCAGCACAGCAGCTGCTCCCCGTGCGGCTCAGCTCTCTATTCTGGCCCAAATAGGGGATTTATTTATATAAATACCCGATTTATTTAAATAAATATTCTATGTATTCTATTTATATAAATAGCTGCAGATTGGTGAACTTTTCCAGGTACACGCACAGGGATTCTGTTTTTGTGGGCAGTGGGAGCCAGGGGAAAGAGCTCAGTGACAGCTCTGCCCTGAGTGAACTCAACGTGCCAGGTACAACTCGTAGGAGGGTTTTACACCCCTCAAACCAAAGCAGAATTACCTGGTAGGTTACTCAGATCTATGAACTGAGCTGTGGAGGGCTCCAGTGATAACTCGGAGCTGTGATAAGGGAGGGAGGGAGGGAGGGAGGGAGGGAGAGCAAACTGCTCTGGTCTATTCATGATGGTCACACACTGTTTTATTCAACAGCTGAATTCTTGCCCAGAGTGATTTAACACAAGCAGACACACAACATGTATGTGTGTAGATATCAGATTAGGAGATGACAAGCTCTATCACCGTGGCTTTATTTCTTTGGCTGTTCCAAAATCTCAATTTAATGTCCTTTCAGGTGACTGCTGTGTGGTGACAGGCAACAAGAGCGTTGCCATGTCTGAGGAGCTGGAATGGCTGTCATCACACAAGGGTTTGAGGCTTCTCTCCAGCCCTGCATTGCAAGGATGTTAAAGAATGCTCCCTCAGGAGCAGCCTCGCTGCTCAGTGCAGCAGCAAACAAAGTGCTGTCATTTTGGTGAGCTTTGTTTTGAAGCTCCTACAAGAGCTGATGGCACGCCTGAAGGAAGGCAAATATCTCTGAACTGTCTGTGTTTCCCCACAACTCCCACATTTCAGCAGAAGAAAAATTGAAGCTCCTTTCCCTGTCCCCTTTCCAATTGTGTTTGTGCTCCCTGGCTGCCTGCGAGGCTGGCTGATGTCACCACAGGCTAAGTGATAAAAACGGATGCAGCAGGAACATTTTCCTCAGGCAGCTTAATTTTGACAGTGTCTGCAGCTTTCCGGAGCTGACAATGGCAAGGGAAAGCCTTGGGTACAGGCTGGGATCTGTGTCTTGCACCCACCAACAGGAATGTGCTTCTGCAGTACTGGAGCACAGGCATGGATTGAAAAGTGATATTACCGAAGTATTAACGCTAAAGCTTTGATATTTTGTCACTTTTCTCCACCTTGTCCAGCGCTGCTGAAAGCCATCCATGGAAAATGAGCTTCAGTGGGTTTGCAGCCCCCAGATCTGTCCCTCCCTGTGGCAAAGCTGCCCCTTGCTTGTCACTGCCACTGGAAAGGAGAGCCAATTCTGAGCTCAGCACCACCAAACACCCTGATGCTGTCCCTGATGCTCCCAGCTGCATCCCTGGGACAGCACCAGGACAAGGAGTGCAAGAGCAGCTCCAGTGCCCTGCCAGTCTGTGCAGGAAGTCATTTCCCTGGAATTATTATATTTGTTATAATTATATATATATATATATATATATATATATATATATATATATATATATATATATATATATATATATATATATATATATATATATATATTATTATATAATTTCCCTGGAATTATATATTTGTTATATCAATAACAAAGAAAGAAGCCTTGAAGCCTTGGTCTGGCCAGTACCTCGCCTTCTTTGTCGATTCACCTTCCTAAGCAGCTCCTTAATTTTCCTAAAGAACTGAATTAACAAAGGTAAAGGGGTCTAATTAAGTGGTTACATAAATCCCATTACACTGAAATGAAAACAGTCCTGAAAAGCAAAGAAAGAAATTCTGAAACTGTCTCAGTTTGGAGCTGAGTTTGTGCCAGCAGCAAACAAGTTACCCAGCCAAGGTGAGCACCAAGAACATTGATGGCAATTTTCTTCAGCAGGTTGTATGGCCCCTGCTCACAACTCCAAGCCTTTTATTTATTTGTCCTCACAACATATTGCACCGGGGAGAGTGAAGAAATATTTGCCCATTCATTAGTCAGGGAGGAAGTGAGAGACCAGAGCAGCACAGAAATATGCAGCCACTTACTTGCCATGGAAATGGCATTAAGGGCCATGAGTTACACGCTCAGGTAATTTATTTACCTATATTGCTATTACCAATAAGACCCAACAAAAACACACCAGGCAAACACAATCTGAGCATCTTCTGCAACAGGAGAGCTCAGCAAAAATAAACCAGAGGAGGCACCAAACACCTTCTTTCATCTGGCCTGTCCCTGACCCTCCGTGGTTCTTAGAGACTGATTAATATTTATGCAAGCCACCACTTCAATTAGAAACCTAGTGGGATTAATTGGATGGAAAACTACTTGCAAAGCAGCACATAAAGGAGAAAAAGAAATCAAAGAGAGCTTTTCTGTCTTTTGTCTGCTGCCACCAAAATGCCGCAGGGCTCCAGGGTGGGCACAGGGCTGTACCCCCAAATTGTTCCAAATTCAGAACCTTGGGATGGGTGGGCGTTCTGGAGAGGCGGCGGGGAATGCAGGGAATCGGGCTGGATTGAAGCTGAAGCCTGGCTCACGCCCATTGGAGCAGCCAGCTCCACACCTCTGATGTCTGTGTGGGCACAGGACTTTACCTGCCCACAGCAATGTCCTGGAAATGCTTTATCCCTCACTCCCAAATGCCCCTCCTCACACACCATGCACCTGCACCTTTCATCATTTTCCTGCAAGTTTAATCCTGTTATCTCACAGAAACCTTCTCACCACCTGCACCTGAGCGAGAAGCAGCCCCTGATCCTCTTCCACATCCATGAGCTTCCCAGTCAGATCCACAGATGAATATATAAAAATATATAAAAACCAGAGATTTCTTGCCAAGTTCCTTTCTTCCCCTGGCTGCTTAAGCAGTGGGCCAGTTGCTTGAAAAATAGATATACCTCTCCTCTCTGCTTTTCCTTGCCAATGGATCATGTTTTTCCTCAAATCCTGGCTTCATATACCACCACAGTGAAACTGTGAATTGTGAAACACAATTCTCCACAGTGAAACGCTGCAAAAATGTGAATAAATCTAAACAAAAGAAAGTATGAAACTTATAAATGGAATACTCAGCTTCACTCTGCTATCCTTAAAAACAGTCATTGTGGGTGACAGAAATAACTGTTTGTCAAAGAAAAAAAAAAATAGAAATATGGGGCGTTTTATTTCAGCCTAAATGATTCAGGTGATGCTTATCACCCCTGCAGAGCAGGACAAGGAGCTGTGCCCCAGCCAAAGCCATTTTGGAGGAGCAGGGCTGTGAAATGTCTCCCTCAGGACAGCTCCCAGCACTGCAGATTCCCAGGGAAGGAAAGAACCACGGTGGCTTTGAGGAGCTCGATCAGGCTCTGGCACAGGCTGCTGCTGCTTCGCTTTTGGCAGGCAGGGTTCGACGTGCGGCTGCTTTGGAACGGCTCCCGCACCCTCGCTGCCTCTCCGAGGTGTTTTCTGCTTTGATGGACAAGATGTTGGGTGTGAAAAGTGGGTATTTTACGGTTGGCTTTTTGCAGATATTGAAACGAGGATTGTATGTGTTAGGTTAGGAAGCTATGCTGTGTTAATTCTCTTAAGTAGTGTGGTAAATATAGTTTTAGGTTATAACAAAATGTTAAAATAGAAACTGTGCTATGTGGGATGCTTTTTTTAAAGAAAGGACTCGCAGTGAGACAGCAGCCACAGGACACCTGAATCTTTCAGAGAAAGGGAATTTATTGCTCCATTATCAGGAGAAATGAACTTCTTCCCACCTCGCTCGGGCAGGGTGCTGTCAGCATTCAGAGGAAGGAGCTGACACTGCCCAGACAGAATCCCGTGTTTGAATGGAATTTATGCACCATGGATGAGGTGTATGAATATGCAACATGTTATTGTTTTTAAGGGTTAATCCCCTGTTAACATGTGTCCTTTTTCAGGCTTATTTTGCCCAAAAAAAGGTACCCAGACTGTCCATAACTCTTTGTTTCTATTGTCTCATATTGTCCTAATCCAAATTGTCCACATTATTATTACTCTAATCATATTACTATTTTTATAACCATTTTATTACTGTTAAAACTTTTAACATTTTAAAACCAAGCCATTGGCATTTTTTCACACTGGGGATGCGCTCCCTTCTCCCTCAGGCTCCCTGGCAGCCCAAGTGGCTGCTGGTGCTAATTCTGGCACCTCTCTCACTCCAGAAGGAAGGTGGGATGCCTTTGGCTCCCTGCCCTCCCCAGGCCCTATAAAAAGGCCCCTTGGCATTCTTTAGTGCTGCCAGCATGGGGATTCTGCCTTGCACGGGGATGGCTGCAGGTGGAGGGGGCTGAGCTTGGAGTCTGGAGGGGTTTTCTACCTGCACGCGGCTCTGCAGGAGCTGGTGCAGCTCCAACGAGGGCAGGGAAATCCTGTGCCTGCCCAGAGCAGGGTGCCCGGGCTGCCTCTCTGCATTTCTGCTGCTCCGCTGCCCTTCCTGCTGCCCCTTCCTGCTACAGGACACGGGGGGAGCCCCCCGAGCTGTCACGGGGGGAGAGGGGACACCAGAGATGCCTGGGCTGCAGGGGGAACAGCTCCAGTGGGGAGGGACAGCTCTGCCACAGCCTGGACAGACAGACAGACAGACAGAGCCCGAAATCCTCTGCAGGCAGAGCCTGGAATGCCCCTCGGACAGACAGACAGACAGAGCCCGAAATCCTCTGCAGGCAGAGCCTGGAATGCCCCAGGGACAGACAGACAGAGCTTGATATCCTCCACAGGCAGAGCCTGGAATGCCCCACGGACAGACAGACAGACAGACAGAGCCCGAAATCCTCCATAGGCAGAGCCTGGAATGCCCCACGGACGGACAGACAGACAGAGTCCCACAGAAGCCTCAGCTGAGATAGAAATGTCCTTAATTATTTAATTAAGGAGACCGACCCCAAGAAAGGTTGAAATCAGTCAAGGGCTCTCCCTGTTACCACATGGAGGACTCCCAGCACTTCATACAAGCACTCCTGGACATCCAGAAATTACTCAGGAATTTCTACTGGGATTTGTCTTTGTGTGGAGGAGAACTGGATGGGAAGTCCTTCCCAGTGCTGCTTTTCAAACATGGGGCACTGCTGGGTTTTCAGTGCTCAAACCAACGAGAGGAATCAAGGATTGGCAAGAAGTTATTATTGCAATATCAGAGATGACACCATTCTCCTCTCCTCTCCTGTCTATACAAGTTTGGGAATAAAAAACCCCAGTGCTTTAATACCATGGGACAATTTGCTGTTCTATCAGAAATGTGCCTTTTGCCAAATGAATGCAGATGTTCATGCCAGGACAGGAGCACTTTGTAATTGGAAAACAGTTGAAAATAGGAAAGAAAAGGAAATGCATTCCTGCCATGCCTTAAATTGCCTGTAATCCTTGAAACAAAATCAATTGAATTCAGCTACAATGAAGTTTTTTGCTGGATTACTCCTCAGCCTGCCAACAATAGCTGGGAATTTCTACAAAGGGAGCAATGCTTTTCTAAAGGTAATTAGTCCACTTTGATGTGCACCCAGAATTCTCACAAGAGGAGAGCACCTGTCCGCTTTTTGTGCATTCTCTGAGCCCGAGAACAAAGAGCAGGAAAAGACAGCAGAAACTTTGAGCGTGCATTTGACACTGGGATCTGCTCTGCAGCAGAAGTGCCCTGGGACTGGGATGTTATCTCTTTGCAATTCTATCTTTACTATCACTTGTGGGCGGCAGAAATGGATGGGAACGCCGCAAATCTCAGGTAAAGCCGTGGAATTTGGGTTTTCAGCTGCTGAAAGCAGTGCCACAGACCGTGCTGGCTGCTGCACAGGGCCAGTGTGAGTGGAAGCAGCTCGCTGATGAATCAGCTCGTGGGGAGCACCAAGGACACGCGAGCAATGCCTGTCGCAGACGTCTTTTATGGAAAATCCCTCCCTTAGGATTTTTCCTTCCTGAGAAGCTGAGAGGCCTCAGGGACAAAATGCAAGCAATGGTTGTCTGCTGCTGTGGGGTGCAACAGGTGGATTTTTGATTGGCCCATCTTGGATGTTTATAATCAATGGCCAATCTAGGCCCAGCAGAGTCCGAGACACCTGCCTTTTGTTGTCATTCTTTCTTTTCTATTCTTGAGACACCTGCCTTTTGTTGTCATTCTTTCTTTTCTATTCTTGAGACACCTGCCTTTTGTTGTCATTCTTTCTTTTCTATTCTTGAGACACCTGCCTTTTGTTGTCATTCTTTCTTTTCCATTCTTAGCTTAGCCAGCCTCCTGAGATAGAACTTTTTCTTCAATTCTTTTAGTATGGTTTTAATGTAATATATATCAATATATATCAATAAAATAATAAATCAAGCCTTCTGAAATGTGGAGTCAAATTCTCGTCCCTTCCCTCAGCCCGAGACCCCCCCCTGTCACCACCATCACAGATGACACATGGATTTCAGCAAGCCCCAGTTCCACCTGTTGCTCCCAGCACTGTGAGGCACAGGCAGAACCCCTGGGTGCCAGTGCCAATGAACTGAGCACAACGTGGGGTCAGAGCTGCCGAAGCTCCTGTGACATCCTCACACGTGGGAAACCACCCTGGAAGGGGCAGCTCCTCCTTTTCCAACAATTCTGAGCCTCTGTTCAGGTACTTCTGGCAGAGGGAGCCAGACTCTGATGTAAATTGAAGTGAGGTTTCCCTGAGATCCTATCTAAATTTAATAACCCCAGTGAAAGCTGTTCTGCACCCCACTCCCTCTGTCAGGCATTATTACTGAGCTCAGAGCTCCCTGTTTATTGTTTTCCCAATTTCTGGCCACAACACACTCTGTGCCAGCACAGCAGCCTCCCAGCCAGGCTGGCCTGCACAAAATGTGCCTGCCCTTAAAAATAAACATCTCTGCTAATCCAGGGAGAGCAGCAAGGCACGGGCTGTGCATTTCCGAGGGGGAATGGTGATTGAGCTGCCCAAAGAACAGCTTTTAGGCTGAGCTCAAGGAAATGGATGTGGCAATAATCCCATGTCACCTATTGAATGGTAATTTCAGAGACATCCTTTGCTGAGTGTTTGAAAGGACAAAATTTGAATTCCAATTTCCAGAGAAGGCAAAGGCATTTATAACAGTTGCCTCTGTGCAGTTGCTGGAGCCAGACTCTGTGCAGGGGCACAGGACAATGCATCTCGTAAGGAGTCAAAGATAAATGGAATAATCTGAGATCTGCAACTCTAATTATGTACATCTCTCTATCCTAAAGGGGTTTATTTGGCTATAGTTGCTTTTAGGGCCATTAAGGAAATGTTGCATTATATCTCTGTTAGTGTGGGGGCATGTGCAAGCTGCACTTATGCCTAAAGCCTATTTTTACATGGAATGAGCCCTAAAATGGAATTCAAATTCAGTTTGTTTCCATTACAGTGCTCTGATCATTACAAGTTATTATTTCTTTTAAAATCATATTTCTGCATTAAAAGGGTGTGTAAGAAAGGAATGGAATCCACATTAAAAATGTGAGTTAGGAAATATTTACAAAGGAGGAAGCAAAGAATAAATCTGCTACAAATGCATTATCATCCCCTTAGCAACACAAATCCCAGCCAGGGCTTTCTCTTCAAGTGCTGTGGGCTGCAAAGGAAAAGGAAAAGGAAAAGGAAAAGGAAAAGGAAAAGGAAAAGGAAAAGGAAAAGGAAAAGGAAAAGGAAAAGGAAAAGGAAAAGGAAAAGGAATCTTGTGACTGACCAGACAGTCCGGACAGCTGGACTGTGATTTGCCATTAATTAGAAACAACCACATGAGCCAATCCCAGATGCACCTGTTGCATCCCACAGATAACCATTGTTTGCATTTTGTTTCTGAGGCCTCTCAGCTTCTCAGGAAAAAAGATCCCAGCAGAAGGATTTTCCATAAAATGTGTCTGTGACGCTGAAGTCCAAGCACTAAAGTCTGGTACTGAAGTGATGTTAAGGTGCTAAAGCCCAAGTACCAAAGTCTGCTTCTGAAGCACCACTGCTGAGGTCACAAACGCCTCTGTCCTGCGCCTGCACCACACTGGGATTCCTGCACAAGATTCCTGCACAGGGATTCCTCTGAGCACAGCTTTGATTTAGAGCAGCACAGCAGTGTAACAGAAAGGAGATTTATCTCCCAAAGCAACGCTTTGCCTCGGCATTCTTAAATGTTCCAGGAGAGCCACTCACTCAGCCCCACCCTGAACCAAATGTTTTCGTTTGGAAAAAGTCACAGTAAAATTGTAGCAGAACAGTTGTGTTGTATATAAAAGTGAATCCTGTTGATCAATAGATTGAAGTCTTTGTCTTGCTGTCACCAAGAGGCCAAAGCCATGGAGATTTGGCAGTATCTGACCCATCAGGCTATAAGAGCAGCGTGGTTTGGGCCCACACCATCTGACTGCTCTCACCCTACATCTACACACCCCATTTTAATGGCAAAATTCCCATTATGCCAGAGAAGGGAAAAGCCTTTGACTAGAGGCAGAAATGCAGGCTAAAAGAAGAAAAAGAATATGCGGACTAGACCTAAAGCCATCCACTCAGCAAGTTTTCAGGACAAGTCAGAGATTCAGGGCAAGTTACAAACGAGGTTGGTTCTACCAAAGCTGCTCTGGCTGCTCAGGAGATCAGCTGTGCCTGTTTTTGACCAGGAAATCTGAACACAGCCACGGCACAAACAACATTCTGTGTCTGCAGCCCTCTCAGAGCAGGTTACAGCCACAATTACCAAGAACAACAACCAACACGGATTCTTTGTTCTCCTAATCCTCCTGGTCTCACTTTGTGTTCTCTGAGCTCCTTGGCCCCTCAAAGCAGGAGAGGTAATTGAATTTCAATCATCCCAAGGTCTGACTCAAAACAAGCCATAATGGCACTCATTTCAATATTGCACCCGCTGATTCTCATGCTGGGTGTAGTGCCTGCTCTTTGCTGGAGAAATTTCCATATGCTCCTTGCCCTGAATTCCAAAGAATAACTCTGTCTAATGAAGCTGAGTATTGAGATTTCCCTCTCCTGTGACTTACGGGTGCAATTTGAAATGGGGAGAGAGTAACAAGCGAATGGAAAGCACGTCCAGCACCGAGTGATGATGAACAGCCCCTGCAGTTTGCTTAGCCAGGGCTTGTTCTTCATCCCCAGAGGCACCAGCCACTTTTATTATGAGGTGACAGCTGAGTTTTATTCTCAAGATCGTGCAGATTTCTCACCTGACTGGCTCATGAGTGCATATTCCAGGTCAGAGAGCAGCACAGGCTGGGCTCCCTTTTCCCCCTGGTGGCTGCTCTCCCCTTCCATTCTTTGCGCAGATTTCCGTTTTCTCAATTTACTCATTTCTATCTCCAAGAGCAGCCCCTGTGGCCACCCTGCACACCCCGAACCCGTGTCCCTGGGCTGGGGATCGCAGATCTCTGCTCCTGGTTCTTCCCTCAGCAAATCCTCCTCGCAAGGGGCAGCCACATCTCCTGCTTGCTGCAGTGTGAGGGTGGATGGACGTGGGGCACTTTTAGTGACATTTATCAGGGACAATCTGTGTAACTCACAGGGCAGAGCAGTGCCTGCAGCCCAGAGGTTCAGTTATCAGCTCTGCTGCTGCTCTGCACAGCCACCCTGGGCCTCTGGCTGCCAGCTGGTGTTTGAATTTTCCACGTGCAAATGGGCAAATCTGGCTGCTCTGTGCAACCCATACATCGCATGGATCTGGTGTACCTAGATAAAAGTCTCTACTATTTTTAAATGTGTTTATGGGAGATATTCCATCGGTTCAGTGGAAGAGGATCCATTTCTGAATCCCTGGCTTTGAGACATCATCTCCACAGCACTGCCGGGCAACTTCTAGAATTGGAGTCATGGCAAGAATAGACCTGAAATTTCTTCTACCAACCTCCTTTTCCAGGGCTATCAAACCAGCACAGCTCCCCTGCACTGCTCTTGCTGAGGAAAATAAATCTGAATTACGAGCACAGCCCACATCTGCACTGCCAGGTCAGGAGCTCAGAGCTCTTGGACAAACACCAGCCCAGCCAGATGGAACATTTAGTTAGCAAGGAGAGTGCATTGAAAAGCTGGACCAGAACCCAAATCACCAGGGCTGATAAGATCGTCCTCAGGCACTGCTGCTGCATTTGGCTGTGTCAGGTCCTGTCAGCATTGGCTTCTGAAATTCAGGGTCCCAAAAGGGAAGAGTGCATTGAATCCTCTCCAGAAATTTTGCTGCACTGATTAAAATCTCTGCAAGCTTCCCCCTCAGCTCACATTGGGAACATCTATGCCTTTGAAATCATCTTCATCTATTTGAGCAGTAAAATCAGACTCTATATTACACTTGCAATGCCACTTGTGAGACTAAAGGCCATCTCTACATCCTACAGGCCCAGGATCCAGTGTAACAATGAAAAACCTCCCAAATCTGAGCATTTCCAAGTAGACCTTTTACTTGGTCACATGAGAGTATGAGTTTCACATCACACAAGGCACTGGGTATATTTATTTATTCATTCCTCAAAATCTTCCTTTTGTAACCCTACTATGTGTAAATTTTATTTTGCTCCCTCAAGTTTACCTTGGAAACCAAGGGACAATTACCAGGAAACAAAGAAATAATTTTATAAAATAATGGAAAAATTTCCAAAATCCCCTCCAACTGGACTGGAATTGAGGCCAAGCCCTGAGGGCCATCCTGTGGTTAAAGGGTGAAGGATGAGGTGAATGATCCTGCAGGAAAAGGGTTTGATCTCCTGAGTCATCAGCTGGGCAAGTGGAAGCTCAGCAAATGCTCCCACAGATTTTTACTGGCACCCATGTGATAAATTCATGGATGTGCAACGATTTTAATGGAATGCCTTAAACTTTTCACAATTCCTTCAATTCTCCTTACAAAGAAACAGCACCCAGGCAGGAGCAAGTCAATGAAGGAATCCCAGTCGCACATGAAATACTGGTGTGCTGTCTGATGGGTAACAAAGCTGAGTTTCCTCACCAGCTTTTCACAAACCCACACTCTCAGTTAATGACAGAGGCACTGGACACTTCCCTGCTGAACAAACAGAACTCGAATTTGCAGGTGGCTGGGAATATTTCCTCTCCTCGCTCCCTTTTCCCCTGAACAAAACCCAAACCCCAGCCCTGGGCTCCTTTGATCCATCTGAGCTGCTCGCTGGCCAAGGAGCAGCTCTGCTCTCATCTGTGGGGGCAGCTGCTCGCCCACCCCTCTGTCTGCAGCACACATAAATACAGAATTTCTCATTTTCCCCACTGTTCTTGGCCTACTTAATCAAAATCCACCCTTGCTGCCAACTGCCAGCACACTCAGGGTTTGTGGATGGTGTGGTTCAACACACACTAATGCTGTGTGTTGTCTTAAAAGAATTCAACTTCCCTCTCGACCAAAATTGAGATTTTTTGTGTGTGTGTGTGAGGAGCACACGTGCTAATGTTCAGTTTTAGCTGAGTTTTGTAACAGTCTGGCAGTTTCAGCTGGGGGTTGAGCATTTGTATTTTGTGTGAAGGCGTCAGAGAATGAATCTATTGAATTTTGCCTGATGTTATCCTGAGATTCAGAAAACTCCAGCAGCATCTCACATTCTGCAGCCCTGGTATTTCACAGAGGTGGGGAGTGTAAACAGCAATGCCATAGAAAAGATATAAATGCAGGATTGTCAGGGATTGTCAGGATGCCTTTTACTGGGAAAAGATCCTCATAATCCAAGTCCACCCTCCCTCAGATGTGAAAACTGCCGCGTGCAAACAACTTAAAATATATATATTTAGCTAGAAGTGTCATAAAAAGGAAAAAAGAAAAAGAAAAATGAAACAGATAGAAATCTTCTAAACAAGACAAGAAAACTCATTCCCCCCTTTGTGACTGACAGCAATCCTCTCAGATTTATTTATATGCAGAATTTCAGAGGTAAAATCTCTGGTGCATTTTTGTGAGCAAACCCTTGGTCACCATGGGGCCACAAAAAGCTGGAGGTGGGGGAAGGCCTTAAATTCATTTACAGCAGCAGAACTGTGTGGAAATGGCCCCAGCAGAGGGAAAGGCAGGATCAGGTTTGGTCAGGGAGACAGAGGTGATCCCTTCCCCAGGTTTGGCTGCAGTGCTTAGGCTGGCCTTGAGAGCATTTCACAGAGGGTTAACATGGAATTTTAAACTTCAGTTTAACACCCAGACATCCCAGGGGGCAGGAAAGCATCAGCTGGTCCCAGCCTGGAATGAACTTCCCATACTCAAAGCAAAAGGACACAGAAAAGAATCTTGTCTGCTTTTAGGGTGAACTTATGTAAACCAGAACAGAATGAAGACAAGTGTGAGCAACAGCTGGGGAAGCTTCACAGCAGCTGCCAATATCAATAATTGATCATTAATTGGTTCCTCAGCCGTTTCTGAGGCACTCATGTGCAGAAGGACTCAGAGTTACAGGGCAGGGGAAAGCTGAGCACTTCTGTGCTGCTAGCCCAAAATTTCCCCAAATATTTGGGTATTCCTGTGCATGCAGCTGTTCTTGAGACACAAAATACAACCACACAATCACAAAAGCAGCAAAAAGACCAAAAAAAATCCATCCATTGGTGTCCCCCGGCAGGCAGGAGGGGAATGCGTGCCAACGATAAATCCTTTACAGCAATTGTACAAATAGATGCAGTTTCTCATCAAAATGAAATGGGGCTTTGGAAACCTCCCTGCTCCAAGCTGTGGGGGCTGAATCCACTTCTGTTTTGATATTGTGTTATCAATTAATTCAACTGAACTTCCTGGGCAAGTTATTAAGTCCCCATGGCACTTTCTCATTATCTGTAAAACAGGGCTAACAGTATCAGCCCCAGTACTTTACAAAGGAGATCAAGGATTATATAGAACTAGGAATAATTCCCAAATCCTGTTGAAAATTGCATGACAACTTTTCCCTCTTATCTGGAAACCTCCAACCTCTCTTCAGCGTCATTAAAAGAACTTATTCCAACATATTCTTGTATAAAAACAAAACAGACAGTAAGCATTTCAGATAAAGTTTGCCTCCAATCCTGCTGGACTGCCACTCTCCTGTTTCCTAAAAGGAATCTGCTTTTGAAGGTGACCTGCATTACTGCAGTGTTAATAAAAATGCACTGTGTGTAATCAGTTATTATTTTATCTCTGGGCATATTCAGTGCCTCGAAATGCGTGAGCATTCCCAAGGGGAGCATGGTGCCAGGAAGAGGAGGAAAAAAGGGGTCAAATCCTCCCCCAAGTACAAATACAGGGGGGATCGCTATCCCCCCTGCTGATAGCGACCTATGGAAACACTGCCTAATACATTTCACATTTAGATTGTCATAAAGTCCTGGACCTTGTTACCTATTTTATGTTTTGCCATAAGAATAACTAATTTTCCTGTTGCTGTCAATGCTTCTGAGACCCGCTGGCCACAGCACAGGTGAAAATCCTCCTTGTGAAAGAGAATTTCAGTGAAACAACGCTGAGTGCCGAGAAACAATTTCAATTTCCAAGCAAAACTGCCCCGTCCTGCGCACCCTTCACTTTGCTTTCAGCCCCACACTCCTGCTTCCCAGAAAACCTGAGATTTGTAAACAAAAGCATCTAATTTTTCTACGCTTGCTCTTTTCAAAAGCACAGTTTCTGTACGGGACCCAAGAGGACAAACCCTCTGATTTCCAGTAATTCCCAGGAGCAATTTCCTGATGGAGCCTGATGGAAACAATCTCTTTTGTTTCCTGCACAATGGTGTCCATCTCTGAGAGCTTCCCCTGAAGGACAGCACTCCCTGCCAGGGACAATTCCTCTGCTCTGGGCCAGGGAACAGGGGGTTTGGATCAGGGACTGATCCCTCTGGGGTGCCCACTCCATGGTGGGAATCCTGCTGGGGTCACTAAAATCCACATTGCTGCACTCACCCCATTACCTCCCACTGCTGCCCTAAGGGTGGAACTGTGACTAAGCGATCTGCTCCTCACAGAAATGGGGACCATAACTTGCATTCCAGGGCCCCCCAGTGCCCCATCTCCATTAATTCCCGGGAGATTTATATCAAATTAACTCTGGCCTCCACTGCCCAAAGGCCAGAGCCACAGGAGATGTGGGCCTGGCAAAATCAGGGTATTCCTTCTGCCTCCAGAGTGGTTTCCAATAAAACCCTGGGAATATCAGGATATTCCTTCTGCCTCTAGAGTGGTTTCCAATATAACCCTGGGAATATCAGGATATTCCTTCTGCCTCTAGAGTAGTTTCCAATAAAACCCTGGGAATATCAGGATATTCCTTCTGCCTCTAGAGTGGTTTCCAATATAACCCTGGGAAAATCAGGATATTCCTTCTGCCTCTAGAGTGGTTTCCAATAAAACCCTGGGAAAATCAGGGTATTCCTTCTGCCTCTAGAGTGGTTTCCAATAAAACCCTGGGAAAATCAGGGTATTCCTTCTGCCTCTAGAGTGGTTTCCAATAAAACCCTGGGAAAATCAGGGTATTCCTTCTGCCTCGGGAGTGGTTTCCAATAAAACCCTGGGAAAATCAGGGTATTCCTTCTGCCTCGGGAGTGGTTTCCAATATAACCCTGGGAATATCAGCATATTCCTTCTGCCTCTGGAGAGCTTTCCAATATACCCCTGGCAAAATCAGGGTTATATTCTGCCTCTGGAGTGGTTTCCAATATAACCCTGGCAAAAGCCATTCTGCTGGCTGCCCCTGCCTCAGTTTCCCCTTCCACAAGAACAGGGCAATGCCCTCCACCTCCTGCAGGTTTCTGATGGAAACTGCCAAATGAGAGTGGCAAATATCTTTATCAGCACAGAGAGAAATAATCCTACCACTCTCTGCACGTATTTTGAAGAATGGGTCAATAGATTTTCTCCATCTGATTTGTTCCCTCCCCAGCAGATTTTATTCTTATCTAAAAGTTGCTCTTGAAAATCCCCATTTAGTTTTATAACCGGCTTGGGAATCCTTTGGAGCAGTGTATACTTTATAAATGCAAGTTAATCCCCACTGTTTCCAGCCTTTAACACTCATCCAAAAATTTCAAACAGGTTGAGAATTTGGCCATAACTGCTCCATTTCTCTCCCCAGTGCTCCATAACCTGGAGGGGGGAGCAGGAGGACAGGTCTGGCTGCATTTGTGGGTGGTTTGTGGGTTACACACAGCTCATGGATCAGCAGCAGGGGCTGGATGCCACACACAGCTCCAAAAATTCCTTTTTTAACTTCCCAAAAAAGGGAATATCCTTTAGATATAGAGCAGAAGGTCAGAATAACAGATAACAGAGCAGAAGGTCAGAACCAACCTCTCCTGCCTCCAGATCTCCTGGAATTCAGATCTCCTGGAATTCTGTCCCCTCCTGCCTCCAGATCCCCTTGCAATTCTGCCCCAGAGCTCCTGTTCAATTCTGAGGCACAAAATTCCCTGGAATTGGTGCATCCCTGGAAATGTGCAGCCACCTTCCCAGAGCCTTTTCCAGCCCGTGCCTTCCTCATGGTTTATCAATAATCTGACTGACCATGGCCACCCTTTGCAGTCTGTCCATCCCTCCTGTCTGCCCTGCAGCTGACAGATATTTCACTCCAGTGCCCTGAGGAGTCTCAGCCTGTGCTGACCCCCCAGCTTAAATTCTGCTCCTGCTTTTCCTTTCCTCATGGATATTTAACTGCTGTGGTTTACACCTGCTGGATCCCGTTTGCTGTCATTAATTTGAGTTTACTGTGGGGGAAGGAAAGCCAAGTGCTTTGTGGTGTCAGGTAATTCTCTGCAATGATTTTGGTCCCGTCATGTTCCTTTTAACCTCTGCTTGCGCCATGATGATGCCTCTTGTCAGCTGCCACCTCTCCCCACAGC
This sequence comes from Ammospiza nelsoni, assembly GCF_027579445.1. NCBI lineage: Eukaryota > Metazoa > Chordata > Aves > Passeriformes > Passerellidae > Ammospiza > Ammospiza nelsoni. The sequence goes on along the minus strand of NC_080650.1, from coordinate 1,317,586 downwards.
CCAGGCCCTCTGACAAACCTCTCCTGAGCACTCCCACCCAAATTAAAATCAGGATAAACCCCCCTAGATAGCCACCTTTACCCCCTGGATGGTCCTATGAACTGGGGTCAGAATTTATGATCATTTCATTCATTGCACCAGCATGAAAATCAGATTGCAGGCACCAACAATTTCTTCCAAAACACCAATTTCAGAAACCCTTGCAAAGCTTTTCCAGTCAGCAGCCACTCAGTTATTCTGGGGATTGACAGGCTCCAATGGGACCATGCAGCTGAGAATTACTATAAAAAGAATTGCAATTTATATATAGAGAGATTTAGATATACATATATATGTGTGTATACATATATATATATATATATGTATGTGTATATATATATATGTGTGTATACATATATATACACACACACATATATACATATATATACATACATACATATATATACACACACACATATATATATATATATATGTGTGTATATATATATGTATATATGTATGTATGTATTTTTAAGTTTGAATCAGAACAAGCACTTTATTCGAAGCACTGATGACAGTCTGGTGTCCTGTTTTGGCACCAGCAGTGCAATCCTGTGAATTCCAGTGATATTTAGGATGGAGGGACCTGAGGGGGTCACCTATTCCAACCCTGCTCAAAGCAGAGATAAGACATTAAAACCTTACAAAACTCTAAAAAAAACCTCCTTTGTTTCCTATTTCTTCAAGCAGTCAGTGCACAGAAAAAGCCCTTCTCTCAGCCCATGGCAGCTCAGTTATTTCAAAAGTTTTTCTGATGACTCTTACCCAGAAGATCTTGGAAATCCATCTAAAGCAGCACAAACCAGATCACCCTTCACATATTTATTGATTCTATCCAACAACTCGAATGGGTTTGTGAAATATGACTTCCCTCCACAAAAACAATGTTGTCTCTTTCCCAGGGTGTTTATCTGGGTGTCTATCAAGTCTCTTTATTACAGTTTTCTACCATTTCATCCAGGAGAAAAGTCAGAGCTGCTGCTCTGCACTTTCTCAAGTTCCTCCCACACTTCTTAAAAGAAAAAATTTCCTATTGTGGCTTTATGTGTCCTACTTTCCCTTCCTTTCAGTTAATTTCGGTTCTCTGGAAAGCCCTAGTGCAGAATTTTGGTTGCTTTGGTCAGGCAGTGCTTCAGCTCCTTGATGCAGCAGAAGCAATAACAGCACAACAATTTGTGACAAGTCTGGCACAAACAGAATTTTTGTAAAAATTTTGCTAATAGAATAGTCGGGATTTTGGCTGAAAACTCCCTTTTCTCCCCCAGTATTGCAGAAGAGGTGATGTTCTTGCAAGCTACTGCCAGGCAAAGAAATGAGCATGGCACTGCTTTCTCACTTGCAGAGGGAATCAAGAACAGGGCAAGTTGGATTATTTACTGTGATTAAAAATAATATCTCAGAGTTCAACACCAGCCATGACAAGAGTGACTTTCTTTACAGAGTAAAATTATACCAATTTCCCACTGGAAGGTAGAAGTGCTGGGAAAATGAGAAATTGAGAGTTTTGTAACAATGATAATTGTAAACCACATCACCAGCTCCTCTGTGTCAGGAGGTTTTTCCCTCACCTCCAACAAGTGCAGACTTGTTCTGTTATTTGCTGTATTTAGGCACAGGAATAAAGCAAATGAGCTGTAGGACAGAATCTGCCACATTATAATTCCTGCAGATTGGGATTGCTGCTTCTTCTGAAGCTGAATCACAGCCTATTAATAAAGAAATAAACAGTTTAAAACTACTTACATTTTTAAATGGTATAAAATGTTCAAGATTAGCCCTTTTTTCCATAACATAAATCTGATTATGTGCACCATATAAAAACAGATTATATGCAGGTTCTAAAGAATGTATTTTGCTGTGGAATCCTGATTCTTATTATGTTGTTTGTGATTGAGCCAGGAGAACTGTAACGCACCACTCCTGGTTATTTTTTTATATATATAATGTACACATATATAATGTATATACATATACACATATATAATGTATATAATGTATATATAATACATATATGTATATACATATATATAATGTATATATAATACATATATACATTATATGTATATATTTTATATATATATAACAAATTATTATATTATAGTATATACATTATTATATATTATATTATATTTACAATATTTTATATAACATATATTATAATATATTAATATGTTATATAATATAAAATATAATAAATATATACACTAAATCATATATACTGTACATACACACTATATATTTTCAAAAATTCATATATATATTAATTACATCCTTCCCTTCCTGAACATGAGAGCAAGGGTGGCACTGCAGCCTCTCCTCACACAGGGCAGTGCCACAGGGATGGATGATCTGCAGCCACCACATGCCGGGGGGATTTTTAGGAGTCAAATACCTGCTGTGAAATACCTGGGGGGAAATGGGAGAAGTTCTCCCAACTTTTCCCTTGCTGTAAAGCAGAAATTCCTGCATTCCAGCACCGTGCTGGGACTTCCTAACTAGCACCTGGTTTTCTACCATTTCCAAAACTGGAGCTGTTCAAATATGAACGCAAAAATCAGAAGTTGTTTTCTGAGGTCTGGGACGGGAGGCTCAAACCCAGAGCCCCACTCCAGCGCCACCATCCCTGCCCAACATCCGTCACTGTGCTTTTGGCCAAGGGCGACGCTCAGATTATCACCAAAAGGTGATGGAGAAGTCACCAGCAAGGGCTGGAGCTGGATCACACACTCGGCACGACAAGAAAAGAACAAAGTCACACTCGTGCCTGGCTGGGACGCCCAGGAGCAGGACAGCGAGGATGAGTGAGCCCAGGCACACGCGCTGTGTCCGAATGCTCCCAACCCTTCCCGCACTCCAGGGGCTGGAACAGGCTGAGAATTGATGCTTTTGGTTGCCGTGGTAATTTGTGCTGCCCGAGTTTTAATAACCTCGTCAAGAACGCGCGCTCAGGAGCAACGCGGCGCCTCCGCGCAACGGAGCAGCAATCCGTTCATGGCTCCGGCGCCCTTCGAAACACCGCACGAGGAAATGAAAAACAAATAGCAATAAATCACCGCCGTGCCCAAACCAATAAATATTTAGGCTGAAAAGGTGAGCAGACAGTGGGAAGAAAAAGGTATTTTCAGAGAAATGATGGAAGCTTCTCAGACAATCATTCTCCTCCCAGCAGCAAGAGCAAGGTTAGCCCCCATCAGTGGTAATTAGCTGAGAACGACGGGCTCCCGTGCTTATTGTGCATGAAAAGCCATTCTGAGCAACAGCTTTGCAAAATTCACATTTGTTAGCCCTGAAGTACAAAGTACACACGTTGCTAATATTTAATTAAGGCAGGTTAAAAATGATAGGCTAAACCCCAGAGAGTATCAGGACTGCTGTACTCAACAAACCCTTATGGAGTTCATTTTCAATGCTGGTTCACCTGAGTGTGCTTTGGTCCTGTCTCCAAATCTCCTCAGTGTCCTCACACACCATCAAATTACCCGAATCATTTGTTTGGAAGCTTTACATGCTGCTTGTGCATCATTTGCAGGAAGAGATAATTATGTTTCAGCTCTTTAGTTTGTTTTTCTGCTTGAACTTTATTGCATTTTAATAGTTTTTCTAGCTCTCTCTAGTGCCTAAATAAGAGCAGGAGAAGGGACTTTAATACATGATTTTTCTTTCTTGTCACTGTTATGGTTCAATATGTGAAAATGGCAACACCTTGGACTTCCTTAAGTTTTTAAACTGCATTAAAAGAGCTTGAGTTATACAAGACCAAACAGTAAACACTGAGTATTAACTTAACTGAAGCCAAACAAGAATCCAGTGCAAAGTGAACCTGAATGAACTTCAATTTCTGACAGAAGCACAAACAGTTACAACCCACAGTTCCCCTCTGAATGCTTAATGTTCCTCTGGGCAGTTTTATTTTCCTCTGGAACCATCCTTTCCCTCTCCTCCCAATGTGGATTCCTGCCTTTTCCCAGCTTTTACTGGAATGTATTGACATGGCTTTAGTCTTACTGAAAGGGAGACAGCAAATATTTATTCACTGCCCTTCTTCACAGCTTCCACTTGAAATGAGTAAATATAAAAGTGGTGCTGGTCCTTCTGGCTCTGTGCTGCCCCTGGGCAGGAGGGAACAGCTGAGGAGGAAAGAGCTCCAAGGCACTGGATGGGCATGGAAAGGACAACACTTCAGTGGGTTTGCAGAAATCCTGGTAAACACAGAGCTCCAAAGAGACTGCCAAAATATCCTGGGGAAAATCAGCTTTCCTTTAGTGCCTTGATTGTTCACAGAGAGGCCAAACCTAGAAATTCCACAATAGGTAAAATCTGCTGCATCACCAAAAGGGTCCCCTCGGCCAAGGCAGCTCCTGCCCTGCCGCCCAAGGTGCTCCAGTGGCCAAATTGGTTTTTAGGACAAGGCAAACCTGAAATCCTCACAAAGGAGCCTCTGGGTTTGGGATCTGCATCACCACTTCAGCCCCAGTGCCCTCCTAAGCCAGCCAGGGCTGTGCCAAGGCAGATCCACCACGTGGATGCCTCCAGCTCGAGGAGCTGAAATCCTCCCTGGCTGCAGAGCACTTGCACTGTGAATATTTTAATAGCCTTGGATACCTCAGGCAGTAATCAGAGCTTCCCCAGGTGCACAGTTCTAAATGAAGCTCATATTGAGCTTTTATTTTTAGAGAAATAGAATGATCAGAATCCAGAACAGCCCCATTACGGCTGTCACTGCGTTTGGAGGGACTTCAGAAATCAACAGACTTCAAATGTTTAAGGTTAATTAATGGAAAACAGATTTCTAGCGGATAGAGAAGTTTTGAGTAAAAGGTGTGAAGAACAAGCGATGGAATTCCTTTGATGGCTTTGTGATGTGAGTGAAGGTGGGATGGCAGGAACGCACAGAAAAGGGAGAGAGGGTTTGTGCTGGGGTGAAATTTGGCAGCAAAGTCCCATTTCTGCCAGCAGTGTCCTTCCCTATGGAAGAATAAGCAGGGTTTGAGTGTGATGGGAGGATGCAAAGGAATTACAGGTAATTCCCTCAGCTCTTGTGCACTGGCAGAGCAGGAGCTGCTGAGCTTTGCTCCATCAGCTCTGGACCACCAGGAACTGCTGAGATATCCCTGATCTTCCAAGGCACAAACCTTTCTTTTCCAGCTCTATGGCCATGCCTACAAATGTTAAAATACCACTTCTGCTGCAGCCACAGAATGGTTTGTCCTTGTTTTCCATTTCCAGGCTGCACTAAGTAGCATCAGCAATATTCCTGTTCATTTTCTTTGCTCTCTTTTGGATTCTGGAGCTGTCCAGAGCAGATAACCTGTGCTGATAGCAGAGGCCCTGCAGGAACTCCAGGATGTCACTGCACCAAAGCAGCTCCCAGCTCCAGCAGAACGACCCCAGCCCAACTCCTCTGTAAAACACTGGGTTTCTCTTTGCTCCACCTCATAATTACAGCTTGTGTCAGAGCGTAACAAGAAGATTTTTCAGAAATGTGTCTGGAAATAGTGAGAAGTTGGCTCTGCGAGGGGCTGAGGGGAAGCAGCTCTGTGCTCAGCACCTGGGGCCAGCTCCCCAGCACCTCCTCAGCCTCGGGGGCACAAAAGCACCCGAATGCAGGAGCTGGTCACAAAAACAGCTCCTGTCTCCTCTGAAAATGCCACCCAGCCAAAGAGAACGCAGAGGTTCTCTCGTTCATTTTACGAGAATGTTCCACTCATAACCAAGGCCAGACTTTGCTGAAGACAACACAGCTCTCTGAACAGCTCTGCCCAGTTATTTACCCAATTCTTTGGGAATCTTCCTTACAGACATGAAAGGGAAAGGTGGCTCTCAGAAAATCACATTCAACAATGAATTCTGCTTCCAAAGTGAAATGCCACTGATGTTTTTGACAGAGGCCATCACAGCAAAGCACAGGAATTTATTCAACATTCCACAAACTGCCAAGGCAGGGCTGGTGGTAACACAACCAAGTGTGCAGCTCAGTTGGGCCCTGAAATTTTCATTTTTAAATTAAATTTGATAGCTGTAGGATAGGACCTTTCTGTGAACAAACTAAACTCAGGTGCTCCTTCAGCCTTTTTATTCTCCTGGTTTCTCTCAGGACTTACTGCAGAAGCACAGATTTTGGTGAGCAAAGGGAATCTCTGGTACAAAATGTCTCCTGTGGCGCTGGGAGCTGCTCTTATTCCCTTTATCCCCTGCACTGAGCCAATTAGCAGCAGGAGATTGCAGGAGCTGATCAACCTGCCTAAAATCAAACAAATTTTAAACCAGAATGCAAAGGGCAGTGCTGGCTTTCTCTCCAGCAATGAACACGCCGTCAGCTATGGTAACAAGAAGTTTTCTCTAAAGCTGGCCCAAAATAAGTTGAAGCAGTTTTGACAGGAAAAAAAAATAAAGCTTTCTACAAAAGCTCGTCTTCTAAAAACTTTAATTTGAAATGCTCAACTTTCTTGAAGTTAATTTGGAAACAAAATATCTCAACAAGCAACAGAAGTTTGGTGTTGTGTTCTAGAAGCATCTTTCCAACAGCTCGGTATTTTAAGTCTGTGAAAATCTTCAGAATTTATCTGCCTGCCATAAATTTATCACTCTGTCCATTGGAATATTCACCAAACAAAAATATTCAAGAAGGCTGTTGAAAGGTGTCACAGGCTCATTAAATTGTTTTTTTTTTTTTTTTTTTCAGAAGTGAAGCATGTAAGTGTACTAATTAGATCAGTGCAGACTTTAAATACACGCACACACATCGTGCTGCGCTGAAATGAATCCTTGCACTGACACCTGCCCTGCTGCACAACCAAAATTATAAAGAATGGAGACCAAAATGGGCTGCAGTTGTTGTGCTCAGCTTCAGTGCGAGATGGGGTCAGAGCAACAAGGAGCTTAATGGATTTTATTGCAGGGAACAAAGGCTGCATGCACAGAATCAGCTGCTCTGAGAGCAGTGGGGAGAGTCATTAAAAGCTAATTAGGGAGAGGTGCAGGCACAAACACAGAGCATCCAAGGAAAGAAAGAAAGAGAGAGAGAAAGAAAGAGAGAAAGAGAGAAAGAGAGAGAAAGAGAGAAAGAGAGAGAGAGAGAGAGAGAGAGAGAGAGAGAGAGAGAAAGAGAGAAAGAGAGAAAGAGAGAAAGAGAGAAAGAGAGAAAGAGAGAAAGAGAGAAAGAGAGAGAGAGAGAAAGAAAGAAAGAAAGAAAGAAAGAAGAAAGAAAGAAAGAAAGAAAGAAAGAAAGAAAGAAAGAAAGAAAGAAAGAAAGAAAGAAAGAAAGAAAGAAAGAAAGAAAGAAAGAAAGAAAGAAAGAAAGAAAGAAAGAAAGAAAGAAAGAAAGAAAGAAAGAAAGTAAGTTTTCCCAGCAAGAGCAGCGTGGTTTGATTTTCCTCCTGGGCGTCCCTATAGGGACTGGGAATGTCCAAGTGAAATTTGTCCAGGTGACATCTGTCCAGGTGACATTTGTCCAAGTGACATCCCCAGCCCCTCCCAGGCTGTGGGAGGGAGCTTTGCACACAGGCAAATGGTTTTGAAATGGTTTCAAAATGGTTTTGAAATGGTTTCAAAATGGTTTCGAAATGGTTTCAAAATGGTTTTTAAAATCCCACTGTGGGATTCCGTGCAGCACCCCTTACAGTGACTACCCAAAACATTTCTCACACTCCAAGTGCCTGCCACGAGCCCTGGGACACAAATGATGAATGTTCTCTGCCTTTGGACAATAAATATAAATGAGAGGCCAAACAGACACAGCAGCTCTGTGTGGGAGTCTGAGGGAAGTTAAGGAATCAGGAGCTGATCGACATGCTCAGTGGGGAAAGGGAAATGTGGACACTTGTCTACCAGAAAAATGACCCTTGATATTTAATAATTTTTAATTTTGGGGTAGATTTATTCTCCTCATGATTTGTTCCTGTGGGCTTTCAGGACAGGGTTTGTTCCCTGAGCTCAGTGTTTGGGAGAGCCAAGTTTGGACTCCTTGAACAGCCAGGGAAGGAAGGCAGCATTTCTAAAAGAGGTAATATCCCCCCGATGAGCAGGTACTAAGAGCAGGTAAGTGGGTTTTTAGTCAGATAGTGCCTAAAATGAATAATGTATCAGCAGAGCCCTTTGTTTAAGAAGTGCTCATTATTTAATATTTCCTTTGGGAAAAACTCAGCAGAAATGAACTCTGGAGAGAAAACCAAGTCCAGGCACAGATGCCATTGGTGTTCATGCTGTGACAGAGCTGCCTGTGGGGCAGAGTGATTTCTGACCCCAAACCACCACAGGCATTGCTCTCCCACCAGTCTATGGGGGAACAGAGCATTGCTGGCACTGCTGATGCTGAATCACAGCACATCCTTCAGAGAGTCCACCAAAGGATTCAGTTCAAGTGTAACACCCTGAGCTCACTGAAACCAAAATAAAAACTTCAGCATCCTCAGTGAGTTCAGCTTTGGGCTCGTTCTCTTGCTGCCCTCCCCACCCCTTGACATCTTTTCCTACCTAGAATATTTTCTCTCTTCTGCAGAGCGAGAAAACCTTAATCTGGCAGGATCTGAACTCTTCTATTTTCAGCCTGAACTTAAATCTGGTATCAGATTGATATCTGGTATAAAACAGACACAGAAAATGCAAATGTTGCCCATTTTGACTGGAGATTTGATCAGATCCCCTTCAGCTGCTCTTGTCACTGTCAAACCAAGGAGACCAGAGATGCTCCTGCTCCTCTGACAGTATTCAATAGCAGGAGCAGCTCCATGGAGATGACACCCAGCTCCTCGGGGCTGAGGGCTCTGTGAGGGAGGTGAAAGAACCAGAGCCTGAATCAGTGTGAGGAGAGAGAGATTCAAATGATCTCTCCTAAAATAAAACAGCGTTTGACCACACTGAGGTCTGCTTTGGGAGTGCAAAGACTTCACACATTTCGGTTTATAATGTAGCCAGAAAATAAGGATTCTGTGTGTCTTTCTGCAAATAAACAGGCTCACATGCCCAGACACTTGCAGATATGAAGATAACTAGCAGACAGAAAACATGGATGAAATGCTCTCAGAAAGAAAAAGAAATCAAAAATAAGATTCCAGAAAAAACCCAAAACCTCTTTGTAACGGTATCACAATAAAATTCCTTTGCTCTCCATGACTGGGATGCTTATGCCTCCATCAATAATGTAAACAACTGGATTTTTAATGTCTTCAGAAATGCTCACAGCCAATCAGAAATGTGTTTTTAATAACTGGTATTGAAGAAAACTTGGCCCAATCTGTATGCAAATTGTGAGATCTGATTCTCTCTGCCTGTTACAGAAACCTGCTGTGGAAAATTCATGTGTTTTTTTTTACTTCAAAAGCTTCCAGAGTATTTCACTCACCAAAATGATACCAAGCTTTTGAAATATGGTTACCTTGAAAACAGAAGCTGACAGTGGGAACAGAAGCAATGCTACAAAACTGTGATCAAGTGAAAAATGTGTTCCTTCACAAACATTCCACACAGGCTACAGAATTATTCCCATACAAAATACTGTCCAAACTCCTTTATCAGCTAAAGCAGGTGTCTGCTGACACAGAAAGAACCCAAACAAACCCTGATTTTAAACTTATGGGTAGTGAGAAAGGAAGGAATGAAAAGGAGACGGGACCTTGAACAAGCAACTCCTGAACCGTCTCCTCCTGCTTTGGACACTGAATTTTCCATGGCCATAACCCATCACAGCCCCTCATCCTCCCCTCAGGGATCACATGTATTTACTCAGGCCCTGATGGAGTGGAAGTGATGTTTTACTCAGCTAATTTAACTGGCTCAGGAAACAGAGTGAGCAATCTGGCAAGAAAGATCTGACTCTGAACCTAAACTCACAATGGAAACCCTGAAATCGATTCCCTGTTGCTGAGCCTTGCGTCAAAGTGACTTTTTGGAGATGAAAATCTCTGTGTAAACGCTAAACAGGGCTATTTTGTGTGGTTGTATTTACCAAAAAATCCTGTTTGCAGAGAAGTCCGGAGACAAGAGCTGCAATCCCAAAGCAATGCCCCCAGGCGTGGTCCCAGCACAGAGGCTGCACAAACACCTTCCCCTGGCAATTACTGGGACAGGTAAGGCACCTTCCATGGGAGGCAGATTAAGCCATAAATCCCAGCATCATCAATCTAAAATGATGCACTTCAAATTGCCTCTCCTCTCGTTTCTGCATTGCACTGTGCTGGGTCATTAGTTTTTATTAAAATATGACAGTGCTGTGGAGTCTGCTCCTAACTGGCTTTTCACAGGGAAAGAAAGAGAGACAAAAGACCATAAACTTATCCTGCAGAATGTGCTCTGGCCATAAATACAATTCTCTGTCCTGATGGTTTGGCTTGCCTTTCTGCTCTATGCAGCTGGGAGTCACATCCAAACAACCTCAGGAAAATTTGAATTTTTTACCTGATGCAGCAAGAAGTCAGCAGGGAAGGGCAGTGTAGGATATCCCCTGATCTGAGAGGGAGAAGATCTGAGAAAGAGGTATTTTTGATACTGCACTGGATTTTATGCAGAGCCAGAAAGAAAGGTTCAGTTTCAACCAGAAAGTCTCGTTCAATAAAGGACTTATGCCACCAACAAGTAGTTCTTTCATTTTGTTGGTGCTCAGACCCTTAACAGGTGGGTAACTAACTCATTATTTCATGCAGGCTTTTCCCCTACCTTTGTTTCTGAAGGCAGGAAAAATTCCTTTATTGCTACATGTTTGGTGGCAATACAGCAGCTGCTGTTTATGGTAATTCCTGCTTACTTGCAAATAGACCTGTGTTTATTTTGTGCCACGCCAGCTGTCAGCAAAGACATTTGAAGAATAATTTCCATGCTCAAAGGAAAGGCTCTGCTCCCCCTTCCTACTGCTCATTTCAGGTGCAGGGGAGGTTGGGCTGAGAAGGGGCTGATGGTGAGTTTGGGATGATTCCCACAGGAATCCCTCTCTCACCCTGGGCATCTGCACAGCCCACTCTGAGCTGCCCTGTTGGGAAGGGTGGAAATGTGACAAGAAAGTCTCACAGATATGTGTGCTTAGCAGAAAGATTTTTGAATGTAGAGTCTGATGAAGGGATAGAGATGGAAGCAAGTTTTGATATAGAAGAAAAGAATTGCTGAGCCAGTCCCACTGGATAACCAAGGAGGAAAAGGGTGTGTTAGTTAGAAGGGGTTTTATGGCTTAGACCAAAGCATTAACCCGCCTCAAACAAGAAGATGTTTTCACCGAGCACAAAGAGAGCACAGGCAAACAAGTCAGCAAGTAGAAAAAAGGTCTCCGAATTTTCCACTGCAAAAAAACTGAAAAACAACTTCTAGCTTAAACTGTAAAGTACTGACTTTTAGTGATTGGGGAACAATAACATGAATATGGTAATTACAGTAGTTATGATAGGATATAGATAATGGTTAAGGTATAGATTGGTTCTGCCATATTGAGATGCTCAGCAAAGAAAAGTCTATAATGCATTGTACCCAAAAGAAAAGTATATAGTGCACTGTATGCAAAAGAAAAGTATATAATGCATTGTGACCAAAAGAAAAGTATATAATGCAATGTAACCAGAAGAAAAGTATATAATGCATTGTAGCCAAAAGAAAAGTATATAGTGCACTGTAACTGGGAGGAGGCTCAGAGGATTTGGGAGCCAGCCCTGCCTTCAGCACCAAGAAATGGATGAACAGCTCCATGTACCAGTCACCTGGATTTTCTCTGAATCCATCTTGGTGCAGCTGAGATAAAAGCCTGACTTGGAATGTTTTCCAGCATGTGAGTCTCAGGCATTTCAGCAGCTCAGTGTTCCCTCAGCTGAGGCACAGCACTGTTTTCCCAAAGGATCTGGCACTGCCTGGGTTTTCCTCTGAGATGTGAAGCTGCCAGTGCCTCATTCCTTCAGACAGCGTGTTACTACCCATGAGCATTGAGAGCATTTAGGGAGATCAGAGAGCCCCTGAGGACAAAATGCTCTCAAATCAATCACTCAGGGACTCCCAGCCCTGATCAGCACAGCTCCCTCACTCCCCACAGCTTCTAGGGAGGAGGGAATTCCATCTCCTGCCCCCATAGAACCAAGGCCTGGCTGCTCCGTGAGCAGAGGGATGGAGCACTGATCCACTGCTCACACCTTGGAGAGGTCTCTGCCACCTCCTGCTCCAGGCTGGGGGCTCAGGCTGGTCCTGGTGGATCCAGCACAGCCACAGGAAAGGACAGTTCAGAGCACGAAAATCCTCATGGATGAGGAAAACCCTGTGGGAAACAGCCCTGAGGCCAGCCAGGTGTGAGCTGGGGAGCAGGAGCTGCAGGTGACAGCAGAGTCCCCGTGCCATGGTTTATTCTCATGGTTTGTATCCTCATGGTTTATCTCCTCATGGTTAATATATACTCATGGGTTTTTATTCTCATGGTTTACCCCCTTCATGGTTCATAGTCTCATGGTTTATCCCTTCATGGTTCACCTCCTCATGGTTCATATTCTCATGGTTTATCCCCTCATAGTTTATCTCCTCATAGTTTATCCTTGTGGTTTACCCCCTCCATGGTTCATAGTCTCATGGTTTATCCTTGTGGTTTATCCCTTCATGGTTCACCTCCTGATGGTTTATCTCCTCATGGTTTACCCCCTTCATGGTTCATATTCTCATGGTTTATCCCCTCATAGTTTATCCTTGTGGTTTATCCCCTCATGGTTTATCCTCTCATGGTTTATCTCCTCATGGTTTATCCCCTCATGGTTCACCCTCACCCAGCCAATGTCTGTGGCCCAGCAGCAACCCATCTGAGAGCACTGAAGACTGAGTTTGTTCTAACAAACCAAACCATCTCCAGCTGCTCACACAGCAGGACAGGGAGCTTCTGGGAAGCTATATCATAGTTTAGGAACAGATTCAGAGCAGCTCTTGGTGGCCAGGTGACCGGAGAGATGTCACCAGCCCAGCTCGTGCAGGAACAGCTGCCTCAAGCAGCATTCCCTCCCTGCCAGCCTCTGCTGGCCATGCCACCCACATTTATAACTGCAAGCAGGCAGGAGAGCATGCCAGGACAAGTTGGAGATTTCTTCTTTTCCTGCTACAGCTGCTTCCCAGCCAGCAGATACCAGAGCAGCACTGAATCCATTCTCACTCCCTGCACCCCATATGTTCCTGAGGATTCCAGCTCAGATGGTGCCAACAGGAGCAGAATCACACCACTGGCATAGATTCATCCTGTGCTGCCTGTCTGAAATCACTTCTCCAGCTTCAATCAGAAAAAACATTCCCCTAAAAGGCAGGAAATCCTGCTAGAAGTGGTTAATCAACAACAGGGACTCTCCATCATTGATTCATCTTTGATTCATCCTGCAGCTTTCGAGGTGGCAAAGATTCTCCTGTGCTTCCTTTTAAGAGTAAGCATGTTTATAATATCATTGAAATGTTTCTAATATAATTGAAAAGTTTCTAATTGAAAGGGTTGTAATACCACAGAAATGTTTATAACATCATGGAAATGTTTATGATATCATGGAAATATTCCTAATATCACTGAAATATTTATAATATCATGAAAATGTTGATAATATATGGAAATGTTCATAATATCATTGAAATGTTGATAGTATCATTGCATGCACACACACAGGCCTCCGCTTGAAGAAGGTGCTGTATAAATAAATAAATAAATAAATTGGTACAGAAATGAAAAGCACAGAACTTGTATATACATAGAGCCAACCAGGGTCCCAAATAATTCTTATAAGCTGCTATTGGCCAAAACATTTAATTGAGGGATGTTTTACTCAGTGAGAGTTCCAAAAGGCACAGGCAGCTGTAGCTCTGCACATCCATCTGGCCTCGATGGAAATGAAGTGTCCAGCTTTTAAAAGATACCCGGTGAATTTTCATCATTTTCTTGTAAAAGACACATGGTGAATATGCCATGTTTTCTTGTAAAACAGTAAATATTTCCTCAGAAAACGTTTCATGAAAGATACATTGGTTTTCTTTTCCCCTGAGAAGCTCTGCAAAGCAATTCAGTGAGAATGAAGGCTCTGCCCTAGAAAACAGGGCTGGTGCTGTCCTGAAGGGGACTTTTATTTAACAGGTTTGCATTTTTGGAAGGAGTTCCCATATGCTATTAACTATATGCCCCATCTGCAAATGAAGTAATGAATAAATTATCATGAATAAACACAAACATTCAAAGTCAGCAACAGCAAGAAAGCAAAAAATAATGAAACTATGAAGGAAACATTGCCTTTTTTACAAAAGGTATTGCTAACACACAAGTTGTCAGGGTGGGAATCAGCCCATCAGAACTGAAAAGTTGAGAAACTTTTAGCAAAATTCTTTCCTACAAACTGGTCTAATGGTAAGCAAGCTTCAAGTCCCCCAGCACAAGCTGTTTACACGGGTTCTGCAGGCAGCACAGATTGGCACAATATAGGCAGCAGAGAAGTGTGGAGGCATCCACATGGATTCAGGATCCTAAAGAAATCTTGACAGGCCTCCCAGACACCGATCAGCAGTGCTGGAAACACAGGAGCCAAGCTGCACAGCTCTGACTTACACAACTGGTATTTCCTTCTCCTACAGCCACCAATCAATAATATTTTAAAGCCCTAAAGTCCCCCCAGAAGTGCTCCATGCAGTCCCTGTTTCCAGCCAGGTATAAATAGGTTGGGGGAATATAATCTGTGGATTTCAGTGCAGATGTGGACACTGCTGGGCACGGGGCTGGTCTGACAGGCTGAATTCAATCCCTGGGAGGATTTGGAGCTGGCTGGTTCCAGCGGGGAGGTGAAGCACACAAAAACAACCCCTAAAAGGGATCTTTGTCACAGAACCCTTCCCACCAATGCCCAGGGGCCGGGGGAAGCAGGCACACAGACACAGGGGTGGTGTTGAACAATGCAAACTCCACCTGGAGCCACCTGGGCTGGATTTGGGCACCTGGATTTGGACTGTGCTGCCTGGAGGCTGCGCCCAGAGCTGGGAGAGCACCAGGATCCCCTGGGTCCATCCTGCACCACCGGAGGGCAGGGAGAGCTCCCTGCAGCTGGGACCCCTCTGCTGCTGCTGCCTGCAGGTGGCACCAGGGAAAAGCCCGGCAGAACATCTGGAACGGGACACACAGATGTTGGCACCTGCAGTTCTGGATTTCCCAGGAACTGACACACAGCCACGGGATTTCTGCTCCCTTATGGCACAGAAGAGGAGATCCCCCCTGCCAGCAGCTCTGCTTTCTCTTCAGTGTAAATGGGGAGGTGGGTGACATTTATTTGTTAAACATTGCCAGAAATACCTATCAGAGCAGGGCTGGTGAGCTAACCCTTGGAGATTCTCCAGGTTTCTCTCTCTTCCTCCCCATTTCTTTTTCCTTTATGGAGAAACTAAATAAACATTTGAAAGGAGACACACGACTGGAACAAAACCCCCATAAATAATTCAAGAGAAAATGAATAGGATTCAAGATACACTTTCTGATTATCAGCACGGATGCTACCCTTTATTTTATTTAATTTTTTTACAGCAGCAGCCAGCTGCTACAGTGCACCATGCTAATCAGGGAGTGCCTTTCACATTCCTGAAACACTCCTTGGAAACACATCTCTCTCCATCAAACTGCTTTGAAGTTCAATTTTAATTTAGATGCAAACTATCCCAAAAGTCCTGATAGTCTAAAAAGCCCCTCTGGCAGTTCATAATTATGAGGCAATGGAGCTGTCAGCTTTGATTAGGGGGTGGCTGCAGTGACTCAGGCCATGCAGCACTGTTTAGCCCCTCCTGATCATTTAAATAATATTTAATTCATTATAATAGTATAGTATTATTATAATATTATATAAAAATATTATATATTCTATAATATATTATATGATTATAATATTATATTAAATGTAGATAAATATAATAGTAGTTATTTATGTTTATTATATATTTAATTTATTATTTATATAATAAGTTCCCACCAAAGTCTGTCATATTTCCCATTCCATCCCTGTCACTGTGAGCCTCAAACACTCTGAGAGAGCTTTGGCTCTCCTCAGGTCACACTGAAAAATGACCCTGAAGGGTTTCATTATGTTTGAGGAGCTCTTTCAGCAGAGTTTGCATCTCTTGGGCAGGCTTCACTGGAGCCAGGGCACCTCACTCAGGCAGGCACGAACCTCACCCCTTCCTCTTTCAGACAGCTCAGGAGGACACCAACCCCCTGATTCCGGCCTAAATACAGAGGACAACTTAAATGAGGCCCAGGGAAATCACCTTGAGCATCAGGAGGAGCTCCCTGGGGATAATCCAGGCAGCCCTTGGATAAATCCCTTTGGTTCTGCTCTCCCTGCTGCTCCTCAGCTCTCAGGGTGGGAGGTGTGAGTGCGTGGGATCGTGCTGGAATCATTAATTGAAGGAAATTATCGCAGGAAGTGAAGAGAGAAGGGTTCAGAGCAGCAGCTTTCATTCATGTCTGTCTGTGAGGAGCCAGACAGCAGGAATGGGAGCCCTGCATGTGTGCAGACACCCAGCTCTGCTGGCTGGGCTTGGAGCTTTCCCCGCATGCCCAAATATTCACCTGCTCACCCTGCCTCAGCCTGGGGCACACGAGGAGCTGCACAGCAAATAAAGCTACATCACTGTAAGGAAATGTGCTTTAACATTAGCAGGGAATAGAGCAATGCTCCTCCTTCCCTGGCAGCAGATGGATAGAGCAGGAATGAATTCTTCAAAAGCTGCTGCAAATGCTGACCTTAAAGTGGCCCAGAAATAATTCCAAAGGTTTCAGCCTGATTGTTTAAATACACTTTCAGCACTTTCTGCCTGCTGTTAATCAGACATTTATCACTAATAACTCCTTATCTCTCCAACATTCACCTATAAACCAATCACTGTAATCGGGCTGGGGGTGCTTTGGCCACTGTTTAAAATGTGGAGCACAGAAATCTCATCTCCCCTCCGAATCCTCTCTGCTTGCTGCAGTGCTTGTGTCCTGCCATGAGCACAAGCTGCTTCAGGCACAGGGAAATCTTTTCCTTGTTGTGTTCATGCAGAGCACCCACCACACAGGTTCAGAAAACCCTCCTGCTCTTGTTGCTGTACCTGGTTTTGATATGAAAGTCACAGCATGAAGGAAATATGCAATTGTGAAGCAGTTTGCATCAGAAGAGGAAAAAATGGCTTTATTCTTTTTTTCTGAACAAACCATGCAAATGTTCTCATTTCCCTCATGGACTGAGAATGTACTCAGTGAAGGGAAAACATCTGTCCAAGCAGTGAGGAGGAGCCAGAGCCACAGGCCTGAGTGAGCAGAAAATCCAGAGGGCTCCTGGGGATTGGCTCTCTGGAGGGGAAAAAGCAAAAACTCAGCAATGTGTCCATGTGGGACAGAGGGACAGAGGCAGGGATGGGAGGGCATCAGGATGGCAGCATCCGTGTGAGAACAGAGAGCAGCACAGCCTGGGCAGGACAAACATCTGTGCAGGACAAACAGCCCTGTGATGGTGGTCACAGGGGTCTCAGGTTGAGGGAAGAGATGAGGATCTGACTCTGTATTTCAGAGGGCTTGATTTATTATTTTATGATATATATTACACTACAACTATACTAAAAGAATAGAAGAAAAGGTTCTCAGAAGGCTGGCTAAGTTAAGAATAGAAAGGAATGATAACAAAGGTCTGCGCCTCAGACAGAGAGCCAGGCTAACTGGGCTGTGATTGGCCATTAATTAGAAACAACCCCATGAGCCCAATCCCAGATGCACCTGTTGCATCCCACAGCAGCAGATAATCAATGTTTGCATTTTGTTCCTGAAGCCTCTCAGCTTCTCAGGACGAAAAAAAATCCTAAGGAAAGGATTTTTCATGAAAAGATGTCTGTGACACACCCCAGCTGGTGGGAGCACTCCCCAGGGCCAGCACGGGCTCAGGACAGCTGGGAAGGACACACAGACAGACAGACAGACAGGCTGCAATGTCGCTCTAGGACACGAAATTACATGATGTGTACACACTGCTGTTTTTAAGGTAAAAAAGGGAAGTATCTTTTCTGACTCTGACATTTACAGATTTCCAAAAGTGACAGCGGGTTGGAGGGCGACAGTGCCACCTCTCCAACGACACTGGGCAAACCAACAGTCCATCAAATTTCTCCTCTTCCATAAAAGAATGCAAAAGAACGAGTTATTTACGGAAAGTGTGTGAGAAAGCTCCTTACAGGAACGTAAGGAACTTCACCTGGAGAGCAGCGGTGTGCGCACCTCGAGTTGTTTCGTGTCCCACAGTGACACCACAGCACTGAGATCCCACAGGACAGGACGTGCCCGGGGAAATGGGGGCTCTGGGCAGCTGCTGTGGGTGTGCGCCAGGGAAAGGATGGACTCATGGAACTGTTTAGGTTGGAAAGCACCTGTGGGATCATTAAATCCAGCTTTTCATGCCACGCTGTTACCAGTCCTGCTCTCCACGGCTCACTGGGCTGGCAATTAGGGAAAGCAAAATTCAAAATTCAACCAGGCAGTCAAACTGAACCCTTCCAGGACAGGATTTACACCTTGTCCCTAAACCACAGCCCTGGGCACCTCGTTTTAGTTGTGCAGATCCCTTTGGTTCCCACATCACTCTCTGGACTCTGGCTGTTTGTTGCCCAGGCTACCTCCACAAGACAGATGATAGCTCTTGAAATAAGTGGAATAAATCATCCCCCGAAAGTCCCTTTCCATTTACTGAATAGAGGGACTCAGTTTATTTAGACCAGAAATCTATTTTTCATATGTCCAAAGTTACGTGACATGAGCCTCAGCATTTCTTCTATCCTTTTATCTGAAATCTGTCAGCAAACTGGGAAAAACATCTAAAAACATCTGCAGGGACACTGAAGACATCACCCATTCCTGTTTCACATGCAACTGTACCAACAGCAGCTCTCTAAGAATATAAACAGATTTTTAAAATGCAGAGGGTTGATTTTTAATTATTATTATTTATTTGTGCTCTAGCTTTCAACGCTAACTTTTTATTTTTCCCATCAGAAATTAAAGGTTCCTGTGAAGCACAGCTCCAAAGGGAGCTCTGCACAATATCAAAGGCAATCCTACAAAGCCAGGTTTTTATTTGGCTGGTTTTGAAATAAACAAAGGCAGAGGATTTTCATCTACATTCCCATGGTCTCAATTCTGTGAAGTTTGACAGAAGCAGTCCTGAAACACTCTTATCACTCAAGGTCCATTTCTATACCGAGCAAATGAAAAAAGTCTGCAGCTTCAGAGAGCTGACTGCACTTCTAAATGCCGGAAAACACAGATTTGACAGAATTGAAGCTCTTCACAAACAGATATTGATCTCTCCAAGACTGGAGATAAAAATCTGTTGAATAAGGTTGAAACATTTGCTTGTCTTGAAGCATGAACTAAATGTTTTAGGTAGCTCTGATTTTTAGATTACATGCTGAATGATACTTGTCAAAAAGATACAGCTGGAATATGTCAGAAAAATCAAAATCAAATATTTCAGCAAAGTTAATTATAAGATCTCTGAGGCTTCAAAGAAATTCCAGCTTGTTTTTTTTTTTTTTTTTTCTCTGCATTTGGAAGAAACCCAGAGTAAGAGATGGCACATCCCCAGGAGCTGCAATCCCCCTCCAGGACACCCATAAAGCAGTAAATGCTGTTATCTGCCAGCCCTACAAGGGTCATGTCTCGGAGCAGCAGCAGAGTGAAGGCATTACAACATTGTACAGCATTTCAGGGCATTGTTTCTTGTGTCACTCATCTCATTTGCCATGCAATTGCATTGTGGGTGTGAGTAAGACACAGAACAAGGAATCCATTTAACCACAGTGATGATGTGAAGGTGTCCAAGCTTGAGTCACTCAGATTTCCAGGGAATTATTTGTTATTTCACTCCTGAAAACTATGATAATATCACACAAGCAGTTCTTAATGCTCCTTTCCCACATCAAATCCACCTTCCCTCAGGAGGGCTTGGCCACCAGGTGCTATTTTGATTTACCATGTGCACAGGAGAGATGAAAATGAGTGCAGTGCATTATCTCTGCACGCCTTTGTGCCTGACAAAACCCATTAATTGCACATGGAAATCAATGCAGAGCAGTGTAGCTTTCAACCAAGCTACAGAATTAAATACAGGCCCTATCAAAGCCGATAATCCCTCATTGGATCAAACGCACGGCCAAGGTCACCCGCAAGAAGCAGCGTGTGAAACGTGTCGGAGTAAATCACACGACTGAATGTAAAAAATACAACAGCTCAAACCTGAGGGATCACATCACCTTCCCGCCCGGAGCCCAAAGCCTGGAAGCCCCCAGTGCCCCCAGCCCAGAGTGAAAAGGACATTTGTGTGCTCATCAGCACCTGCTCCTCCTCCTCCTCCTCACCCCTCATCCTTCCTGCCTCTGCAGTTGGAAGGGTTTTGGGTCAGGGCTTGGGTTTTGCTCTCTGGGCAATAAGGAGCTGTTGGCTGATCCTCACTCATTCCCACAGGAATGCCACATTGGAGCTCATCAGTAGCTGGTTATCAAGGCCACACCACACTTAAAACAATGCCCAAATGCAGCACTTTTAAAACAATGCACAGCTATCCCTTCAGTAATTCTGGCTGCTGCATCCTCAAGTGTTCCTGTGATTTATGAGCCCAGTGTGTTATTAAAATAATGAATTATGTGTTGGTACATTGCATTTAACGCAGCATACACAGGGGCAAGTACATCTGCTACCTATTAATCAAATATTCACTAACAAAGCTTGATTAACAGCATTTTACATATTTACAGCAAGAGTGAAAAGCATAATAGAGCTGCACTGAAGATAAATGGCAATAAATTATTAAAATGCATTTATCTGTGCACTGATTAGCGCGTGGGATAGACAGAACTGCAGGTAGGGTTTTGTTCATCACACAATACCAGTTTTCTACTGAAGCAGACATTTATTTAACACCTTATTTTCAAATTTTCTGGGGTAAAGAAAGCCCCCAAAAACCCTACAGAGCTGTGCATGCTGCCAATCCAGAGCCTCTTACTTGGGTATTTCACAACTTCTCTCTGCTAGGAGCTGAAATCACAACATCATATTTATATTTCCTGTGTGGAGAAAAGTCCAGGAGCATTTTCCTGTCACTGGAGCTGAGCTGATTTGCACGGAGCTGAGCCTGGTTCTCCTGCCTAGGCCCAGCTCCCAGCCCTGACAATGCATTAAAGGTGAGGAGTGCACGGAGCCCTGGAAATCCTGCTGAAATCAGTCAGAAACCCTGCTGAAATCAGTCAGAAACCCTGCTGAAATCAGTCAGAAACCCTGCTGAAATCCTGCTGAAATCAGTCAGAAATCCTGCTGAAATCAGTCAGAAATCCTGCTGCCAGAAATCCTGCTGAAAACAATCAGAAATCCTGCTGAAATCAGTCAGAAACCCCTGGAAACCCTGCTGAAATCCTGCTGAAATCAGTCAGAAATCCTGCTGAAATCAATCAATCAGAAATCCTGCTGAAATCAGTCAGGAACCCCTGGAAATCCTGCTGAAATCCTGCTGAAATCAGTCAGAAAACCTGCTGAAATCAGTCAGAAATCCTGCTGAAATCAATCAATCAAAAATTCTGCTGAAATCAGTAAGGAACCCCTGGAAATCCTGCTGAAATCAGTCAGAAATCCTGCTGAAATCAATCAATCAATCAATCAATCAATCAGAAATCCTGCTGAAAACAATCAGAAATCCTGCTGAAATCAGTTAGAAACCCCTGGGAATCCTGCTGAAAACAATCAGAAATCCTGCTGAAATCCTGCTGAAATCAGTCAGAAACCCTGCTGAAATGCTGCTGAAATCAGAAATCCCAGGGCTCCCAGGCTCCAGGATTGTCCTCCCCTGCTAATTATTGGCAGCTCCTTTAACCAGACTTCAGAGAAAATCCCCAAATTGCCTTTTTATTGATTTTTGACATAACAGCATCCCAGAAAGCAAAGATGGACTATAAATGAGAGCTCAGACATGCAGTGCACATAGTGTGGAGCAGGGGAGGGAAATGTAGTATGTTAATAAAGCCAGCTAAAGAATACAAACCAGAAAGTAAATAAACAGATGCAGGAATTACAGGAGCTCGAATTTGAGTTCAGGGAGAAGAAATTAGGGTTTGCATTATGAAAAAGTTACAGTACAAGGAAAAATATTATGGGAAAAATATTTGCAGCTGGTGTAAATCAACACTGACTCTTCATTTACTCCAGCTGAGAATCTGGTCTGTGCATCCTCAGGTTGGTACAGAGAAAAACAACCCAATTTTTCTCTGTGGAAAATAATCCCATGTGAAAAAACAACCCAACTTGTTGCTGATCATTTATCTGAGAGCTCACTTGTAAACCATTCTGCTGAGAGTAAATCGCTTATCAATCTTTTCCATGAAACAAAGGCAGGGAGAGTCCTGCCTTTAATCTGCTCTGAGTGGCACTGTGCGGCCAAGAAAGCCATTTATAAATACTGCAATTAAAATGACCTTCAAAGTTTTGTGGTGGAGTCTAAAGACGCCCAAACTCGAGAAATTTAAACAAAGAAGAGCAAATAAAATATAACCTGCTTGTTTCTTACAGGTGTTTCAGAGCCTGAGCTCAGTTCCAAGGGACAGGCTATGGATGTGAGGGACAAGGGGTGCACAGGGGTTAAAAACCTTTTCCCGTATTTCCCTGGGGGTTTGGGGTGAGTTAGGTGTGGAACAAAAGCCTCATGGCTCTGATCAGCTCCTCCCTGGAGCTGCTCTGAGCTCAGGGTGTGCGGCCTCATTTCACAGCTACACAGAGAGAGAGGAGCCCAGACCTGAGAGCTGGGCACTGCCTGGGGCCAGGGGGACACAACCGACCCTTCCTCGGGCTGGGAGCCCTGCCCAAAATGCTTGGCATGAAGAAAAACTCCCTTTGCTTTTCCTGCCCCTGCCTGGCAAGGTCCTGGCAGCTTGGGCACCTCACCTCCAGGGATGGCTCCAGGACGCCAGGAGGGCACAGCGGTGCCCAGGTGCTCTGCAGGTACAGCCGCTCACACCTGAGCAGGTGCCTCGTGCCCTGAGACCGTTCCTGAGTGCCCTGGATGTGCCAGAGAGGGGAGCAGAGCTGCACACACAGCCCTGGGCTGGGTAAATCCACCCACTCTCCTTGCCAGGCGGGTTCAGCAGCACCTTTTGTCACTTCCTGCACTAATATTTGTGAAACAGCCAAGTTCAGCTGAGGGCTGCAGCACAGCAGCCATCCTGCAGTGACTGTCAGGCTCTGGGAGTGCCTGCCCGTGATCTGCACACAGAATCACTGTGCCCATCCCTTCCTGCCCGTGATCTGCACACAAAATCACTGTGTTATCCCTTTCTGCCAATGATCTGCACACAGAATCACTGTGTTATCCCTTTCTGCCAATGATCTGCACACAGAATCACTGTGCCCATCCCTTCCTGCCCGTGATCTGCACACAGAATCACTGTGTTATCCCTTTCTGCCAATGATCTGCACACAGAATCACTGTGCCCATCCCTTCCTGCCAATGATTTGCACACAGAATCACTGTGTTATCCCTTTCTGCCAATGATCTGCACACAGAATCACTGTGTTATCCCTTTCTGCCAATGATCTGCACACAGAATCACTGTGCCCATCCCTTCCTGCCCGTGATTTGCACACAGAATTACTGTGTTATCCCTTCCTGCCCGTGATCTGCACACAGAATCACTGTGCCCATCCCTTCCTGCCCGTGATCTGCACACAGAAT
The DNA here is from genome assembly GCF_027579445.1 of Ammospiza nelsoni. Lineage (NCBI taxonomy): Eukaryota > Metazoa > Chordata > Aves > Passeriformes > Passerellidae > Ammospiza > Ammospiza nelsoni. Next base: position 1,293,860 of record NC_080650.1, on the reverse strand, counting down.
CACTGTGCCCATCCCTTCCTGCCAATGATTTGCACACAGAATCACTGTGTTATCCCTTTCTGCCAATGATCTGCACACAGAATCACTGTGTTATCCCTTCCTGCCCGTGATTTGCACACAGAATCACTGTGCCCATCCCTTCCTGCCCGTGATCTGCACACAGAATCACTGTGCCCATCCCTTCCTGCCCATGATTTGCACACAGAATCACTGTGCCCATCCCTTCCAACCTCCTCACAGGTAACTGAGCCTTGTCAGGAGCCCTGCACTAAATTCATCTCGGGGCAGCTCGGTGGGAATCCAATGAAGTTTGTGTTAGAGATGGATTTGGTCCACTGTCTCTTGATTGCTGATATATTGGGATCAAAGCCTTGCCAGGGATCCCACTGAGTATGAAATGGTTGCATTTGTCAGTGTTCAGGCATCCAGCAAAACACTCCCCATGTTTCCTCCACTCCAGAAAGGAACAAAACACGCTCAATAATGGAAACCTGCACCGAACAGAAGGAGCTGCAAATGCAGAAAATGGGCCTTGATCATCACCTGAAATGAGTGAAAATCCGACAGAACATTTCTGAGTGGATTGCTTTGCTGATAATAGTTTTTTTTTATTGTGTTTTCCATGCATGTAGCTAGACTGGAACGCTCTAAACCCATTTTCAGCCTCCCAAGTAAATATAAAAATAATCAGGATTATTTCCAGGGGGATCCTAGCCGTGCAGGGAACAGAGGGCTATGCTGGCTTGGCAGTAATTAATTTCCCAAGGTAGGTTCCCTCTCCTGTGAGCAGCACAGCACCAGTGCTGTCAGTGTTTTCTGAACACCTGGGCATGCCCAAGACTCCTGTGCTCAGAACTAAACTGCAGCACTTCCCTGAATTCCAGTCACACCAGTGCCTTTCACCTTGCTCAGTGCAGGAAAAGGTTACATGAGGTTTTTTTCCTGTAACAGCGCTCTCAAAGCAAGCAAAAGGGCCAGAGAAGGTCAAGAACACACTTGTGTTTCCCTGCCTACACCGACAGAACCTTCTGAAGAGCTGTAGAACATTCACCCCCTGCTCCAGAGCCTCCAGAGCACCCACAGCTCCTCAAGCCCACAACCAGCAATGCTGCCTCAGGATATATGGGTTAAAATGACACCTCAAATGGGCATTGCTTTGGCTTTTCATTCTGCAGAGCAGCATTTTAACACAGCAGCCACAAGGCCCCTGACTCTCAGCATCCCCACCGGCAGACGTGTGGTGGAATTGTAATTTCTCCTTTCAAACAGCGAATTTTCTTTCTGGATTCCTCTGAAGAAAAAGAACTTTTTAACCATATGTCTGCTCTGTGTATGCATTGGAGCTGGAAGCGTGTGTAGCTCACACGAGGAGGAGACATATGTTTAAAGCTGTTCTCTTTCCTCTGTTCCAGAAAATAAAAAGAAATAGCAGTTGCTGCAACAGACACTGGAGTCAGAGAAATGCTGATGGCAGCAGGGCTAACTCAGAGCTGGGCTGCTCCTCACTGGGATCATTTACAGCTTCTCCCACACGGGGTGGCTGAGGCTGTGCAGGGTCCTGGGGTCTCACAGCCCACGGAGCAGGGAAGGGCATGCAGCACAAGCAACCAGGATAAAACAGGGGAAACAATCCATGTCAACACCGCTATAAAACTCATATCAACGATTTAAACAACTTACAAACATCCATAAACCCCCACAGCGCTGCAGATGAAACAAAAACTACAGACTGAAAGGAAAATAAGGTCATTAAAGGATGTTTTGAGTGAGGCTGTCAGTGGTGGTGACATGACTGTAATTTCCCAGACAGGCACATTTGCTCCTGTGCTGAGCAGCTCCAGGAACAGCCCCTGCTATGCTGGATTGGTGCCTGGGTGTTATTTTGGGAGCCCACCTGTGTGAATGCAGGCTCCGGGGAAATTGCACAGTCCCTCCTTCCTCTCACAAATGCTGCTGATGTCTCTCTCATGGGGAAACTGTTTCTCACCACGTTATGGCCCCTCAGACTTCTCATTAAAAACAAAACTAAAAAACCCCAAAAAACAAAAAAAAAACCCAAAACAAACAAAAAAAGACCAAGAGAAAAAAAAAACAAACCAAACAAACCAAAACAACAACAACAAAAAGAAAAGCCTCAAAACAAGCAAAAAAAAAAAACCCAAAAAACCAAAAAACCTAACAAAAAAATCCAAAAAACCAAACCAAAGCGCAAAAAAACACCCCAAAAAATCCAAAAAACCAAACCAAACTGAAAAAAAACCAAAAAAAAAAAAAAAAAAACCCCAAAAAAACCCCCACACACAAACAAAAAAAACCCCAAAAAAACACACAAAAAACCCCCCCCACCCCACCAAAACCCAAACTTCCCATTGTCAAAAAATGAGAATTAAGCATTAACCTCAGTTTGCTTTCAGGTACAGCCTTGTCACCCCTGCACCGTAACCTTCTTGTGAAACGTTCCAATCCTCCAGGAAAACACTCCTTTTTCCACAAAACAACTATAATTTTTCAATCTTAAAAATCAGAACAGAGAGAATTTCGATTTACCACGTGGCTCTGAGAAGTTAAACACTATCCTTCCACTTTTTAAAACTTAAATAATGGACAGAAATCCCAAATAAATGTGAAAAAGCCCCAGAGGGCAGGTGCACATTTTGGAAATTCCCTCAGAAAAGCAGATTGGCTCTGTGGTCAGGCAGCTCTGGGCACCTGCATCCATCTTGGTTTTAGTGAAAATTGAGCATTTGTCCAGGGCCAAGGCACACTGAGAGCCCTGGAACAGCCCCATCACTCCTGCTCGGCAATGCTCAACTGCCAAGTCCTGCAGGTAATTGTTTTAATCTTCCGGCTCCTGAAATATTTAATCTAATGTATAACTTTCCCATTAATGAAATCAAAGGGGCTTGGTGGAAATATTCTGGAGACTTTTTATCATTAGGCCATTTAAAGGAAACAGTGAGAGGAAAATCAAAACTCTGTGATGTCTGGAGGGGAAAAGTAAGTGAGGAATAATTCAGAGAGAAGATGAGATGAAGGGAAGGGAAAATAAAGGCAGTAATGTAAATTTTATTCTGGTTTGCATTCGCAGCTCCTAAGTAATTTCTCCCACTTGTGCCCCAAATTGTATTGTCTGTGCCCTTAAAAAGCAAATTAACATTTACAGACTTCTTTTCTCTGGATGTAATAATTTATATCCCTTTCATAGCTGTCTCTGTCTGTTAAACAACAAAAAATAGCAACAAACTCTTTCATGCTCAGCTCCCTGTGCCCATCCTGAGTCCCCATCAGCCGCCTTGAAAAGAGGCTTTGACACCAGGAGACACCAAACAGCTCCAAGTGGCTGGGAAATGGGGGGCCAGGATAATGGAGGAGGTTTATTCTGGCGTATTTTGTTCAAAATTAAAGTCCTAAAGGTGAAAACCACCCAGCTTTTCTGGCTGGAGGCTCTGCAGAGCAGGGACAGGGATGTCACATCCTCACAGCAAACTCCAGACTCCCAGCCAGGGCTGAATGAAGGCTGTACTGCACAAGAAATTGGTCATAAGGGTCCCATTCCCTGAAAATAACGAGGGAGAGCCCAGGATTTAACTGGGATTTGTCATTTGGGCCCTTAACTACTCCTGCTGCTGCTTTCAGGGCCATCACAAAGAGCCAAGAACATTCACAGAAGCGATGCCAGGCTGCCCTGGCCAGCTCTGGAGAGATCTGGAGTCGTCTCTGGGCTGGAGGATTATTTTTGTAGTAATCTATAAACTACAGGTGATTATTTTTGGAGGATTATTTTTGTAGTAATCTATAAACTACAGGTGATTCACAGAAATGTCCAGCAGAAAAAAAAGGGTATCCAAACAAATGAGGTTGGTGTTTCTCTTTGGAGTCAAGAGTCAAAGTGATTTCAGCTTTCAATGATTTTAGATTTTTTTCTCAGCGAGATCTGGGCGTAAATGGACCCACACTGCTGAAGGATGGAACTGAGGGGTTTAGTTCTGTTCCTTATAGGTTAGAAAAATGATTCCTTCCCTGCTAATGGTTTTAACACATCTTGGTTTTTACAGAATTACAGTAACAGAGTAGGAAAAGCTGTGTGGCGCTGTAAATATTATTATTGTCTAATAGGCTTTCAGTGAAACAGTGACATACACATCTATATAAACACAATAATCTATAACATATGTCAGGGGTCTGTGGGCTGGAATTTAGCACAGCACACTTAAGGAAGAGAACTGCAGCACTGAGAGGTGAGAGCACACAGGGGATGATTCTGTTGAAGATTTTCTTCATTAATAAGTTGGTTCCTCCCTTCCTACGAGGTGACTTAATTTATTTTGACTTGTCAGAAATCTGGTTTATTGCCTTGGTTGGGTTTCTAAACTGCTCTCTTTCACTGTGTTTGTTAAAACCAACAGCAAAGAGTTCTGCCATGTCCAAATAGAGCCTTAATAACCCTTATTTTCACCAAACAGGCACTGGAAAACTCAAATCATTCATGTTTCTACAGGGCTTCAATACCACCAAGCACAGCAGAGCAGAGAGTGCAATAATCAAAGAAATTGTTGTGTGCTCCCATTGCAGAATAGGCTGCAATAGGAAATACACACAGGGGTCTCCACAAAGGCTAATTCTGGGCCCAGGAGCTGCTCTTTGGGAGCACTTTGTGTAATCAGAGAGAGAGAGGCACCTCCAGAGGCAGCTCAAGCAGCAGCTGGTTGGAGTGCTCTCCTAAACCCCATCTCTCCAGCCCTGCAGCCCAGGGGTGCTGGGTTTGGGTTAAATTATCGAATTAGGTAATGACACCTAAATTATTTTTACTTTTAACTAATTACTCGAAGTCCACAATGCAGACTTTTTTGTCTAATTACAAAAACCTACTTAAATTTATGAAGAAGGTGAAGAATAAGGACTAGCTACTGCTCTAAAACTTTAATTTTAGTTCTCTCCATATTACTATATTCTAAACATTAAATTCTAAGTTTTCTACTTTGTGGGATTATGCATTCTAATCAACTACACACTGGTAATCTCAGCGTTGTCAATTAATTTTGAAGGTTTTCTCTATGGCCTCAGGTTAAATATGGTGGTTTTGGGGAGTTAGAATTTGTCAGCACAGAAAGTTTCAAAGTTTTAGTGTCTAGAACTCTGACACAGGGAGGTTCCTGCAGCAGTGCCAGAGGGCACGGGAGGGTGAATCACCTGTGTGCCTAAATCAGCTGGGTGGTGAATCCCAGAATCACCTGGGATGGTGAATCATCTGTGTGCCAAAATCACCTGGGATGGTGAATCCCAAAATCACCTGGGATGGTGAATCCCAGAATCCCAGGAGGGTGAATCACCTGTGTGCCAAAATCACCTGGGATGGTGAATCCCAAAATCAGCTGGGATGGTGAATCACCTGTGTGCCTAAATCAGCTGGGTGGTGAATCCCAGAATCACCTGGGATGGTGAATCATCTGTGTGCCTAAATCACCTGGGATGGTGAATCACCTGTGTGCCTAAATCACCTGGGATGGTGAATCCCAGAATCCCAGGATGGTGAATCCCAAAATCAGCTGGGATGGTGAATAACCTGTGTGCCTAAATCAGCTGGGTGGTGAATCCCAGAATCACCTGGGATGGTAAATCCCAGAATCACCTGGGATGGTGAATCACCTGTGTGCCTAAATCACCTGGGATGGTGAATCCCAAAATCACCTGGCATGGTGAATCACCTGTGTCCCAAAATCACCTGGGATGGTGAATCCCAGAATTCCAGGAGGGTGAATCCCCTGGCACCTGGTCCTGCCTGGCTTTGCCCTCTCTGTGCCCAGCAGGGTCCCCTGGGCTGCCCCAGAGCCAGAGCAGGCTGTGAGGGAAGCAGTGAGTTGATGATTTAACCCCAACCCAGTGCTGGGGATGCTGCTGGCAGAGGCAGAGCTGATCTGGGGCAGGTGACAGTGGAAGTGGGACATGTCACACACCACGCTGCGTGAGCTGATCCCTCTGCTTTGAACACAGCCCTGACAACTCTGAACAAACTTTGTTCATTGTTGAGGCACAAAACAGAATAAATACATATTCAAAACCAGTAATGAGCCCATGGGCAAGATTCTTGAGGAGACATCTCTTGTTTTGTGCTGTGACAGCCATGGGGCTGCTGCATCTTGTCTGCAAGGGGTGCTCTGTGAGCATTGTGCTGCACAACCGGCCCGGGCAGCAGGTCACACTCATCCTCATGGAAAGCAGTTGGAATAATGGGATTTCCAGCCCTGAGCCCAGACACAGCCACCCTCCAGCCTGCCAGGCAGCCTCTGACACTGCTCCAGTTTGTTATTTGTGAGTGGAGTGCAGCAAACATCCACACCACACCCTGCACACACATTTCCCACAAGTTATCCCACAGATTATCCCACAGCCACCTGCAGGACAGGGACTGAGGGTCAGGGTGAGCTCAGGGATCCTCCAGGTCTTTTCCAACCAAAGGATTCCATGAAGAGAAAGGAGCAGAAGCTTTTCCCTGTCACTGCCTGTCTCTGGCTTGCCACAAAAGGAGCTGCAAGGAGCTGGTAATGCCTGGGCACAGCCTCCTCCTGTTCCCTCAAACCCTCCTGCAGGTATTTCTCATTTACCCGAGGTATTTCTCATTTACCTGGGGCCGGGGCCAGCAGCATCCCCAGCACTGATGCTAAGGTTGAGCAGTGGGAAACAGAGGCTGAGTTACTCACAGCACTCTCAGAAGAGCCAGGAGCAGACAGGAAGGAAAGGAAATCAATTTGTGTGACTGCTCTTCTCCATCCACTGTAAACCTGCTGGGGAGGGACAGGATCCATCCCTGCTGCTGACAATTGGATCAAAGTGTTGGTGAAGGGGGGTTTGGAAGGGAAGTGTGTTCCTGCACTGGTGGGTAAGCACCTTGAGTGGGATACAGGACAAATTCTGGAACAGGAGAGGGAAGAGCAGCCCTGAGGAGCAGCAGGAGCCAGAACTGTCCCTTACAGAGCAGGGCAGCCCTTGGAGTGCTGGGACACAGCTCACAGGGCACAGAAAGCACTCCCAGAACTGTTCTCCATTCACCCGACTGCTTCCTTTCAGCAGCATCAACAGCTTCAGAAATAATGTGCAACAAAGGCTTCCAGTGAGCCTGAGCAGGGAGATAAAGCAGCAAGGACATGACAAATGAGGGGAGCTCCTTGAAGGACCACAGTGATGTCAGCTTTCAGTGATTTTAGATTCTTTTCTCAGGGAGACCTGGGTGTAAATGAACCCACGCTGCTCAAGGACGGAACTGATGGATTTAGTTATGTTCCTTAGTTAATGGTGAGACAAGGCAGGTTTCATTTGGCTAATTAAGCTCAAGCATAGCAGAGAAAGATCAGAAAATCTATTTTGTGCCACGTTCAGAGCAGACAATGAGCAGTCAGACAACTCACAGCCCATCACAGGCAGTGTGAGCAGCTCCCTGAGTCTCCTTTGTTATCTCTGCCAGCGATGGTGTGGCTCAGGCCACCCCTGCCCCATCTCCTGTCCCTGCAGGTGCCGGGCTCTGCTCACCTGTGGCACTGAGCAAACCTCACTGGCGGCCCCCCAACACCTCCCTGCCCTGATTCTGCCACAGAGCTGCTGCTCCTGCAAGCCCAGCAAAGCCCAAAGCCCACAAAGCCAGGGGAGCCCCCAGGACAGAGCCCTGCAAGGAGGAGCAGCCAGGCTGCTCTGCCAAGGAGAAAGCAGCAGCTGCATCCTCGCTGTTGTCATGGAAGTGTCTCCCCATTCTGAACTAGTCCAAACAAAAATAAATTTTCAGCAGCTCTACATAGTCGCAATAATCAATATTTAAAGGGTTGTGGAACACTGTAACAAAGGGGTTTGATTTTAGTCCCTGACAAGCAGAGAGGTAACTTGATTTAATAAGGGAATCCAGCAGCAACCACGCTTCCGAGCCATTATGGCTAATTCTAAAGACCCCATAGTGATAAAAGAACAATAATGACTGAGGACTAATAAAAACAAAATCAGTGAGGGTTCAATCATCAGCAGAAGGACATGAATTGAGTGTTAGAAAACATCTCCTGTTTAGAGAGTTAAGCTGTTATGCACACTGAAGCATAATTTGCTGTCACTCTTTTATTGTCATGCAATATATATTGTAGAGTAATCATTTTAATCTGCATGCAGATTATTAATTAGGGAAATAATAATTTAGCCCAGAGTGAAAGCACAGGCAGGCTGAGGAAGCAGCTGGTTATTTCCCCAACCTTTTCCATTTCAAAATCTGCTCCATAATGACCCAGCTGCTGTTTGGGGACAATTTTTATGTTAACTTTGCTGTAAAAAACCTGTATTATGTGTAAGGCTGCATTATGAATATGTCCTTACAAAGACTTTTCTATTCTTTGTGCCAGGCTAATAAGCTACACACCTCACCATTGATTTCAGGGCACATCTACTGCTGAAAAGTGCCTTTCTCTCACCAAACTCCCTGCCAGGTCAGGCCTCAGGGGAATGGGGTGTGCCAGACCCTGCTGGCAAGAAATCAGCACAGAAATGCTCTAGTATACTGATAAACAGTAAAACTGATATCCAGTAAAACTGATAACAAAATATTAATGTAACTTCATGCGCCTCCTTCCACTTGAGCTCAAATTGAGACCAGAATGCCCCAAAAAAGAAGCCATGACCAGAGGCTCCTCTCTGACCCTGCTTTTCCTCCTTGTGCCACAGTGGCATTGAGGACATGGCACAAAAAAATCCGTTTTGTGCAGAACCCCACATGCAGGAGTGGCTCAGAACAAGGCAATATTTCCTGGCAGTTCATTGCACAGGAGCAGCCTGTGAGTACAGACAGAGCACACACAGTGCAGTCTGCAAACAGCTCCTCTGAAAGATTTCCATTCCAGCCCCAGCCAAGAGAATTTCTGTGCTCAGAGGTGACACTGCCCAGCCAAACCCTTCTCTGCCTCTCCAGCGTGCTCCTGAGGCTCCCCCTCTGCAGCAAACCCAAATCCTTCAAAGCAGGACAGACAGCTGTGGGCAGCCACGGGCAGCAAAGTAATTAAGGGATTTGCTGACTTGAGTGAAAGCAAAATGAAATGGAAACCCAATATGAATATATGTGGGAAAATCAATGCGCCATGTGCAGGGGGGCTTAAAAAGGCTTAGAGGAAGGATTCCCAAAGCTGGAGGTGCCTCAGAAAGCTTTCATGTTCACCTGGGTCAATAGCAGAACACATTGTGAGAGGGAGAAGAGAGTGATCTCGGAGATTGTTGCTGTATCTCAGCCTGGGATTTCTGAGCAATGGATTTTGCCTCCCAAGCAGGCAGCCTGCTCCTTGCCTGGGAATTGTGCTTAGCAATGAGATCTCCTTTAATCTGCCTGTTCCAAAGGAGACAAGATTTGTAGAAGGCTTAGGTGAAAAAAACGCCCAGTTTGAGGCCTCCCTCCTGCATTGCACATCTTGGGAATGTGTACAATGTGCCTTCCCTGCCAGGCTTTTTCTCCTCATCCCAGTGGGCTGAGACGAGGAGGGCTCAGGGTGGCTCTGGGAGCTGCACACACACCCACGCTCAGCCAGCACTTTCCTAATTATACCAGCAGGCTTTTGAATTAGTGCTGGTTAAACCCTGAGCAAACAGCTCTGAGTGGGGCGAGCAGGGATGGAGCTGCACCCTCCTCACACGGCCTGCACAAAGCAGCCACTCTTTGATGGGCTAAAAATAAAAGCCTTCCTTTCCTTAGCAAAGGACTTATTGAGAGACTCCAGAGCTCTGCTGCTTCAGGGCAGAGCGGAGCAATTGAGGGGGAGAAGGACTGAGAGCTGTTAACATCACAGGTTTGGCTTTAATATATATGGAAAAGTCAGGTGGGCTCACACCACTGCCTGGAGTGGTTGGTGTCCAGGAAAGCAAGATTCCTTGGGAGTTGCTCTCTTTTTTTTTGTTTCCAGAGTAAAGCAAAGATTTTCATAATTGAGTCCCAAAAATCTTATTCACAGGACTGTCATTAATTCAAAGCAGAGTGTTTTCTATTGTCAAGGAAATAATATAAAAATAAAAGTTAACCCATGAGAGAGGACGTCTAATTATTTCAACCTTCTAATTTATGGAAGTTTAGGGAAGCCAAAGGCTCATTAAACTCATTTACACGTGGGCATTAACCCTGTATTGTCAGAGAATGCCACTGCACTCTCACATTTGCGTGTGAGCAGTTACCAGCAGCTCTCTTTAAAGAAATGACACAGTACACCCTGCCAGAAGAACACTCCAGGACAACACCAGGAACCCGTGGCTCAGGTTCTGTGCAGGTGTCACTGAATCCTGATCACACAAAAGGGGATGTTTGCTGTGCCAGTCCTGTTCCTTCCAACACACAACTGCATTCCTCACTGCCACTGGCGCCTTCCAGCTGCTTGCACGCCTTTGTGAGAAGCTGGAACTCATCCTGAGTTCAGGGATGGGATCTTTTCATGCCTGAGCTCAGTGATGGTCAGTTTTCATGCCTGAGCACAGTGATATTCATGGCTGAGCTCAGGGATATTCACTTTTCATGGCTGAATGTGACGGTGTTCACAGGGGTTTTTGGTTGAGGGAAGAGACAAGGATCTGACTTTATGTTTCAGATGGCTTAATTTATTATTTTATGATATATATTACATTAAAACTATACTAAAAGAATAGAAGAAAGGATTTCATCAGAAGGCTAGATAAAGTGGAAAAAGAAAGAATGATAAAGATTTGGGTCTGGGACAGAGAGTCTGAGCCAGCTGACTGTGATTGGCCATTAATTACAAACAACCACATGAGCCAATCCCAGATGCACCTGTTGCATCCCACAGCAGCAGATAACCATTGTTTACATTTTGTTCCTGAGGCCTCCCAGCTTCTCAGGAGGAAAAATCCTAAGGAAAGGATTTTTCATAAAAGATGTCTGCGACAGCTGAACTCAGTGAAATTCACTTTCTATGGCTGAGCTCAGTGATTTTCACTTTCCATGGCCCATCCCTGCAGGGGATGCTGGCTGAGCCCCAGGTACCTGTGCCAGGTGAGCCTGGCTGGGCTGTGTTGGCAGGAGGGGCATTGGTGCCCACCCAAACTGGATCCCTGCTCCACCACCAGCACAGTGAAGCTGCTGGAGAGCAGCTCCTCAGCAGGGCATAACTTACTCTGAACCCTCATATTGGAAATTTATAGACAAAACAGTTCATGTAACTGTCGCACTTAAAAATTAGCAAAACTCCATTAACGTTCCCTCAAGTTAGGGGGGAGGCAGGCAGAATATCTGAGCCCATCTGAGGAGCTGGCAGCTCAGGGCCATAGATCAGGAGTGCACCTTGCTGAGGCACACATAAATCCCCCCAGTGTTTCAAACAAGAAGATAAATAAGCTATACCCTCAGATTTTTTTGGCAATTCTCCTTGCTTGGGATGATATGTAGACAGAGCTTCTTCATCTCCAGAATTTTAAGAAAGGCTCCAAACAAATGACCACATCAGCCAAAGACTCTTCATGCTGAGCTTCTAGAAGCTTCTTTCTGAGTTTGAGCACATTGTTGCTGCTGTATTGTGATGGTTAAATAAAATTTGGGGGGGATCATTGAGGGAGCAGCGCCTTCAATCAGGTGAGAATTTGGTTTTCTGGATAGGTATAGAAGGCATGAAGAAATGGTATGAAGGTATAGAAGAAATGTCATTCACCGCTGAAATGTCCCCACACATCAAAAGGAACATCAAAATACTGCTACAAATTAGGTCAAACAAGAGCAGGCTCTCCAAAGGCAGGGTCAGACGTTCATTTGTGGCTTTGCTCTCAGGCCATGGGGACCCTGCTCAGCTCCCCACGAGCCTGCAAGGCACCCAAGCACAGGAGCTTTGCCTCCTGCACCTGGAGCACCTGAAACGCTCTCTCCCTGAAATGAACTGCAGCTTCCATTCACTCATTACTACAGAAAATGGCTGCAGATGGAGGGAGAAGGATTGGGAGGAATGTGTCCTGAAGGAGGAGCGTTAATTGTGCAAAAAAAGTGATTAACAGAAAAATAAATGCAGAAAGGTTTGACTAACCCAGCAAGAACCTTGGGCAGAGCTGAAGCAGGTGCAGCTGCTGTCACTGGACACGCAGACAGCTCTGAGCGCACACAAACCCTCCCTGCCACACCTCCCTGTGCCCTCTGCAGGGACGCACAGCCAAAGGTTGCCTGAAATTGCTGTGCAGCAGCAGAACCTGGTTAGGATTAGAGCAGGGCTCAAAGGGAGGCAGGGCAGGGAAAGAAAGAACACTGAGCCACGGAAAGCGCCTGGTTTGAATGCTCAGCTCCCACCCTGGCACAGGACACATGCAGCAATCCAGGCTGGGAACCAGAACCCCCCTAAACCGGGAGCATCCTGCAACACAAAAAGTTTGTATTTCCCCTTTTCCCCCCCCTGCACTTTTGATGCTTTCAGCAGAATTCCTGTTTGACTCCTCATCTCGCAGATCTGTGCGCACACCAGCAGGCTGCCAGGGCTGCTGGATTGATGGAAACCACCAAGTTTTCCCCAGAATAACTACCCAGACAGCTGTGGTGACACTGCAGGAGAAGGATCTGACTTGGGAAGCTGAAAAGGTACAAACTGCTGAGAAAATGAGGAGCCAAGCTGCCACAGAGATTGAGGAGCTATTGTTTTTAATCTCTCTCTCCACTCAGTGCTTCTTCCTACACGGAGTTGCCATAGTTTCAGATTTCTGTGCCTCCCTGGCTGCTGGTTACCAGACATTTTTATAAACCCTGATGATTTTATGATGTGTACAGGGCTGACTTGGCTTTGCACTCTATATGCCATCACACCTTACATGCTAAACCAGCTGTAATTATTCTCTGCTCTTAAAATAATCTCTTTTCAGTGTCCTTTTGCAACTTGAAACCTAAAAAAAGGAGCTCAAAATCCTTTTTTAGTTCAAAACCCAGCTTTCAAAAATCTCTTTGAAAACTGTGGCTTAAAGAAAGAAATAATTAAGTTTATGTTATCAGAGTTTTCTCCAAGGCTGCATACTAGAGGGAGCCAGTAGTTGATACCAATACAGAAATTCCTGTGCTCTCAGTGGGAAAAATCCTACTGGGAGTTCTGGAATGAAAGTTCTTTTCCTGTTATCAATGCACATGTTCTACAGAGATGCTCAATTATTGGGGTTTTTATCCTTTTTACAGATAATCTGGGTATTAGAGGCATGAAATTAATAACAAGTATTTAGGGTTTGATTTTCAGCAATTCACCTTCCACTCTTGTAGGTGATAAAACACGGGATTTGGAAACTCTCTCCAGCCCTGGTACTCTGCAGGCTCTTGCACATTGGGGTTGACACTGCAAGCTGGGTTCTGTCACAGAACATTTGCTCTGTCCCTGCTGTCCCCTGGTCTCTGTACATCAATCCTGCATCTCCATTCAGTGACTCTTTCCAACCCTCTTTTCCCAGTTTCCAGTTCTCCTTTCTTTGTGCCTGCTCTTGGCAGGTTCTCTCTGCACTCCTTTCCCAGCAAGGCCAGGTTTGAGCTTTTTCTCTGCCTCATTTATTTTGCAGCTGCTTTGTTCTCGTGCCCAGGCTATTTAGCAACATGTCCTGTGGAAACGCAAAAATCCCCCCAACCATCAACATCTCATCCCCCTAATGTGCTTGAATCAAACGCCAGTGCTGCTGCTGGAATCAGATTTCCAGGCATTTGCACTAAATTATTCCATCCCCCCCAAGAAAAAACCCAACAAACCAGGAAGAGCTGGCCAGTTTGGACTGGAGGCACTGGGGTTTGGAGAGCCAAGCTCCATTCCTGGTGCTGCAGAGAGCAGCCGCTGCTGTCAGAGGCAGGATGTGCTCCTCTGCAAAGTGTTCATTCCTCATCTTGCTTTTCCTGCTGGGCTTTTTCTCACTGTGGTTGATGTTATCCACCAGCCACTCTCCCTTGCTGCAGAGCCCTGATAAGAGATCTGGAGATGGCAGCTCTGCCCTTTCAGTGGATCCTTTCTGTGCCATCCACCCCCAGTCCTTCCTGCCACAAGGCCAGAGATGGAACAGGGACCTGGAGGGGGTCAGGCTGCAGGAGGGTTCAGGAGAGCCCAGAAATGGGGTCCTGAAAACAGAGAAAGGGACCTGGAGAGGGTCAGGCTGCAGGAGGGTTCATGAGAGCCCAGAAATGGGGACCTGGAGGGGGTCAGGCTGCAGGAGGATTAGGGAAAGCCCAGAAATGGGGACCTGGATGGGGTCAGGCTGCAGGAGGATGCTCCTTGAGCAGATCCCAGAGATGAAACAGGGATTTGGATCAGGTCAGGCTGCAGGAGGATGCTCCTACAGCGCAGACCAGAGATGGGCACCTGGATGCAGAGGCAGAGGATGCTCCTCTCTGCTGGCTTTGCTGCTGCCACTGAGCTGGGAGTGGAGTGCTCAATGGGCAGTGTGAACCCCCCAGGGCAGGGCTGGCTTTGCTCGGCTGAGCCAGGAGCAGCTGCTGAGCTCCATTAATGGTGCTGTTGTCTCCCTCCGGCTCGGCGGGTTGGGTTTGTTGTCATCTGGCCGCCCATAGGAATGCTGATCCCTTTTCCGTGCTGATATCTTCCCAAGCTGATCCCACAGGAGCTGCTGGGATGGCTCCCTGGCCATTACTGGATGCACAGCTCCATCTCTTCCCCCCAGGGGTGAGGATAAATCACCTCAGCCACAGCAGCGGGGTGAGTGCCCCCCTTTCTGAATTGGGGATGGGGGCTGGGGAGGGAAGGGCACCACAGGAGGGTGAAGGGAGCCACTGTGTGCTCATAAAGACTGGTTCTACTCCAGAGAGAAACCTGCGCTGCATCACTGTCTTATTATATCCTCCCCTTACAAATGGAAATTATTGCATTTCTTTTGCCTCATTTAATTCTTTTTAATCGCTTTTCTCTTTTATTTTTTTTTTTTTTGCCTTCTGGTGATGGCTTTTGCTTACTAATTGTCCAAGGCTGACACCCAATGGGAAGCACTGTGCTCTGGTGCTCACAGAGCCACTTCCACTCCCCAGGAGCTGCTGGGCAGGAAAACCTCAACCATGGAAAATAATTTTATTTTTTCCTGTGCTGCTGACAGGCCTAGGGCATTGGCTGGGTTTGCTTTAGGGAAAGTGAAATGGGATTAAGATTTACTTGCTTTCAACTGTTCTGCAGAATTTTGGGGTGGGCGGGTGCTCACTGCCACCCCACACAAAATAACTTTTGAGTGTAAATTTGGGGTTCTGACCCCTCAAAAAACACTCAGCTCCAGGAGTTTGTGTTCCCCCACACAGACACTCCCGTACGAAGGATTATCTGCTGGGATAAACATTTCACCACTATCCCAAGGGAATTCCCACTCAGGCTGACCATGAACTGCTAAAAAACCCCTAAATATGCATTACGGGCTCAAGAAGAACAGAGAAGTCCACTTGGAAAACCCATCGATTATTATCACTGAAAATCCCAGCCGTGCATTATACAGCAGGCTGGGTGGCAAAGTCTGAGTGTGAGATAAAGTACAGGAACCTAAAAGATGTTATTAATGCAATTAATTAGTTTTTATTTCTTTGTGCAGTGTTTGAAAAAAAAAAAAAAGAAAAGGCAGACAGAACTTTAATATAAAAGAGATCCTCCAGGAGACAAATTAATCAGCATTATGATACCCCAAGTGATTAGGATAAAACACAGGGAGACATAATGAGAACGTCAGAATTAGTGTAGTCAGAATTTCTCATCCCACCTCAAAGTGTTATTAAAAATGTTAAAATCCATTAGTGTATTTTATTTCAAGGACTTACAGTCCAGATCTAAATATCTTAAAACTTTGGGTTTTCTTCTCCCATTGTGCTGCTTGTTTCAAAATGTTTTCCTGAGGTCAGAAAGGAGGAGTTTCCTCCTGCCAAAGAGCAGAGGATGAAGGTCTGATAGACACCCTCTGAAGTGAAAAGGCAGATTATCTGCAGCCTCTGAGCTGCTTTATCAGATGGCAGAAGCTGAATTCAGAAACCCCAGAGTTCCAAAGAAAAAATTCAAATATATCACTAAATCACTGGGCAGAAACTGTGCTAAGTCAGGGAGCAGAGTGCAAAAAAGCCAAAATCTGAGCCCAGTTCTGCCCTTGAGTTGAGAGCAGAGCTGCAATAAGGCATCCCCAGCCAGGGTGGGCACCAAATACACCAGAGAGGGGCAGGAGGAGAGGCTGGGAATGCACAAGGAGCACCAAATAAACCAGAGAGGGGCAGGAGGAGAGGCTGGGAATGCACAAGGAGCACCAAATAAACCAGAGAGGGGCAGGAGAGGCTGGGAATGCACAGAGAGCATCAAATAAACCAGAGAGGGGCAGGAGGAGAGGCTGGGGATGCACAGAGAGCTCTGAGCACCAAATAAGCCAGGCAAGTGCAGGAGGAGAAGCTGGGAATGCACAAGGAGCACCAAATAAACCAGAGAGGGGCAGGAGGAGAGGCTGGGAATGCACAGAGAGCATCAAATAAACCAGAGAGGGGCAGGAGGAGAGGCTGGGAATGCACAAGGAGCACCAAATACACCAGGCAAGGACAGGAGGAGAGGCTGGGAATGCAGAGCTCTCCCTGTCCTCACCAGGATCCTGCCAAGCACCAGAACTAACCCTGCCCTCAGATCTCTCTTCATTACGGCAAAGCACACACGCAGCAAGTTTTTAGAAGGCTCGAATAGGAAGATAGATAGGAAGCAAAGGAGATGTTGTGATTTTAATGGAGAGCAAGAGGGGACAAAGCCAAGCTCCTGGCACACTCGGGCTGAGGCTGCAGAGGTGGATTTTCATTACAGCCCTGATGCAATCGATGCTGTCCCCAAACACCAGCGAGGCTTTGGCTGCTGCACGATGGCAGGAGCTGCACTGGATTGAACACGGGGCCATTCCCTCCCTCTGGAAAATTGCCACCTAATAACAAAGGAGAAAAGAGCTCTGCAGCTTCCTTTAAGAGTCTGATAACAGAGGAGGAGGACTCGTAAAACATCTTTTTAACCTGAGCACCCAGGTGGGAGAGCTGCCCTGTGATCCCACTCTGACCTGCGCTGCCAAATGTGAATGATCTCCACAGAGCACTGCTCTGCTCACTGCAGTTATTGCTCTTTATTTTTTAACAAATCACTTTGTGGGGGTTTTTAAAACTTATTAATGCTTTATTCTTTTATCTGTTGCCTCTGAAAATTTGTCTTTGTGGTTCAGGGGTTTTCCTCTGGAACGGCAAAGGAAAGATTGTTCAAATGCATTAACAAGTGTCAGCCAAAGCCTGCAGGATGTAACACTGTACCTACTCTGTATAAATCAATTTCTGCCTGGGTATCATGACAGACTCATACCAGCAGAGTTTTGCTTCACAAATAAGGAAAAACAACTCCGAGCTTTGCTGACACCCGCTCTAAATGAGCCAAGAGCGACGACCCAAATGGGCCTGACACTTTTCAGTGGCAGCCTCTCATGGGGCTGCTGAGGCAGAAAAGGCAGCCCAGGGTTCAGCTGAGCTCTGAGGTGGCTGTGGCAGAGCACAGGGGTGGCTGTGCCCCAATGGCACCTCTGGACAGCTGCAGCTTTGGCACCTGAAATGGCCTGGCTGGATTTGGGGGCAGCTCTTTGGGATGGTTCTGCTTCACGGTCAGCCCTTTGCTATAGCAAACCCCACAGAGTATTTTAGGTTGTGTCGGCAGCAGCTGGGCAAATTTAACCCAGTGCCACCATCAGTGAAGAGCAGAGCCTCCAGCCAGCCTCTCCTTCCACTGGGGCAAGGGAAATTGCGCTTTTCATCTTATTCTCTCTCATTCCTGAGCAGCTCCCACGCAGTGGCCGTGGGACAGAGAGGGAGGGGACCAGGCAGAGCAGAGCAAGGACTGGCTCTCAGCTTGGGGGCATTTCCATCTCCCCCAGGTGAGGCTTTCCAGCAGGAGCACCACAGGGTGGAGCTTTATTTGCCTGTATTGACAGGTGATGGCAAGAAGAAATCCTGTAGCTGTGACACAGCTCAGCTGCGAGCTGTAACTGCACCCGCCAATTAACGAGGACACGCTGCAATTACTGCTGCAATTACTGCTGCCTCTGCTCTGCAGCTTGTCAGCTCAGGATTTACACTCTGGGCCAAATTCTGCTGGAGTTACACAGGCTTGGAATGAGGGGAAAACAAGGAACAGTCTGGTACCAAGGAACAGCTGGAGAAAGCCCTTTTTAGGGGACAGCAATCCCATGAGAAGCTGAAGCACTGCAGGAAGAAGGGGTTATTTTATCAGGCACTGAGATAATTCTGGAGACCCCAAACCGCTGAAGACCCTGCAGGTGTGCCTGCTTCCAAGCTCTGGGGAGCAGTCAGGCCACTGCCCTCAAGCCCAGCTGCTTTGGGAAGGGCAGGCATCCTCATGAGGTGAAACTCAGCATTTACCATCCTGCTGGCTTTGCCTGCCCTCGGGGCTGTTTCCTTCACAGAACACTGCTAGAGGCCAGGGAAAAGCTGCCCTGCAAGAACCCAACCAACCTGAGGTCCCTTCCCTTCAGGCTTGGCTCCCCTCCCTCAGTGCAGCAGGATTGTTTCCATATTTCCACTGATGTGCAATATCAGAGTACAAGAAACCCCTTCACAAACCCCAACGAGGAGAACAAGCTGATCCTAAAGAGGAACTGTGAGCTCTTGTGGTGACCTTGTGCATCTCTCACCCCTCAACACTGACAGTCTCTGGCAGAGCCAAAACGCTGGGCTAAATTAAGATCTTTCCCTCTTTGAGGTGAGTTCTATTTATTCCTAAACTCAGCTGACTTATAAAGGCATTTTTGGGGTGCTGTGGTGTGCAGGTGACTGCTCTGTGTTCAGCCCTCTCGTAAATTGTGGAGCCTCAGCAGCAAAACTCTTGTGCGGCCACTGACCCAGGAGTTAAACCAGGATTTAAGCCAAGCCAGGAATTCCAACACGGCATCACCCTAACATCCTGCAGGTGAACTGAAGGAAGCAGCAGTTTTTGTGCCCCAAAAGGCCACACAGCTCATCTTTGACGGGAACTCCTCCATTAAACCAAGGCTGTGCAAGGAGAAGCGCTAACCAGGCACCGCAGGTGGGGCTCAGAGTCAGGCTGAGCCCTGCTGGAGCTCCAGCCTGACCAAACCGCGTCCCTGCTCATTGTTTGCATCCAATGATATCGAGAGAGGAGTGGAAACAGCAAGAGCAGTCTTACAAGAATGCCTGGCTGGGGGAACAGGAGAAATAACTCAAGCACTTGTGAGCACTGATTATTACATTTTCAGTGCTGCTGAAGGGAATTTTTGAAGTATGTTTACAATCATCTCCAAGTTCTATAAATATTGCTTTATTATTGACTTTGTGCCATGAATCCAGTGCTGATGAGAATGTTCCCCCTTCCCCCTGCCAATGGCAAATCAGCACTCTTGCTCTGCTTGGCCTCTGTGCAGCTCCAGAATTTGTGGGAATGGGAGTTCAATGGCTTAAAAATAATGAAAAGAGTGTGAAGAAAACAACTTCTGTCAGGATGAAAGAATAGCACGAGATTTAAGTGCTGGGTTGTGTTTACATAAGAGCACAGAAAGAACACAGCTCCCAGTATTGCAGCTGTTTGAAAACTGCCAACTTGTAAAGGGGAAACCTTGTTAAATGTGGCCACGCAGAAAAAAAAAAAAAAAAATCTTTACCTGTTCATCATAATCACACACACTAAAATAATTAAAAATACTTCTTGCAATGCATTGAAATACTCAGTTGATATTGCTTTTAAAGAAGGAATACAAAATATAAACCAAAAGATTTTTATAAACAGAGGGGGGGGGGATGTATTTGTCATATCCACATTTCCCCTTAGCAATGGAATGCCATAAACCCCTCTGGGACAGAATTGAAAATATTCCCAATAACTCCATAGGGGAGAGCGGCACTGCTGGGGCTGAACATGGGATCACTGGAACTCCTGAACTGGGGCTGCCCTTGGACCCCTGCCTGACTGCAGCACAGTCCCCTTCTCTTACCCCAGATTCTGATTCCTGACAGGCCCAGATCCAATCCATTAGAAATGCTAATAGTTACAGAAACCATGAAGAGCCAAAGTCCTTTAAACCATTTAAGTCATTTCAATTCCGTACAGAATTGAACAGGGATGGAATATTAAAAACTTCTGCAGTTTTATAAATTGATCCGAATGGGAACATTTCTTCTGCAAGGACTGGAGGAGCAAAGCACAGCTGCTGGAACTGCTCTGGTGATAAAATTGCTGTATCTCCTGCTCACAGGTGGTTCCAGCCCCACAGCCCATGAACCCCAGCCCATGTCTTTTCCACAAACAGCAGAGCTGCTCTGGAAGACCTGGAGCCAGCAGCTGTGCCCAGGGGATGGGGAGGCAGGGCATGGTGCCATGGACCATCATCCCACCCCAGGGAAGCTGATGCAGAGGTGGCAGCAGCTGGAACAGAGCTTTAATGCACATTGGAGAAGGTTGGAGCTGAATATTCTGTTCCTGCTCCTGCCTCATTAACAGAGCCAAGCCCAGCAAAGAGGGCTGAGCTACCCTGGGGAGACACTGATTATCCCTGGGGAGACATTGATTATCCCTGCTGTGATCTGAGTTTCACGGACCAGCTTCTAAAGGACACAGAGACTGTGGCATCACCACTGAGGATCCCCAGGGTGCAGTGCCCCACAGCACACCTCCATGGCCACACACCAGTGGCCCCACTGCACTCACTCCTTTCAAACAAACTTTTCCATCACTGCCAGGACATTACCCAGGCAGCCCAGCACTCCTTCCAGAGCCTCCCTCTCCCCATTATTTTACACTTAAAAAAGAAGCTGCAGCATAGGAATGAGGGATTTGCTGCTACAAAGAGCCTACAAGGGAGCAGAGCCCTGAAAGCAGCTGTGCCAGTGTGCCCAGGTGCTGCCCACTCTCACTGCTCTATATAAATATCCATATATTCCCCCATACATATGCATGAATTCCCCAATGCTGCTGACTGAAAGGCAGCCCCATCATTTACCACAGGAATCATTTTACGGAACAAGTTGTGAGGAGCTTCTTAAAACTGTAGAGTTACCAAGTGGCTCAGTCTCAATTCTGGAGTTTTTCAATTCCATATGTTCTTAATAAACTGCATTTCCACACCAGCTGATATTTGGTTGCTGCAACTCATTTGCAAGCATGATTAGAAATTCAGCCAAGATTAATCTTTATTTTTCACTCAACTACCTTCAAAGAAAATCACCTGCAGCGATGTGTAATCAACCCACGCTAAAAAGCTTAGAAATGGGGAAAAACACATGAGTAAAAGGTAAAGTTATTAAAATATGAATTATTTCTTTTCTACAAAGTTTTGAGATAGTGCTCTTTAACTTTGGATCTGGCAATTCCTCTGCTCCTTCTGAGGTGAATAAATAATAGGCAGTTATTTGGCAGCCCTTTAGAAACAGCCCATGAAATGTATAAATAAGATGTTACAGGATAGTGGGGAGCCTCCATCCCACAGACACCAAAGAGAATTTCCTTGCAATGTGCGTTGTGGAGGCTGTGCTGGGTTTGAAATCACTCAGGGAAATACTGGGACAGGCAAATTCCCTGGGGAGTGCAGGCAGAGCCAGCAGCCCCTGCCTGGAGCAGCCTTTCCCAGGGATGGGCAGGGCAGGAGAGGGGCCAGTGACCCCCAGGCACCCAAAGAGGCTCCCTGGAACAGAATCTGGCAGAGTTAAATTAATAAAGCAGGGATTTGTTAAAAGGCCTTCAAAGGATGCACCTTGGGCAGTGCAAGAGCCCAGTGAGGCTCCAACCAGGATGGCCCCAGGATGGGCCCCAAGTCTTCACACTTTTATAAGTTTTGGTTCATTTCCATATTGAGGTTCACTGTCCAATTCCAGCTCCAGGTTGTGCAGTCCCACCCTCCCAGGTTGCTCCTCTCCATTCCCTGTTGATTGCACTTGTTGGGGCTGGAGCTGCAGTGGTGTCCTTGGTTCTGGGGCTGGAAAAGGATTGAGAGTGACTGAGGAGAGGCAAAGGATTGTTCTGTGGGACTGAGGAGAGGCAAAGGATTGTGCTGTGGGACTGAGGAGAGGCAAAGGATTGTGCTGTGGGACTGAGGAGAGGCAAAGGATTGTTCTGTGGGACTGAGGAGAGGCAAAGGATTGAGAGTGACTGAGGAGAGGCAAAGGATTGTTCTGTGGGACTGAGGAGAGGCAAAGGATTGTGCTGTGGGACTGAGGAGAGGCAAAGGATTGTGCTGTGGGACTGAGGAGAGGCAAAGGATTGTGCTGTGGGACTGAGGAGAGGCAAAGGATTGTTCTGTGGGACTGGGGAGAGGCAAAGGATTGTGCTGTGGGACTGAGCTGTGAGGAGAGCTGCTGACACTTCGTATGGAGTTCAGAGTCACACACTAACACAGTACAGAATGTGGAAATGTGAGAGCTCAAACTGAAGGCACCCAGCCCACCCTCAGAGCTGTCCTGCTGCAGGAAGACGGGTTCTTGCTATAAATCCCCCAGAACTGTCTCAGACCCTGATGAACACCATGTGCAGGGCTCTGAGGGCCAGGGAGCCCCTTCAGTGCCCAGCAGCTCCTGCAGGGCACCCAGAGAGCCCCAGGATGGCCCTGGCAGCCAGGGACACTGGTAAATCTGTTCCTGTTCTCTGGATACCCACTGAACATGATGCTGTCTCAGAAGGGATCAGGATCAGAGAGGTGCAGCAAGGGGAAGATGAGATGTGACTCCCTGACTTATTCAGGCTGGAATATCCTATCGATTCCCCTTTCATCACAGACAGCCCATCTGTGCTCAGCTGAGCTTGGGTCAAAGCATCTGCAAGCCTTTCATTATTCAGACAAGTTAACCCACTTAGACAAAGCCATGATCAGCCATGGCAGGGTGATTTGAGATGACACAAATCCTCCAAACACTGAGCAAACAATGACAAAAAGCAGACCCTGCTGGTAATAAGTGTGCAGCATCAAAAGCCTTTCAACAGCAGCCACCGTTTATAATAAATTATTTGTTCCAGCATCTACTAACGTGGATAGGAACACATCATCAGCAATTGTTGCCTTGGGAGTTGGGAACTGCTGCATCTTCCAATTTGCAAGGCTCAGAGTGGTGCAGCTGTGGAGCAGAGCCTGGGATAATGAATTGCAGTCTGCCAGGGATGGCCCAGATTCTGTCTTGTCTCACACAGACACTGGGAAGGACTCACAACCCCACGGTGACCTGCAGACCAGAGGGGAGAACCTGCCCAGCTCACTGGTGCTGACTGAACTCAAAAAGGAAAAGGAATTGCTATTGCCAGAAGAAAATATTAATTTCCAAGTCTGTTCTGTAGGTGTGTTCCAAAGAAAAGCACCATAATAAGTTGGAAATTTTCAAATTTTTTTCATAAGTTAATTTTTTAAATTTCTTTTTTATCCAAATATTGTATGATAATTTTGACCTTTTTTCAATATAGAAAAGAATATCCATTCAAAGGTCATTCCAAAACAAACTTATAACGCTGTTTCCCCATATATCTACAATGCTCCCTCTGATCTAATCACAAAATAAAATAAAAAATAAAATAGGTGTTCCATGAAACACCCAAATTCTGGAAAAAGTGTGAGCTGGCAGATGCTAGAAAGAGGTCTTTGATAAGCTCTGATGTACTGAGTAAAAATCACCTTTTCACAGCCAACCAAACCAGCAACTTGTCGAGAGGATGAATTTGTAGAAATATGAAAGCTTCCAAAAAGAACTGAAGCAAGACATCCAGAAAGTGCCCACAAACCCTGCTCACAAATTCCATGGTGGAATCCCAGAGCAAATATCGATGGACAAGACTCAGAGCTGGGGTTCTGGGATGAAATGGGCACTCAGACAGAAACCAATTAAGGTTTGCAGAGTTGAGATAAAAGTTTTTGTCACTGCTGAACCTCAGATATAAAAATGCAGAAAGTGATAATGGCTTACTTTAATGTAATAAAGAGCATAAAGTTTCCTACTAATTGAGCAGGAAGAGCAATTAACCTCGAGGTGCATCAATACGTCAGCCCTGATTTATTTGTAAATTAGGTAATTAGGATGCTTTAGGTTTGATACAGCAGCCAAGTAAGCCTGGCTTGCCCAGGAGTCTTGCAGAGGGCAGAATCCTGAGGAATTTTAAGTTCACTGGTGCTACAGAAGTTTGAGGCACACCTGATGTTAGCCAGAACGATAACACACCCTAATTAGTGCAGTTTGCAGAGGCACAGGACAAGCTGGGTTTGCAGAGCTTTTCTTGTGAAAGGTGTGCCTTTAATGCAGTTTTATTCCATACACACTATTTCCTCTACTAAAAGGAAGTTCTATTCAATGAAAGGAAAATCCAAGTACAGCAAAGCTGTTGAACAAGCCAACTCTAGCTCGACCTCATTGCACCTGGGAAAATGGGCAGGTACAAAGAAATCCAGAGCTGTCTGAAAGAGGAACATTGCTCTGCAAGCCTGCAGTGGTGCACAGGCACTGGGCTGCCCTGGCATCCTCTCTGCACTGCTCCTTTGCATGGTGAATAGGCAGGAGCACCAGGAGAAAAATTCACTAGTATTTTCTGATCATTTAAGAGGACTTTGCTCAAGTTATGTGCCTCAGAATAGCTCAGTGCATGCAAGAAAATGATTTAAAGGCCATAGATTTAAAGGCCACAGGGGAATGGTTTAATCTGAATACCAGTCTTCATATTTCACTTGAATAAAATCACTTAGTATCTGACTCTGATAGCTAAGGTGACTTTTTCCCTCCCTTATCCCACTCAATGAAAGGGTCCCTTGGGTATTTTTATACTCCCAGGTGCCTTTGTTAATTGGGTAATTCATGTGCTGTTGTTGCTCCTGCACCACAAAATCATTTAACCACTTGAGCATTGCTGCAGGACCTGCTCCTGAAAATGCCAGATACAACCCAAAGAACTGAGCAGCAGGGAAACCACTGGCCTGCCAGCTACTCAGGGATCCCGGCAGGGCAGGATCAGAAATACCTTTTACCCATCCCATAAGCCCCAGAAGATCCCGCACTCAGAACAAGCTGGAGTTAAACACAAAGTGTGTAAAATCTGTATAATTGTGTACACAAAGAATTTCCTGACAAGCGGAACAGCAGATCCCTCTCTAAACATAGCAGAGGCACTGGTGTGGGACAGAGCAGCCTGCTCCACACTCCTGTAATAAATTCCATGGCACAGGGAGGATGGGAAGGAGGAATTCTGTCCAGCATTGTGCTGGATTGTTGGTACAGTTATCTCTGCATGGTCAGCTGAGGGAAATGAGTTGACATTTCAGCTCCCCATCACACAGCAGATCCTTGTCCCTTTGAATGCCAGAATCTTGCATGAGATGAGCTGACTGATTTCCCAGCCTTTGAACTGGCACTGCTCCCGAGGCAGGGCAAGAGAAGAGAGAAATTGGTTTAATACAGAGAAGTTTCTCAGAGAGAATGGACAAAAAAGGAAATGTCACTGCCACAAGCTGCAGAGTGCTGCTTTAACACGGCACCTAATCCCAGGGGTCAGGTACATTTGCCGTTCTACCAGAAAGCCCATTAGCAGAGACATCCCCTCAGTCCATCCACAGAGGGGGTTAATGAGCTTCCTTAATTAGCTACAATGGAGAGGGGATTCTGGAATTTCATATTTTAGCTCTGCAGTCAAACACGACCTTCCCACCCTCAGGGCATTGTCTTTAACAAGAGCCAGCAACGTGAATAAATCCACAAGCACCAGCAGGGAGAGACCCGACCCAGCCGGTTTGGAAGGCACCACTTACAGTCTGCAGCCCCAGCTTTGCCAGAATTCATCTTCTTCACATCCCTGCCAGCTCTGAATGCCCTTCCCTGGGCTGCCTGTCCCCAGCCTGGCTGGGGCTCCGTGCCCGGGGGCCAGCAGGACACTGCTGGGTGTGGAAACCCTGCTGCTGGACGTGCAAAACCTGCTGCTGGACGTGCAAAACCCTTCTGCTGGACGTGCAAAACCCTTCTGCTGGACGTGCAAAACCTGCTGCTGGACGTGCAAAACCCTTCTGCTGGACGTGCAAAACCCTTCTGCTGGACGTGCAAAACCCTGCTGCTGGACGTGCAAAACCCTGCTGCTGGGTGCTGGGACAGGGCAGACGTCCCTCTGTCCTGCCCCAGGGCTGGACAGGAGCACGTGGAGGCTTTGGCTCCTCACAGGAACACAGCAAAGCCGCCCCAGCCCCTGGGGTCTGCACTCTGCAGCAGCACAGAGGGGCCAGAGCTCCCAGGCAAAGCTCCTGTTCCACCTTTCCCTGTTCCACCTCCCATAGGAGTGAGAAACTCTTATTGAATACGTCAGAACACTGGTTTGAAAGAGTTTTCAGCAGCTCAGAGCATATTCCCTGCTGTCCTGCAATCACCGGGGTTTCTAATCTGTTTTGACCCAGATCCTACATTGACGTGTCTCAACTCACCTTCAAAAGGAAGGAGATCTGAGAGTGGCCAAGCACCTCAGAAGATTGGAGTGAATTCTTAGCTGCTGCCTTGACCAGGCTAACACACCATCCTGCTTCTGAGGGAGGTGGATGGAGGCACTCTTTTGTAATGTGAAGGCAAAAGGATTTTCTTTTCACAAAATTATGCAATAAATAAAATAAAGGGCAGAGCATGATGCAGACAAAAAAGTTCTGCTGAAGGTGAGGCATATGGAGAAATTGTAACTAGAGAGGAACAGGAAGAAAGGCTTTGTGCTAACTCATGTTCTGGGAATATCAGGTGGGAAAAAAAACCCCAAAACTCAAGAAGTATGAGATAGAAACTTGATTTGTAACTAAACCCCATATCAACCCTATTCTCTGCTCCATTTGGGGCTGAGATTTCAAATTTCAAATTCTGCTAGAAGCCCACATTTCCTCCTGCAGTGAGCAGAGGGGGAATGCAGAGTCAGCCTGGCCACCAAACTGCCAGCACAGGAATAAAGATAAGTTTGGGTTCTTTAGTCCTTGCAGTGCTTAAATGATGATAAATGCAATGCCATAGTACAGCATCTAGCTGGGTGTAATTGCTTTGACTAAGTCTAGAAAGAAATTCATTACCCCAAATGAAATGATTCTGAGGACTTTGGGGAGTGTTTTTAAGTGGAAGCTGTTGAGTCCCAGTCCTGCAGTGCCCCTGTTAGTCTGGAATGGGAGCACAGGGGCTCAGGCTCAGCCTGGGACTGTTTGGTGACTGCCAGGTACCTGGGACAGGCAGCATTTATCCAGAAATCACTGCAGCTCCGAACACACAAACCAACCTCCTGCACCAGCAGATCTGCAGGGGTTTCGTAACATTTTACAAGATTTTTAGTGGGTAAATGAGGTGCTCCATGAGCCAGGCACAAAGAGGAGAGTTTGCCTGGCTGGCTGCAGGTTCAGGGCTTGTTCTGAGTGTGGGATGGGGTAAAGAGTTATTTCTGATCCTGTCCTGCCAGGAGCCCTGAGCAGCTGACAGGCCCACAATGTGTCTGAGATGATGAAGGTCTGGATGCCTCAGGATGAATGGAAGCAGGGCAGGGAGATGTCCACGGGAGAAAGAACATTGCTGCCCTCATCCCCAGAGACCACCTGCCATAGCATTTACTTGGTAATGAAAGATTTAATGTGATTTATAGATTATAAAATATATATATTATTATAAATGAGATAGGAAGAAGCTAATTCTGATCCATATAGCTGTTCTAATCCATACAGCTAATTCTGATCCATACAGCTAATTCTGATCCATGTATCAGGGAAAACACCATGATACAACACAGAGACCAATCAGAAGCAATGAAAAATACCCTAAAACTTGAGGATTTTTTTTTTTTTTTTTTTTTTTGTAAACCACATCAGCCTGAGCTTTTGTTTAGCTCTGACCAGACTGGCTTATCTTTGCTCCCTGTCCAAGGAAGCTGGCTGCTTCCTCCTCCTCCTCTCTCAGGATGCAGTGTGGAGCTGGGAGCAGCACAGGCAGGGCTGCATTCCAGCAGGAGCTGAGTCAATGAGAACTCCTCACAGCCAGGGCTGAGCAGAGCAGGCACCAGAGCTCACACAGAAATCGGGGGGATCACAAAGCGCAGCGAACTCCAGCAAGGTCAAAAAGCATCAGCAAACTTCAGAGGGGCTGCTGTGCTTGGGGCTGGCAGCATCCCTTCCTCCATGCCCGCTCCTCGGTGTGCCCACCACCCTGGGCCAGGCTGCTCCCAGTGCTCTTTGAAGTTTGCCTCTCACAAACACTCCCGTGGCAAAGGTGGCGAACAGAGCTGCTGCCTTGGCTCTGTCTCTGCACAAATGGGCTTTGAGAAACATTCAGAGCCACTCTCTAGCCCCTAGCACCTCCTTCTTCAATAACTCTGTGAAACATAACTCTCTTTTAATTAAGGTCTCAGCCTTTGCTTCTTGCTTTCATCATGTCTCAGTCTGGTGCTTAAAACTAAATCCTGTTCTTGTCCTACAAAGATCCACAGGCCCTAAAGGAAAGTCTGTAATGATGAACAAAAAGTACTTAATGCTGTATTAGCAATTAGATTAAAACTCAGCAAAACTTTGCAGAAGCAACAGCTAACAGTGTGTTACTGTAAATTAATCTTTTACACAGCCATGAACGCAGAGCAGGGCTGTTCCTGGAGCAGCACGGATTCCTCAGCCTTGCAGGATCAAGCACAGTGACTCAAGGAATATAAATGACTAAAGGAATACAAATATTTAGAGAGTTGGAAGAGCCTCAAGGCGGCCTGAACTCTTGCCTTCATTTGTGAAGGTACAACTCCTGTCCAGCCACACCAGAACTGTTCCAAAATGAACATCTCTACAATTCCTCAAAGTTTCTGCACTAATCCTGGAGCGAGGATGTCAAAATGCCAAATTCCACCTGCTCTCCACCCCAGCATTTGCAAACACTTCCAATTCTGTTTCACAAAGCCATCCCTTATTTACTAAGAGTTTCAAACATGAGGGTGAGAAGGGCCACAGAGCTGCCTGGCAGCTCTCACAGGTATCCTTGCTCCAGGTTTAGTTCCATGAGCCAGCCACAATGCGGAGAGTTTGGCTGGCTGGCTGCAGGTCCAGAGATTTCATAGATGTCAATTAATTGCAATAATGAGTGTGAGCTGGTGTGATGTTCTGGGGCCACATCAGGTACAGTGTGAGCTCTGTTCCTCAGCATCTGCCTGTCCTGCTGGCTGACAGCCACAGGAATCACACCAAGGCTTTTCAAACAGCAAAAATGGTGCGACAAGCTCTGGAGATTTCAGAAAGTTGTGCTTTTTTACCAACCACTGCAGACTAACACAAAAACTGGTGTTTCTGGATGCTTATTTCCCTCCCTTCTCTTGAGAACTCGCCACCTCAAAAAAACAAACCAAAGGGAGAAAGGGAGGTACATCTTGTGAAAATGGCAAAATGAAATCCTTAGAGACTGGAAGGCACCCCAGAATGTGCAGGTTTGTGGTGTTGGGGAGTTCTCTGCAGTGTCCCAGCAGAGCTCAGCTGCACTCCTGGACTCTGGGACACAACTGCTCTCCGGTGAGACTCGATTAAAATCTACAGCAGGGAATGCCCTTCAGGGCAGGGGAAAGGAGATCACAAGCCGGCTCAGAGTGAGAGAAGCATCGAGAAAACCCCAACTAATCAGCGGCCTGCTGATGGGGCAATAAACAACCGTGGCAATAGGGGAGGCAGCCCAGACAGTGACCTTGGAGAACAGGGAGGCTGGAGGCAGCACCAGCTGTCTGACAGAGGCGTTTGGGTGATGGATTGGCTCGGGCTGTGCCTGGACATAATTGAGATCCACGGAGCACAGGGGAGGACTCCATGATTGGGTTCTCAGGTGTAACCAACCTGCCAGGCAGGCCCTGCATTAATTGGAGCCATTAAACTCCATCTCTGAGCCCCCACCTCTCACAAGTCCTGTTAGACCCTGGACTGGCTCACAGCAAACAGTGAGCTGGCACTGAAAACACCCAGTTCCACCTGGGGCACTGGGAGCTGGGGCCAGGAGCAGCAGGGAGCACTGAGCAGCAGCTTCCCAGCCAGGCTGAGCTGCAGAGCAAGCACTGGAGCTGCAGGGATGGGCAGGGAGGTGAGCACTGCCCTTCCTCACACCCCCAGCCCTCATCATCAGCCTCAGCACCTGGAATCCGGCTCATCCTCACTTCACCCAGAAAGCTTCTTCCAGCTGGGGGTGACGGCAAACTCTGTGTCAGGCACAAACATCGTTCCTACCAAACAAAGTGAGAAGTAACAAACTCACTGGATGAATAGACTCCATCATCATCATCATCGTGCTTTGTCTTTGATACCTGGCTAACTGACCCAGTCCTGACTGTATTTTAATTTTTAATGCGCTAGCAGTATTAAAATCCTAAACAGAATCCTGTAAACCTATTTAGAAGCTTAGGAAACCATTTCCCAGTCAGTAGAATTGAACAGAGAATGGAAGAATAGAGAATGCATCGATTTTCTATGTCAGAAATGAAGCAATTTAGCATTTCTTTTACTCAAGGTTCTACTGCTCTGTGCCAACACTAATTAAATATAATGTTTTTCTGAGCACAGAAATGATGTTGCCTCATGGAGGAGTAACAATATCAAATTGATGGGCAGAGACGTTAATGGCCAATTGGTTACATTAATGTAACCCAGCACTCCTCCTTGCATAAATAAGTTTTTCATCAGAATTTACACTTTTGTGGAATGTTTTTAAAAACATCAATCTCAGGAACATCTGCACTTGTTACAATCTCCCAGCTGAGATGCCTTAAATTAAAAATCTAGCATGAAGGGTTACTTGCAGAAAAGAGAGAGTTGAATTTAACCGCAATTATTTCAACTGGCTATCTGTTCTGTTAGCTCCTTTAATAAAAACACAAATCCAGGGAGAGCAGGATTAGGATTTGTATTCATTACTTCTCTTCTTGATTGAGGGTAAGGAAAATAATGAAATGTGAGAATTTGCCACATGACAAAAAAAAAGTATTCCCACTTGGGTTTTATTAATGGCCTGCACCAACTCCCTGAAGGTGTGATCAGAAGGATCAGATCACTTTCAATTAGTTGTGAGCTGGTCTGTGGGTGAGAAACCTTCCTGCCTGACCTGAGGCAAACCTCTCCCTGGGGAGGGAAACCTGTGGGGCCCCCTTGGCCTTTTTTGGATTCCAGAAGGCCAAAGGGAGCCAGGGAGGAAAATCATCTTTTGGGGAAATCCTCCAGCTGGTGCTGCTTTCCCCCAGGGTCCAGATCCAGCTAAAATCCCCAAATCCCAGCTTGCTCTACCTGTACCACAAAGGGATTTTGTGCCAAGCTCAGAATGCCCATGCAGATGGAAAATTCATCCTCTTCTCCCCAGCTGGGCCAGCCCTGTCCTGCACCCCAGAGGGGCTCTAGGTTTGGAATTCCTGCTCAGAGCCCAAACTGCCCTGCCACGGGTCTCTGCTCTGGCCAGGGAACAGCACAGGGTCAGCTCTCCTGGGGCAGAAAACATTGTCAAAATCCTCCAAAAGCAGTTTTTCAGCTCCTGCTTTCAGTGGGAAATGGGGGTTAGGTAACTCGAACCAACATTCCTCATTTCAAATGCCCAGTCTGCTTGAACAGCTTATTTTGGCTATCGTGAGCCTGTGCCTCAGTTTACCTACTTGTAAACAGGTCAAAAAGAGAAATACCTGCCTCTCACCTATACCTACAGAGCTCTGCCTACTCTTAAAATTCATATACTTGAACTACACGTTCCTTGACCAGAATGAGCCCGTAAGGGGCACAGCTGGTGAGGAAACCTGGAGGAGATGGATGGCAGCAGGGCTGGTGGGCAGAGGCACACTCGTGTCACCTCACACAGGTGGCTCTGGCAGCCAGCAGCATGTCCTGGCTGTCACACGTGTGAGCACCCAGACACAGCCTGGCTGTGACACCCCCCATTCATTATCCTGGCTGTGGGACCCCCCCATTCATTATCCTGGCTGTGACACCCCCCATTCATGATCCTGGCTGTGGGACCGCCCCCCATTCATGATCCTGGCTGTGGGACCCCACCCCCATTCATTATCCTGGCTGTGGGACCCCACCCCCATTCATTATCCTGGCTGTGGGACCCCCCCCATTCATTATCCTGGCTGTGGGACCCCCCCCCATTCATTATCCTGGCTGTGGGACCCCCCCATTCATGATCCTGGCTGTGGGACCCCCCCTTCATTACCCTGGCATCAGCACAAAGCCCAGTGCTGAGGTGAGAGGACACATCTCAGCTCCTTAATTACCAATTGCCCCAGCTCCTGCAATCACAGCCCCATAAAGGAATCCCTGCACAAGTTGGTTTTGGCTAATAAATATCAGTCAGGGATAAATAATGAACCAGAGCTCTTTCACCTCTTTATTAATCTGTGATATTTGCTGCATAAGCCTCCGTGAAGGGAGCTCTGCCCTCACGGGCAGTGAGGTGAGAGGGAATGCAGCAGGTTCTTGGGATCTGAGGCTCCCAGCAGCGACTGATGGGGTGTCCCTGCTCCAAAAGGGGGGATGCAAGACACAGAACCTGCCCCACTGCCAGGATCATCAGCACTGGCCGATTTTCTTTTTCTCCCTGCTCTGCAAGTCAGAAATACAAGATCCAGACCCTGTCCCAATACCAGGACATGCAGGATCCATCAGCGCTGGCTGATTTTCATTCAAGGCTCATTTCAGCTGCACACAGGTGTGCAGGGGGCAGAGCATGGCTGTGATGCAGCCCTGGGCTCTCAGTGGGGCAGCCAGCCTGCACTGGCACATCTGTGTGTGACACACACCAAACTTTAACCACTTCATGGCAAGCAAACTTAGCAGAAAAATGAGCTATTTGCTTGGCTGGTGAGCAACAGGATGGATCCCCCTCCTGGCCAGGGTGAAAACACAGACATTTGAGGGAGCAGAGGACAGGCTGCAGGCGAGAGATCTGCAGCAAAGGGTGGGCAGCTCTGCCTGGGTCCCTGGAAATGTCCCAGCCAGGCTGGACAGGGCTGGGAGCAGCCTGGAATGGCAAAAACCTGGTTAAAGACAGACCTGGCATGAGAGGGTAGAGCCTGAGCCATGAACTGGGGCTGAAATGCTTCCGAGTGTGTTTGTCAGACAGCACAGAGAGCTGAAGAATCAGGCAGTAAATCAGTACTTGCTTTTATACAGTGTTTACACAATATGGAAATGGCTCTTATTTCCCTTTAATCCTTAAAGCCTCCATGAGATCCCATTTTCCCAGTGCCCACACTTCATTTTGACCCCGTGCCTCACCCACATCCCACAAAGGAGGATCCCTAAATGAGATTTCCCTTCCAACCTCTGCATATCCACCTTGCCTCAACACTCATCTCACCAAGCTCCACAAACATCACCCTCCTAAGCTGCTGCAGTAACTGGGGTTAAACTTTGGGGAATATTTCAGCTCTTCCTTGCTGGTTTTATTCCCTTTAAAAAAATAAAAATCCTCCCAAGTTTGCTGTCTTGTTGAGGATGCAATTCTGCCTTGGGTCTGGAGGCAGCCATGGCATTTTCTGACTGGCATTGCAGGATTTCGGGCCTCCAGCAGCACGTTCTCCTCCTGTCTGCTCTGAGGAACAACCTTGAGATTTTTTAACTCCAAAATTAGAATTCTGAACTTGCTCTGGAGCGCCTCAAAAAAAGCTCTGTGTGAAATAGCTGTTTCTTGTCAGGCTCCTAAAATCCCTGGCGGTTAAGCGTAATTTTTTAAAGGCTTTATTTGCTATCAAGCACCTGAATCCTGTATATTTCACAAGTTAATGAGCTCATTTTTGAGGAGAAAATGTAGCTGTTAGGAATATTAACTGAAGTTATGCTTACTGCTGGAGCGTGTGTAGGGTGTGTGTAAAAATCCTGCTTTAATGTCTCATCTTGGAGTAAGTCCCAGAAGAGATTGATTCAATTTCCATTCATTATGGGAGCAAAACTTAAAACTACCCCCATGTAGAGACACTCACTGCTGGCAGCATCTTCCAGGCAGCAGGGAAACCCTTTAAATGCTGGGTAAAACCAAGGTGGGAATGGGAAACTCCAGGGCTGGGTTTGGGTTTTCCAGGGCTGGGTTCTGGCAGTGACAGCTTCTATTTACCCCTTTCTCAGGAAAGGCTTCTTAAATGATAATTCCTGCTTTGTGCTGCCTTGGAAGCTAAAGCAAAAGTTCTGAATAAAAATATTATCACTTTAAATATATTGATATATTTTGTACAATACTTATAATCTTTACCCATCATCAGGTTTAATATTTGCTTTGAAGGTCCTTCTCTATCCCTGACCTTTGTGGGGTTGAGGAAAGTTCTATAAACCAGAAAAACCCCAGGGACTGGGAAATAAGCTGATCTTTAATAAAATTAATAGATTTAGTCAGGGACTGAATTCTGCAGCCACAGAGTGTCCGTGTCAGAACACAGAGCCAGGGCTGCACAAAGCACATCCAGACAAGAAACATCCTCTGCCTCATTAAATCATCAACTGCACATGAGTGTTGACTCTGGAAGGTTTATTACCCTAAATGCTATTGATTGGCAATAAAACACTGCATTTCCTCATTCACCATGCCGTGGATCAGGCCCTGACCCTCCCCAGCCCTGCAGGAGCTGCAGGTGTGACACAGCTCTGGCTGCCCACCCATCCCAGCTTTTCTTCATTTCCCCGATTCCCAGGATGTCTGTGACAGAAATCTTTGGTCGAACACCCCTTGGTACTTCCACCACATGAACTGTTACCAACATTTTGGGAGTTTTCCCCACTCACTCCCCAAATTACGAGCTCAGACTCCACACACATCCTTTAATTTCAGCTGGGCTAACTTGGAAAGGAAGGAATTGCTGCTCCTTGAGAACACCCAGGGTTAGATCTCAAACACATCCCTCCCTACTGTCACCCTCTGCACATCACAAACCCCCCAGCTGGGTTTGGGGCAGGGTTTTTGTTGCTTTGGGCTATTGCATTTGCAGTTCGTATCACCACTTAGAGTTGCTTCCTCACAAGATTTTTCTGACTGGCATCAAATCCTACCACACAGGAGGAAATGTTATCAATCCTGCTATTGACCGGGTTGTAAAGGAAGACTACAGACATGAGAGCCAATTAAGTGATCAAGAATCTCTTAATTGCAAGAGTATTAGGTG
Source organism: Ammospiza nelsoni (assembly GCF_027579445.1). Taxonomy (NCBI): domain Eukaryota; kingdom Metazoa; phylum Chordata; class Aves; order Passeriformes; family Passerellidae; genus Ammospiza; species Ammospiza nelsoni. The sequence goes on along the minus strand of NC_080650.1, from coordinate 1,258,800 downwards.
GAATCCCAAGTAAAGATAAAGGATTAAGAATTTAACACCACAAGGCGTTTTCCTTTTATCTTATTTACTGTCTTCAGCCCCAGAGGAGCAATTTGTGTCTGTGGGGTGTTGCACATCCACAGATCCCACCTGGGAAAGTGGTTTTAAAAATAATCTAAGAATAAGTGGCTTTAAGAATAATTTCCCTGTTTCCACTTTGTGGGTGTGCAACCGTTGTTTGCAGATTTACTGCAAACACCGTGATCACAAAATGCAGTGCTGCCTGCAAAGCAAGGCTAAACCAGCAGTACCAGGATGGCAGTGCACAGCTGAATTAAGGGTTCATCTCTTGGTTAGCACGTGCTTGGCTCACAAGGAGATGATTTCCCAGCACAATCTACCACAATTACTCCACATCATCTTCACAGTTTGCCCACTGCATCAAAATTCCATGCTGTGCTCTAAAACCCCCATCCTGCAAGAGAACCTGCAGCCAGGCTGAAAAGGCTTCCCAAGGAGAGGACTCACCAATCCTTGGTGATTTCTGAGCAACACAAATCTGTGTTTTTCAATCAAGGCTGACATTATCTCGGGATAAGGGAGGGTCCTGCTGAGCTCCTGCCTTTGGCTGGGCATGAGGGGATGGAGTTATTTGGGCAAGGTTGGATGGGCTTCCTCTGCCTGTGCTGGGGACATCTGGGCTGAACAGCCAGAAGGTTTTTGTACAAAAATCAGTGCATTTTTGTACAAAATCAGTGCACTTTTGGCAGCCCAGGTAAGAGGCAGTGACTTTCCCAGCCACTCTGTGCCCCGTGCACAACTCTGCCCTGCTCCACTGGGCAGAGCCCATTAATGTGGATTTAACAGCCAGGAACACCAGAGGGGCATTTCAAACCCAGAAAGCAAAGATATTTATCTGAGACCCAGAGCTGAAACACCAGCTCACGACTTAATGCTTTTGCAATCCTTTCTTGGACATTGCTGAATGCTTGGGTGCAACACATGATTGTGGCAATTTTTTTAAGGTTAGAAATAAGCCTTACTGATTTATTATTTAAAAAGTAAATTTCTGAAGAACATTAAACCCAGAATTAATTCTCAATTACAATTCAAGCATTCAGACTCTAGGATACTTCCAACCTTGATTTCCCATCAGTTTTATCAACTCGGCTCCAATGTTTATTGTGTTTATTGATGTCCTAAGCACTCAGGCCATTGAATGTGCCTCTCAATACAGAAACTAGAAATGAAGTGCTTTATTATCCACCCTTGCTGTCTAAACCCTCCCCAACACCTCTGGCATCCTTCCCAACACCTCTGGCATCCCAAATCCTGCAGGTTCCTCCCTTCCTTCGTGTCCCCTTTGGCTGGGGCAGAGAGAAGGTAAAAACCCCAACCCATCAGCCTGTTCAGCACAGCAAACATTCCTTACAGAAAACAAACAAAAACACAAACACAAGCTGACAGGTTTCCCACACAGCTTGAGCTACAGATTTGTCTCGTTGGTTTTGTTTGGGGTTTTTTTTTTTTTAAATCTAAAATTTCTGGAGAGCCCACAGAGACATCTTGTGCCTGGATGACACATAGCAAGTCAGCAGTGCAGGAGGGGTCACGCTGGGGATTCTGGAAGGAATTTTCAATGAGTTGGAGACTTCAGGAGAGGATGAAGTCACCTGTAGCTCTCTAAACAGGTAAACCCTGTCCTTACAGGAAAATATCAGTGCTGAGAGCCGCACAACTCTGCTTGTTTGCCACTTGTTTTTGCAGTCCTCTAAGTGATGCAGGAGGGGAGGACCCAAAAACCTGACAGGCTGTCTCTGCAGGTTATTTTCCTCTTGTCCTTGGGCACTAAAAACCTGATTTGCACCCAAAAATCAAAACCCTTTCAGTACTTTTTACATGAAGGAAGTGTTCTGGCTTTAGGAGATAAGGTGCCTGGCCAGAAACCTGCCTGGATATCCCACCTGCCCTTCCCCAAGCATCCTCTGGCTCCGAGGAGCTCCAGCCACAGCTCCAGTCCCACCCAGGGAGGACTCAGGACTACAAGGAGACGCTTTTAGAGCAGAGCAGTGTTTAACTCCTCGCAGGGAAGCAGCTCTGACGGCGCTTGCTGCAAGTAGGGCAGCCCTGAAATATCTCGGCAGGCAAGGTGGGAAGCTCATAGCACGACGAGGAGAGCTTTGGGATGAGGTAAGTGGGTATTTTAGGCAATGAGCAGGGGCAGAGCCGAGTAGGAGCCCAGCAGGCTGCTGTTGTCAGGAGCAACCCCACTTCCCCCTGAGGCAGCGTGCCCCAGGGCTCCCAGGCTCTCTGCCGTGTCCCACTCTGTGCTGGCACCACAGGGATTGCAGGGTGTGCTGGCGTGCACAAAACGGTGCCTGTCCAAAAACGAAACTCCAGCATTTACACATGCAGGAGACATCATTCTGAGAACAGGGAGAAAGATGGAAAAGTTCTGAAGGCAGATCCCAGCTCTGCTTAGAGCCCAAATCTCAGGGTTCTGGTCTATTCAAGCTCCTTGGTTTCCAGTTAACACCCACACACTCATTCACAATAAGAGACTTTAACTGTGGACATTCTGTAATAATCCCCAAGAACCTCTCCCCCAAACCCAGTGGAAGCCAGCAGATATTTAATTTGACACTCCTGTTTATTCCCTCAACCCCACATTTGGAGCCACAGCTGGCTGTGATGTTCTGGTGCTCGATGCATTCCTCTCTATTACTTTCCACCTCTTGCACATGGAACAAAAGGCTACAAAGTGCAGACATCAAGGAGAAAAATCCCAGTTCCACTACATTAACTAAAGCTGTCTGCTATTGAAAGCAGTGATAGGTAATCTATAAAATAATTTCCACAACCCCACCATAAAAGAGTCCCATTGTCAGAGCAATCCAATAGTACCAGTGGCTGGGAGGGAATTTATTCTACAATGAAAGTTACTCCACATGAAAAAAACAAAACCAAACAAATGCTTTTATCTTGTAAACCACGTGTTTATGATGTGTAGAGCAGCAGCTTTGGAAATCACTGGGCATGAATTAAGGAAGCTTCTATCAAGATGAAAACTTGGGTGAGAGCACAAAGATATGAAGACTAGAACTGCCTATAAACCAAAGGAACAATGGTAAAACCAGGTTTAATCACAGTTTGACAAACAGGCTGGATAAGGGGCCCAGCTTACTTAACCTCCTGCATTCAGGATACAGTAAGTTTCCAAGCCATCCTCCAAAACAGGTCCAATTCTTTATTCCCTCCCATAAAACACATCCAGAAATCCAAATTCAGTTCTTTGTCCCTGGTAAAACTCTCCAGATCTCTGCCCCTTGTCACCTTTGGTGCTCAGCCTCAGTGGTTTAGTAGCCAGGCTGGCTGGGCAGAGGCAGCTCAGATGTGCCCCTCACCTTCCAGAGCAGAGAACATCCAGTGCCAGCTCTGTGCTCCCATTTCCCCCTCCGGCAGCTCATTCCCAGCTCAGAGGTGCACACAGATTATTCAGGATGCAGAGCCAACACAGAAACCCCACAGAGCTCCAAGCCTGCCCTCTCTCTGTCATTGACAAACTGGGATTTGCTGTGTGCTGCCCAATCCCTTGGATTGAAGGGACTGCAGCACGCTGTTGTAAAGCCTGAGCTGATCTTTGTGACCAAGCCTGTGTCCATCCCCAGCACGGCCCCAAAGAGCAGCGGGACCCTGCTCTCACCCCACAGAGATGAACACAGGGAAAGGATAGGAGTCAGGGCTGATGAAGGCAGCTGCTGCACCTCGTTCCTGCTGCTCCTGACCCACCCCAAGGCTCTGGGCAGGCAAACTGCAGCAGCACAGCCTGGTTCCAGCTGGAAGGAGATGGGGCCGAGCCTCCCATCCTGAGCTCTGTCCATGCCCTGCCCTCTCCCATCTGCCTTCCTCCTGCACCCTCAGCTCTGCAGCGCAGATTTGGTGGGGCTGGGGCATGGGAGCCATGGAAAACCAATAACAAGCTCCTCGGCTAAAAAATGTGAAGCTTGTGAGGACTTTCTCCGGCCAAACCTGTTCCATTTGCAGCACAACAGCCAGCCCAATGCAGCAGGCTCAGGAACACAGCCCTCTGCCTCCCCAGCTGAGGCTCTGCAGAGTCAAACATTAAAATGATTCAAGGCACAGAAAACACAGCTCCAGTCCCTGGCACAGCCTCCTCAGCTGCTCATCATTCAGTAGATTTTGGAATTCCTGAGCAGGTGGAAGGAAGCAGCAGTAAAGCTGGTGCTTTATGCCTGGCCCAGCTACAAGTGGAGACAAGCTTTCATTTTCTCTTTCCAAGAACTCATTCGATCAAATCCAATTCCAAAAGCTTTGGAGAATAAGTTGAAATATCAGGAATTCTGGGTTCCTTCTGAGCCTCCACAGTGCCTTGACACTTCTCAGTGGCTCAGAGGCTACAAATTCAAGTAGAACTAATGGCAAAACAGCTTCTTTGATTACATTGTGAAGGTGCAGCTTGTGTAAGCAAATATCTGTCAAACATTCCCACCTCTACGAAGCTCCTGCAGGTACTTCAAGTGGAAGTATTTTTAGCATAATTGCCATTAAATGAATTATAGGAAGCCAATATAATTTTACAACTGATGAAAAATATTGCCACTTTACATCATTAAACCAATTTTTAGAACTGCTGCGATCGCGTTTTGCCCATATATTGTCTGTCAATAGAGCTGAGATTCATAAAAGCAGCCCAGCTTTACAGAACACTTGAAATGCACTTTATGTGCAGCCAGAGGCACTTTATAGTGAGCAATATGTGCTTGCCTCTCTCCAGACTGGAGGTACAGAGCAGGCTGGGGG